>NC_053493.1:212448720-212782848 GCF_905171775.1 Rana temporaria | reverse complement strand
TCACCCTGTGCCCCTTTTGGGCATAGGGTGACTGAGAAATATTAATTATAAATTACATGAGATGGGACATTACTGATAATTCATGTTTTGCAGGATATCTTGGAATTTTACAGGTTGTTAAAGTCTGACTCCAAATGGAGTGTTTTCATTCAATGGGGGGACACATGCCTTTTGAGGTGATAATTGCGTCTGCTCCTAGACATTCCATTGTGTGATGCTAATGACACTGTTTTGTATATGGAATGTGACTTGTCAAGCTGTAGTAATTACCTCCTCTAATTGCAGAGACGAGACGTCTGGGGGATGTCTAATAATTAATTCAACTGAATGTAATTGTCTAAGAGAAGGTGTATTGAAGCCCTCCATTGTGTGATGTGTGGGTGGAGAGTTTCTTTGTCCCTGTGATTAACTTTAACATGCCTGTACTGTATATAAGAAAGCTAAGATACCATTAAAAGCGTTCATACATTTGACTCAGAACACAGAGCGTATGTCTCGTCTCCCCCCGAGGGAATTCTTATGGATCGTGTCTGCTGGATTGTGGGGTGTCGGAAGCTGTCTTGGGTTGATGGAATGGGAATATCGTAAACGGTGGTGACCGTTACACTACGCAATAAGCTCAGGGGTGGACAATAACATATCAACAGAAACATGCAACAAGCCTACAAGGAAACAAGGGTTAAAGAAGTTGAACAAAACACTCAGAGAGTTTGAAGCTTCTTGCAGTGAAAGCTTGCAAAGGACATCCACCTGGATGAAAGTGTGAACAGAAGACCAGGCGGCAGTCTTGTAAATCTACTAAGCAGATACTTGATGCTGAAAAGCCCAAGAGACACGACAGCTCTGCTGAATTGGGCTTTGATAAGGAAGGAAAAATTCTGTTCTTAAGGATGTAGGTCCTGGAGATGCATTGTCAATAGGAGAGTGGGAATCAGGTTGCCCTCTACGAGGGTCCTTGGGCAGAACAAAGATGGACCCAGTCCTGAAACTAGATACTGTAGATGCCAGGTTAACTCTGACAGCCCAGACTACACCCAGGCAGTGTAGGACAATTTCCTTGTGTTGTATGGAGCAGGACGAGATAGAAGAGCAATGTCCTGAATGAGGTGGAAAAAAGAGACAACCTTGGGTAGAAAACAAGATTTTTGTCTCAAAACTACTTTGTCCTTGTGCAAAACAAAAAAGGCTCTTTACAAGAAAGAGCTGCAGAAACATGCCTAACGGGTGTAATGGCCACCAAGAAGACAACTACTGTATACATTTGAGGTCTTCCAAAGCCCAAATGTCTGTAATCATTTTAACCAAGGATCTCTGAAGTGCAGGAGGTCAAATTGAGGGATTTAGATGAGCAAGTCCCTGAAGAAAAGTCTTGATTAGAGATGGCAAAGCAAAAGATTTCTTGAAGAGAAAGTATAAGGAAGCTATTTGTCCCTTCTTTGAGTGATTGTAAATTTGTGCATGTTGGACATTTTTGCTCTGAGTAGGGAGGGAATAACAGAATCTCAAATATCCTTATCCTTTAGGACTTGGGTTTCAAGAGCCATGCTGGTGAAGTGAAAGAATATGAAGCAGGGTGGAATGGGGGCCTTTCTGCTAGTTAGTCTGGTGTGTTTGGAAAAAGCTCAGTCTTGTCTTTTCAGAAGCCTGAGTATACCTGTCACGTTTCCACGTACTTAAGGACGAGCCCGGTTATGCAGAGGAAGGCCTCCCTTATGTATCTGACTCACAGCCCCTGATAGAGTAGATAGGGGACCTGAGAGTACAGAATGGTGTGAGCACCTGGTAGGTAGGGAGTTTTTTTTTGGATTTGTGGTGGAGTTCCCCTTGGGGTCCGCGCCGGGCCTGGGGGGTCTGGGGTGGATGTTTGGGGGGAGCCCCGCATTGTTTTTTTTGGGGGTTGACGCCGGGGTTCCCCTTGGTGTCCGTTCCGGGCCTGGGGGGCCTGGTGGTGGAGGTTGGGGGTATCCCCACGCTATTTTTTTGCCAGAGCCAACGGTTCGTTGTGCCGCAGGACGGGTTTTGGGGGACTTTTTTTCCTTTCGGGGGTTGCGCTTTGTGCGGGGACGGTTCTGTGTGCGGGAGGCGTGCGCTTTTTCACATACTGACTTAACACCCCCCAGGTACGAAATTTAAAGTAATATTACACTTTTATTGTTTCACTTTTAGCATTATTAAATTCACAATAAAAAAAACAAAAACAAAGAAAAAAAATAAATAAATAAAGGATGAGCCCGGTTATGCAGAGGAAGGCCTCCCTTATGTATCTGACTCACAGCTCCTGATAGAGTAGATAGGGGACCTGAGAGTACAGAATGGTATGAGCACCTGGTAGGTAGGTAGTCAGGAGAGTTGCTCCGAAGTTCCTGATGCCACAGGAATGAGGACTGGTGGGATGAGATATCAGCACGACAAGTCGTAGAGGATCTGGGAAAACACAGCAGGCAGTAGAGGAGCTGGGTCAGCACAGCAGACTATGCACAGAGGATAGTCCTGAGAGATCTGGAGCAAAGATGAGCACAGGCACATAGAGGTTAGGAGAATCAGACAGGTGTCGCGGCAGAGGCAGGTCGGGTACAAGCTTGGTTGGCAACGGTGCACACGAGCGCGCACCAGCTTGGCCAGCAATGTGTTTTCTCCTGGGAACTTTCTGACAATACCTGTGTACCATGTGCTTCTGGGCCAATTTGGTGTGACGAGAATCACAGGGACCTTTCCTCTATCCAGGTAATTACCAGACCATCTACTGAGAAGGTCAGAGATCCCTGGTCTTGTCACTAATTTGTTCAACTTGTTGAACCAGGAGGCTAGGATATCCACATCTGTTTTTCCCCATCTTTGAAAGTGATTCTGAAAGGTCTCTTGGTGCAGAGACCACTGTAGGCATTGACATCTTAGGAAGTCAACCAACTAACGATGTTCACATCTGAGAAAGCAGGAATTGAGTTTCCACCCAGGAAAGTATCAAACCTGTTTCTTTTAGGAAATTTTAGGAAATTTTAAACTTGAATTTTAGTGGATAACTTTTCAGAGCCAATGGACAGATGATCATGCCCCTGATGGCACATGTTGGTGGAGAAACGTTGGGCCAGTGGAGGAAGGCTAATGCTATTATTCTGTTGGAGGGCTGAACGGAAGAGCGCCATCTTACTGGTAGGAAGCGCAGGTCGCTTTCATAACTACATGCCTGCTTTTTATATTTTACATGTGAGTGCATCCTTACCCCTTTTATAATAAACCTTTGTTTAATGGGATGTCTGCGCAATGAGCTGTGTTTTTATTTTCATTTCTTACACATGTGTTCATGCTATTGGAGCCTATTGGGTTATATGCCTTGCTGATCTACAAGCTCACTTTGAAATTACAAGTCCATGTCCAAGGAGGAGTGGTGGATTTTTTTTCTTTGAATGATTATCTATTATCCTGTGAATCAAGAGTTCCATCTGCTCCATGGGTTGGAATATCCTACATGCATTTCATATGTACTGACGGTAAGGGTCAGTGTGTTTGGGTGTTGGTGGAGGCTTGGCTATTATCCTTGCAATTGATTCCTCCTCTCTTCTGGATTTCTATTGGATTGGATCCATATTTCAGATTGTCATTTATTGGAGTGATGCATATGAACTTTGGATTGGACCCACATTTCAATTGTTATTAATTGGAATGTTACATATGAACTTTTTATTATTATTTTAGCGCTACACCACAACTTTCAATGGACAGATGACTCAGAGATGATATGTTGTCCCCAGGGTGCCTGTAACATACAGGTACATGAATTTGTCTGTATCTGCATAGTGGAAGGAGTGTCTACATTGGACACTTCTTCCACAGTGAACTTACTTCAGCCTGCTTGCTTGAATTAGGCACAGAAAATTCTAATGACCATACAGCCAATAAACAGTTGTTAGTGCTGCTTTAATCCCCCTGAATGTATCCTGTGGTAAAAAAGATAGAGCATGATTAATTTCTCCAGCATTCAAAATGAATAGATTGCAGTAATGCAATGCATCACAAGCTATAATAAAGGCATGATACCACATATTGTACCTTTGCTAGCATTTTTGATAGAATGAGTAAACTTCTAAAAACTACTGTGTAGTTCAAGCCTTGGTCCTTTTGAGCTTCTGTTAGAAATACCAGACAATTTTAAAATTCAATCTGTATTTCTAAAAGTACCCTAAAGCACAATTTATTTTTTGAGTTTTGGAAAGAGGTGTAGAAATCTTAAATAGTCCCAGACCTTTACTGTTGTCTGTGACCCTGGGAGATAACCTTCATTATTTGTCCTGGAGACCATTTTCTCTGAACCAGAAAGTGACTGGCTAGTAGCATGTTTTTGCTTGTAATTATGTGCGTATAGTGTTTGAGCATAAATGCATTACTTTATTCTGACCTTTGGAATGCTTTTACATGAGTATGCATGTTTTTTTCTGCTCAAAATCTCCTCTTAGGACTTGCCTTTGGTGTGTTTTTTTCTGCCTGTAGATACTCCTCTTCAAATATGTCTGTAAAACACCAAAGTGTGCATGGGAACATAGGCTACCAAAGAGATGCTTTTACAGGCATAAAAAGAAAAAAAGCTGAACACCTGTATAAGCAGTGTGTTATAAGCCCTGTGTGTATAAGGGCCTTAATGTGGGATTGCCCAGTCCATGAACTGGATGAAAGGGGTTTCTTTTTAAAGTTCATTACCGTGTATAATTGAAAATTCTCCCTATCAAAAAAAAAAACAGCTCCCCAGAACTTATCCTTGTGCCATAATCAGAATTTTGATTGGACAGTCCATATTTTTTTATGGCTGTTAGATTCTGCACTTGATTTTTGTTTCTTCCTGCCCTTTCTCCTGGCTGTAGAATTTCCAACCTCAATTTATTTCTGCCTGCCCATTTCCCTGCATTGTGGAAGGTACGCCGCGTAAGTCTATCTATGCGCCGTCGTATCTATGCGCCGTGCCCACAGAACTAGATACGCCTGAAAATAGGCTTCATCCGACCGACGTAACTTTCCTATGCCGGCGTATCATGGGCGCATATTTACGCTGGCCGCAAGGGGCGCTTCTATTGATTTACGATTTGAATATGCAAATGAGGGAGATACGCCGATTCACAAACGTACTTACGTAAACGGGCGCATTCATATACGCGGTTTACGTAAGCCGTACGTCCGGCGTAAAGTTAAGCCTCGTAAAGCAGGGGTAAGTCATGTTAAGGTATGGACCAGGGAACAGCCGTCGTATTTTACGTTGTTTACGTACTAGTACATAAATAGGGATAGGCATAGGTTACGTCACGTCGTAGGCAGTGATTCGACGTATCTTATGAAGCATTTTCAACGTGAATCTGAGCATGCGCGCTGGGATGCGTCCACGGGACGGCACGTGCGCCGTTCGTTCGGCCCATCATTTGCATGGGGTCATGGTTCATTTAAATGTATCACACCCACTTCCACCTACTTTGAATTAGGCAGGCTTACGCCGACGACTTTACGTTACGCCGGCGCAACGTTGGGAGCAAGTGCTTTGTGAATAAGGTGCTTGGCTCTCTGTGTTACGTTGGCGTAGCGCATATGAGATGCGCTACGCCGGCATAAAGATGCGCTCAGGTATGTGAATCCGGGCCTGTATCTTTAACAATAGAAGTGCACTTACATATTTTCCACAGTAAAATTGCAGTAAAAGATGCATAGAGCGGTTTCCCTAGCTGGCAATCTCCAAACACCGGTGTTCCAGCAGTCAGATAGTGCTAAGGCATCACGTATAGGCCATGCCCGATGCTTGTTTCGTCAAAGAATGATGTCTTGAGGGAAATTGGCCAAACGTTTGGAACATTAGTGTTTGGAGATTGTCTGCTCAGGAATGCAATTTACTGTGGAAAAATATGTAAGTGTACTTCTATTATTAAAGATACTGATTTTTTTTTAAATGCGCTATGAGATGTTGTTTTCTTACTTTGCATTACATTTCTGGGAGAGTCCACAGCAAGGGGATGAGGAGTGACAAGAAGACATCCTGGTTATTTTAAATGTGCTGTGTTGACCCATTTATTATGGTCCACACTATCTGGTAAGGAGCCAACCTTATCTTATATCACAGGTGATATCACTCTGGTGCTCAGCATTGGATGTAACAACTATTTATTCATTGAATTGCTTATACTTATTGGATAAGAGTAGCATTCACTTGCAGTTGGATAAGGGACTTTACACCTTATATATATATTTTTTCGATTTTGCACATTAATTACTTATTTTTTTCAGTTTTGCACCATATAAGAGATTTTTCATCATTCATTTAAATTAGCATTTTAATGCGCATCAAGTAAGGTATATTTTCATTATGTTGTATTATTATTTAGCGCCACACTATTTGATTTATTTATGCACTTATTTGGAATAAAAAATGTTGGTGTAGGCTGCATTTATGTGTTAAAATCTTCTCCAGCGCAGAATTATTTTTGTTTTTAGATTATGTTAGTTGTCGTGTGTACCCATAGTAGGGCACAGAAATAATAGTATATTTAATTATACAAAAATTGAATTACATTTTTTTTATCCCACATAAAACACACTGACATTGATACTAAATATTTTTTTTTTTTAAATACTGCCCAATTTATATTGACCATGACATTTGACCCAAACACTAACCCTGGCACTGATATGGATCAAATCTTTATCTAGATATTTTTTTCTGTATTTTGTTTTATCTTATTTGTTTTTTTCTTTTTTTTACACACAGTTTTTTATCTATCTCTGCAAAGAGAGAGAGATACAATGTATTCTCCCTCTCTATTCACAGAGTGAGAAACACAGGGGCGGGCTTTACAGCAACTGATCACTGTGATAGCCAGTCAGACACTATCACAGAGAGATCAGATGACCCGGAACTGGGAAATCATCAGTACGGGACCTGGGGCTCCTGGTAAGACCCTGGTCTCTGTGCTGGGAGCGCACTGTGCAGCGCACCCGCAGCACAAACACAGATGCGCATATATGTGGCCCTACAGAAAAAGCCCAGTCCAGTGGAACCATGGAACCCCCCTTGTCGGGAAGGGGGTTAAAGGACTAATGTTCTTCCATGCTACCCTTGAATTTGCATTAAAAGGACCCTCTTCCTACTGTAAGTATTTTTTAATTTTTTTTTTACAAATGTTGTTTTTTTGTTAAATGTCCCGCACCGCAGTTCTCAGCTTCCCTTGCCCTTTAAGCTTAACTAGTGGCCTTAAAAAAAGTCCAGAACTTTGTATCAAGATTTTAACTTCTAGAATTTGTTGGGGTTAACGTTTAAGTTTCGGTTTTGTGGATTTTAACCAGGATTTGATGACCCCCATGTGTATCGAGCCCAGACAGTGTAGTTCATTCCTATTCATTGTTTACACCCTAATGTAAACCGTATATTCAGCCTAAATAGTTTCTCATTTAATTTCTGAGTGAGCAGAGAAAAGTTATAATTTCTGTCAGACTTTTATCTCTGTTTGTGACTCCATTGGGGAGAAATTCCTCCACTTTCTGCCCGTTTCTGAAAGAGGAGTTCAGTTTTTTTGTCAAGCTTTCATTTCGGTCTGTGAATTCCAATCACCTAGGGGGGTGATTTACTAAAACTGGTGCACACAGAATATGGTGAAGTTGTGCATAGTAACCAATCAGCTTCTAGGTTTTATTGTTACAGCCTAATTGAATAAGCTGAAGTTAACAAATGATTGGTTACTATGCGCAGCTGCACCAGATTCTGTGTGCCCCAGTTTTAGTACATCTCCCCCTTCCTGTCTCTGTGCTGTCCATAAGACAGTGAAGATACTTTTGTCACTGTAACGCATGACATTAACAGCATTAAAAAAATTATCAGAAATTTTAACTCTTTCTTTGTTACTAAAATGTGTGTTTTTTTTCCATATTGGACAGGTTTTACATCACTTCCTCTCCTCATAGGATTTTAAAGTGGTTGTAATGTCTGAAGGTTTTTTTACTTTCATTAATTCTATGCATGAAGGTAAAAAAAAACCTTCAGTATGCAGCTCCCCCCTCAGCCTCCCTAATACTTACCTAAGCCCGATCGCGATCCAGTGATGTGCACAAGACCCGTGGCTCTCCAGGGGCTCTCCCTCCTGATTGGCTAAGATGCAGCAGCAGGAGCCATTGGCTCCCGCTGCTGTCAGTCGCAGCCAGTGAGGCGGGGGCGGGGCTGAACCACACTCTCTGTGTCCTATGGAGGCAGAGAGCCGACTCAGGAGTGAGAATGCAAGAGTGCCCCCACAGCAAGCAGCTTGCTTTGGGGGCACTCGGCAAGGGGAAGGCGCCCAGAGCACTGATGGGGGACCAGAAAAGAGGAGGATTGGGGCTGCTCTGTGCAAAACCACTGAGCAGAGCACGTAAGTATGACATGTTTGTTTGTTTACTGAGAAATAAAAAATAAATTCCACCCCTGATCTACTAAATTTGTACACGTTTACTGCATTCGAAAAGCTCACAAATATAGAGACTGTTGAATGGTAGACAAGGTCGCATTAAGCTTTGAACACCAGGAGAATTGCATTATGAATTAATTACAGAAACAGGAATTTTACTTCATTATTAGAATGGAAAGAATCGTTACTGCCTGTCTTCACAGTATTACACCAACCAGTCCGATTTTTCTCATCATTCTTGCATACAGTGAAGAGGAGATCTAACAGATATGAGGAAACACAGACTATGAGACTAATGCCGCGTACACACCATCACTTTATGTGATGAAAAAAAATGACGTTTTTAAAAACGTCACTTTAATTGACTGTGTGTGGGGGAAAACGTTGTTTTATGTCTTGTAAAAAACGACCAAAAAAAATTGAAGCATGCTTCAATTTTATGTGTCGTTTTTTCAAAAGTGCACTTTTTACTTCACAGAAATTGACCGTGTGTAGCAAAAAACTTTGTTTTCTAAGACGTTTTTTCATCCATGCATGCCCAGAAGCTACTTATGAAGCAAGCTTCAATGGTAAAACGTGGTGGAACGTAACCTCACTTTGCTAGAACATTGTGAGAAAAACGATGGTGTGTAGGCAACTTCGTCTTTGAAAATTGAAGTTTCAAAAACGTCATTTTTTACTTCACAGAAAGTGTCGTTTTTTTTCATCACATAAAGTGATGGTGTGTACGCGGCATAAGGCCCCATACACACGATAGAATCCATCCGCTGAAAAATCCCAGCAAATGGGTTTCAGCGGATAGATCCTATGGTGTGTACACTCCAGCGGATCTGTTTCCGCGGATATTTATCCCCTGGGATGGATTCCAGCAGATCGAATATTTGCTGACATGCCAAACAAATCTATCTGCTGGAATCCATCCCAACGGATGGATCCGCTGGTCTGTATAGACTCACCGGATCCATCCGTCCGAAGGGATCCCCCGCATGCGTCGTAATGATTCGACGCATGCGTGGAATTCCTTATATGACAGCGTCGCGCACGTCGCCGCATCATAATCGCGGCGATGGCGCGACACGTCATCGCCAGAGGATTTCGGCGCGGATTTCAATGCGATGGTGTGTACACTCCATCGCATAGAAATCCGCGGAAATCCTCGAGAGGATTTATCCGTGGAAACGGTCTGCTGGACCGTATCCGCGGATAAATCCTCCCGTGTGTATGGGGCCTATGACTGCCTGAATCTATTTTTCTAAGGCTGGCCATACATTATACAATTTTCTTGTACAATTTTTTTTTAGATTTACCAAAACCATATACCGTAATATGAGATGAAACCTAAACACTTTTATATGGTATACAGTCAGTCAGGCCCTTGCACTATATAATTAAAGTAAATCTAAAAGAAATTGAATAAGAACATTTTAATTATTTTTCTTATTCAGCCTTAGACACTTTGGGCCAGATCCTCATAGCGAGGATTTTCAAATTACCCGCGTCGTATCTTTAGTTTGAATCCTTAAACCAAGATACGACGGCATCTGGGTTCGATCCGACAGGCGTACGGCTTCGTACGGCTTCGTACGCCTTCGGATCGTAGATGCAATACTTTGGCGTCCGCTGGGTGGAGTTTGCGTCGTTTTCCGTGTCGGGTATGCTAATGAGCTTTTTCCGACGATCCACGAACGTACGCGCGGCCGTCGCATTCTCTTACATCGTCTCTAGTCGGCTTTTTCCGGCGTATAGTTAAAGCTGCTATTTTGCGCCATATAGATAGACTTGCCATGTTAAAGTATGGCCGCCGTTCCCGCGTCAAAATTTGAATTTTTTTTTGCGTAAGTCGTCCGTGAATAGGGATGAACGTAAGTCACGTCTAAGTTAAAAAAGTGACGTCGTTGCGATGTCATTTCGCGCAAAGCACGGTGGGAAACTTCGAAACGGAGCATGCGCAGTTCAATCGGCGCGGGGACGCGCTTCATTTAAATGAATCACGCCCCCTAATCGCCGATTTGAATTCCGCTGCCAGAAATACACTAAGCTAAACTATCTCTGATACGCTGCGCCTATCTAAATGTATGTGAATCTGGCCCTTTGTTTTTTCTTATTCTTAGATTTTCTCATTGAAATTGGGGTTTAAATAAGCAAATACTGAACTGATATTGACATGGGTATCAGGAAAGAAAATAGAAAACTACTGCTAATAGAATTTCTGGAGTTCTATTTAGAACAGGGGTGCCCAATGATGTGGCCTGCCACCTCCTGCTTTGGGATGGTGGGCTACCTACCCACCATTCCCGAACATCAGTGTGAAGTACGGAGGCAGTACACCGGCACTAGAGAAAGCAGAGCCGATGATTCCTGTATAGTGCCGGCTTCTGTCACCGTCGGAGTATTACCAAATGTACCCCGCCTGTGACAGGAGCGATACAGGGAGCATCGGCTCTGCTCTCTACTGCAGCCGCATGCTTCCTCCAGTGCTGGCTCCTGTCACACTGATGCTCTGGGATGGTGGGTCGGGAACAGTACCCACCAGCAATACCAGCCAGCAATTCCCACCGAGAGTACGCACCAGTAGAAATGTGCATTCCCGTTCGTAACGAATAGATTTTTGTACAAATTTGTTAGTTTTCGTACATTCGTATCAAATCGAACATCCGAAAAGCTGAAAGAACAAAAATACGAAAATTACGGAATTACGAATAAACAAAATAACGAACAAGCGAAAATACGAACGTGTGATTGAATAATCGTACTAAAATACGAAACACCGAAAAAGCAAAAAAACGAAAATGACATCTATAACGAACGATTTGCATTCCGTATTTTAAATCCTTTGTCTGTTCGTATTTTCATTCGTATGTTCGTATTTTCATCTGTGTGTTTTGTAAATCCATTTCTTTGTCTGTTCCTAAATTTGTGTACTTGTATCGTTCTTTCGAATGGGCACTGGGCAGTGTAGTTAGTGAGTGATTACTTAATATCTTAGCCAATCAGCTTATCTCTTTTGTGCTGAGTCACATTGTACAGTGTAAAGCCTCGTACACACGATCGGACTTCAAACAAACTTTTCCGTGGATTTTTGTCTGAAGGGAGTTGGCCGGACTTTTGAAACCGGAAAAGTTTGTCCGATAGAGCGTACACACGGTCAGATTTTTTGGAATCTTTTTTTTTACGTTTGTTGGCAAAAAGTCTGACTGTGTGTACGCGGCATAAGAGAAAGTATATCTTAATATGGATTAGCCGCGCTTTGCTATGTATTTACGAAAGTACAAAATTACAAATCCATTAAACGAAAATTATTATCTAACAAAATTATGAATTTAGAATCAACGAAAATAAATTAGACAGAATTACGAATCATTCAGTATAAACGAAAATGAAACTTTTACGAAAATACGAACGGGTCCGAATAGGAAAACTTGCTTCTTACGAAATACGAACAGGTCCGAATAGGAAAACTTGAGTCTTACGAAATTACGAATCTTTACGAATCTACGGAATGAGACAAAAGGGAACAAAAAAATACAAACATTTTTGTTGTGCACATGTCTACGCACCAGCAGAACCCATCAGTAGTACCAGCATATGCAGAATGGACACAGACCTGTCACCTGCCCACTCTGCTAATTATATCCCACGACTGGTTACCAAGTCACTAAAGTGGCCCTCGCTCCTCAAAAGGTTGGACACCCCTGATTTAGGAGGTGGTGTTGGTTCTAGTTTACAGGTCCTTCTCAAAAAATTAGCATATTGTGATACAGTTCATTATTTTCTGTAATGTACTGATAAACATTAGACTTTCATATATTTTAGATTCATTACACACAACTGAAGTAGTTCAAGCCTTTTTATTGTTTTAATATTGATGATTTTGGCATACAGCTCATGAAAACCCCAAATTCCTATCTCAAAAAATTAGCATATTTCATCCGACCAATAAAAGAAAAGTGTTTTTAATTAAAAAAAAGTCAACCTTCAAATAATTATGTTCAGTTATGCACTCAATACTTGGTTGGGAATCCTTTTGCAGAAATGACTGCTTCAATGCGGCGTGGCATGGAGGGAATCAGCCTGTGGCACTGCTGAGGTGTTATGGAGGCCCAGGATGCTTCGGTAGCGGCCTTAAAGCGGGAGTTCCGCGGCAAAACAGGTTTTTTTAAATAGCATTTTGAAACGCTGGTGGTACAAAGAAATTAGTACTCACCAGTCTAATCCTCATAGCCGCAGGCATGGCGATATCCCTCCGAAAGATATTTTATAAAATATTGTGATGGACATTGCCATCTTTAGTCAGGGCACTCTGAAGCCCTCCTGCAGTATCTTCCGGGATGCGGTAAATGCTGTCCCAGCATTCACCGCTCTATCCCGCGCATGCGCAGTGTGACGGCGAGGCGCGCCGTCAACACTGCAGAGTTGCTAGGACAACGGCCGAGATATCGCGAGATTGCTCCTCTGGCTGCTGTGTCTCGTCACCGTCTAGAGACACACGTGTTAGCTCCCAAAATCCTTTGCGGAGCTAACCGACACGCCCATTCCCGAACCCCTACAACCCGGATGTGCCTGCTCGAGATGCTGCAAAGGGGGTATGTAGATTTTTATATTTTTTAGGAACGGCCATATCGTCAGGTACATCGGGGGGACTATTAAATTCAACAAAGTGACCTAATAGGGTGAACCTCCGCTTTAAGCTCATCCAGAGTGTTGGGTCTTGCGTCTCTCAACTTTCTCTTCCCAATATCCCACAGATTCTCTATGGGGTTCAGGTCAGGAGAGTTGGCAGGCCAATTGAGCACAGTAATACCATGGTCAGTAAACCATTTACCAGTGGTTTTGGCACTGTGAGCAGGTGCCAGGTCGTGCTGAAATATGAAATATTCATCTCCATAAAGCTTTTCAGCAGATGGAAGCATTAAGTGCTCCAAAATCTCCTGATAGCTAGCTGCATTCCCCCTGCCCTTGATAAAACACAGTGCATCAACACCAGCAGCTGACATGGCACCCAAGACCATCACTGACTGTGGGTACTTGACACGGGACTTCAGGCATTTTGGCATTTCCCTCTTCCCCGTCTTCCTCTAGACTCTGGCACCTTGATTACTGAATGACATGCAAAATTTGCTTTCATCCGAAAAAAGTACTTTGGACCACTGAGCAACAGTCCAGTGTTGCTTCTCTGTAGCCCAGGTCAGGAGCTTCTGCCGCTGTTTCTGGTTCAAAAGTGGCTTGACCTGGGGAATGCGGCACCTGTAGCCCATTTCCTGCACACGCCTGTACACGGTGGCTCTGGATGTTTCTACTCCAGACTCAGTCCACTGCTTCCGCAGGTCCCCCAAGGTCTGGAATCGGTCCTTCTCCACAATCTTCCTCAGGGTCCGGTCACCTCTTCTCGCTGTGCAGCGTTTTCTGCCACACTTTTTCCTTCACACAGACTTCCCACTGAGGTGTCTTGATACAGCACTCTGGGAACAGCCTATTCGTTCAGAAATTTCTTTCTGTGCCTTACCCTCTTGCTTGAGGGTGTCAATGATGGCCTTCTGGACAGCAGTCAGGTCCGCAGTCTTACCCATGATTGCGGTTTGGAGTAATGAACCAGGCTGGGAGTTTTTAAAAGCCTCAGGAATCTTTTGCAGGTGTTTAGAGTTAATTAGTTGATTCAGATGATTTCATGATATGCTAATTTTTTGAGATAGGAATTTTGGGTTTTCATGAGCTGTATGCCAAAATCATCAATATTAAAACAATAAAATGCTTGAACTACTTCAGTTGTGTGTAATGAATCTAAAATATATGAAAGTCAAATGTTTATCAGTACATTACAGAAAATAATGAACTTTATCACAATATGCTAATTTTTTGAGAAGGACCTGTATATTTTTTACCTGCATTGAATAAAGATAACTAGAATGAAAGAATTCAAGAAACAATAAAGAAAGAATGAGAAATGTTAAAGGGAATCTTAGTGTTTTTGTATTTCTTTTCTTTCATATATGTTATGGACTGAAAAACAGATAAATCTGAAATATCGCATATGAACATTTGTGTACAGTATCTCACAAAAGTGAGTACACCCCTCACATTTTTGTAAATATTTTATTATATCTTTTCAATTGTCAACACTGAAGAAATTACACTTTGCTACAATGTAAAGTAATGAGTATACAGCTTGTATAACAATGTAAATTTGCTGTCCCCTCAAAATAACTCAACACAGCCATTACTGTCTAAACCGCTGGCAACAAAAGTAAGTACACCCCTAAGTGAAAATGTCCATTATGGGACCAATTAGTAATTTTCCCTCCCCGGTGTCATGTGACTTGTTAGTGTTACAAGGTCCAGGTGTGAATGGGGAGCAGGTGTGTTAAATTTGGTGTTATCGCTCTCACTCTCTCATACTGGTCACTGGAAGTTCAACATGTCCAAAGACAGGTTAATTGGATCTTGTCCAAATTGGCCCAGTGTACAAATGTGTGTCCCAAGCGTGTCAAGATCCTACGGTGTAAATGACTGCACTAGCCAGGCAGACACTGGCAAAAGCGCCTTGAGGCGATTCAGTTCGCATTCATTCATTCAACATGGCACCTCATGGCAAAGAACTCTCAGAGGAACTGAAAAAAAGAATTGTTGTCCTACATAAAGATGGCCTAGGCTATAAGAAGACTGCCAAGACCCTAAAACTGAGCTGCAGCACAGTGGCCAAGACCATACAGCGGTTTAGCAGGACAGGTTCCACTCAGAAAAGGCCTCACCATGGTCAACCAAAAAAGTTGAGTGCATATGCTCAGGGTCATATCCAGAGGTTGCCTTTGGGAAATAGACGTATGAGTGCTGCCAGCATTGCCGCAGAGGTTGAAGGGGTGGGGGATCAGCCTGTCAGTGCTCAGACCATACGTTACACACTTCATCAAATTGGTCTGCATGGCTGTCATCCCAGAAGGAAGCCTCTTCTAAAGATGATACACAAGAAAGCCCGCAAACAGTTTGCTGAAGACAAGCAGACTAAGGACATGGATTACTGGAACCATGTCCTGTGGTCTGATGAGACCAAGATAAACATATTTGGTTCAGATGAAGTGTGTATGGCAGCAACCAGGTGAGGAGTACAAAGACAAGTGTGTCTTGCCTACAGTCAAGCATAGTGATGGGAGCGTCATGGTCTGGGGCTGCACGAGTGCTGCCGGCACTGGGGAGCTACAGTTCATTGAGGGAATAATGAATGTCAACATGTACTGTGACATACTGAAGCAGAGCATGACCTCTTCCCTTCTGAGACTGGGCTGCAGGGCAGTATTCCAACATGATAACGACCCCAAATAAACCTCCAAGATGACCATTGCCTTGCTAAAGGAGCTGATGGTAAAGGTGATAGACTGGCCAAGCATGTCTCCAGACCTAAACCCTATTTGTGGGGCATTCTGAAATGGAAGGTGGAGGAGTGCAAAGTCATTAACATCCACCAGTTCTATGATGTCGTCATGGAGGAGTGGAAGAGGACTCCAGTGGCAAACTGTGAAACTCTGGTGAACTCCATGCCCAAGAGGGTTAAGGCAGTGCTGGAAAATAATGGTGACCACACAAAATATTGACACTTTGGGCCCAATTTGGACATTTTCGTTGCCATTAAGCCTAGGTACAGACTAGTATTATCTCAGACATTGCATGTGTGACTGGCCGGAGCCAAGTGACGTCACACCCCCGCCGGGCATGGCACAGGACTCAGAAGAAACGGGTGGACGTTTCTTCAGAGCGCAAGCGCTGATGACGTCATCGGCTGCATATACAGCAAATTGTAAGATATTTACAGTATCTATACAATAGGTAAGCCTTATTATAGACTTACCTATAGGTACAAACAATCGATGGAAGTTTACTTCCACTTTAGGTGTTCTTACCAGTCAAATCAAAGTTTTTCATGTACTTTACATTTGTTTCAAATCGATTTTGGCAAGTTTAGGCAAAAACAAACTAACTAACTCTAATCCTACTCTATGCCACATTCTAAGACCTAGTCTATCATGGCCTGTAAAGCAAAAATCGCTGCCTAAACTTCCACTTTAAAAGTAAATAAATATATTCATATCAAAATGATTTCAGTTAATATTACATATCAGAATTCATTCTTGTTTATTTTAAACCAAATAAGGAAATTGTAAAGAGTAGTGTATCAAATATTCTATAATATTCTATGTAAATATAACTGTAAATACAAGTGTGTGTCCTGGTTTAATTATTGTGCTGCAATATGTCCATAAAACAAAATAAATGTTCTGTATTCTGTTACTATTGAATTAAATTTACATCAATTTATGAAATGTTCAATGTTACAACTGAGATTAAAGCATTTTCTTTCAACTCCGTTTCCTCTTCTCCACCCAAAAAAAGTAACTCAAGTCATCTATTGTTCAAACCACATTGGATTTATTCAAAGATTGCATCTACGATGCATGCTTGATTCCCCGACTTTACAAAGAGACAATTGATTTTCAAAGAATATACTGGCAGGAAACAGTCAGACAAGATGACTTTTACTTTGGGAAATGTAATACAAAGAGAATATTGTTATGGCATTAAGGAGCGTTTTTTAAACAGGCTTAGCAAGAGGTTTTATGGAAACCAATATAGCGAACTTGGACAGTACAGCATGACATTTATTAATAAACACAATTTGAATCATTGAATGACATTTCTACCCATGGTGATAATTTTATTAAAATGTAATCTCTGAGGTAGAACCTAATTTTGGATAATAGGAAGCATCTATTCTTGGCTCAGTTTGGGACTTTTTAAAGCTTAGCAGCTTCAGTTGAGTTTTTTTACATTACAGATAAAAGCTGACTGGTATTAAAGGGGTTGTAAAGGTTTGTTTTCTATTTTCTAAATAAGTTCCTTTAAGCTAGCATTGTTGGTTCACTAACCTTTTCCTTCTGTAGCACTACCCCCGTAGGAGCTGCTGGTTTAGATTTTGGGTTTTGCATGTTACCTCTAAGTTTGTTGTCTAGGGAAGAAAGTCTGTAGAAATTGCAATGTCCACACAGGATGTAAAACCTTTAACTGTTAGGCTTTATTTTTGCTGCATAAAACTTGTGAAGGAAGTAGAGAGTATAGAGAGAAGGGGAAGGTTCAGGTACGCGGTACAGAATGCACGAAAAGTATTCAAAGTTCCAGTATTCACCACTCACTTCGGAGTGGGTATTGCTCACCCGGATAGACCCCTCTCACATGGCCTAGTAGCCGGAGTGATGCACGAACAGTATAAAAACAGTCTATGACACAGACCATCTGAGAGCACAGAATGGATAGTCAAGAATCCTCTGCCACAGGATTTCAGTCCCAAACTTCCTGCCTTACAGCAAAAGAGCCTTTAAGCCAATCCGGCAGGCTTCCCTTAACAAAGTCACCAGGCCTATCCCGAGACATCAGCTTCCCTTGCTTGGTCTCCTCCAGGGCAGGTCCTCCCCCGGTTTCCTTCGCTAAGAAGCTTACCCACTTGGATGGACAGCTTGGGATCCCTTGTAGAACCCTAGGCCCCAGCCAGCATAGCTGGGCCTACCTGATAGGAACACAGCTTCAGACCAACGTGGTCTCGAGACTAGAATCGCGCACACCCACCTCACTCCAGAGGGCCAAGAGGCGAAGGACCGCGGAAAACGGCATCTGCCCCTTAAGTACCTCCTCCCAGCATGCACAGCGGGGCACCACTCCTACTGGGCTTTAGCCGAGAAGGGTCACTTAACACACCATGGTTCGCCCGAGTTCCAACATGGTCCTGAGATGGTAACGCCAACTACAGGCAACAGGGGAAACTTCTACCGAGCACAATTACAGCCAGAACAGAGGCAAATTAACATAGAATTAGCAGCCTGAGCCGAACTATGGCTTAGACACTCCCTACATTTAAAGTAGCACCCTTGTCATTGGGAGCCCGGCGTTACACTTCGATTCTCCTTCTAAATGTTTTTTTTCTTTGTTTTCTTTGTCTGAATTTCTCACTTCCTGTTCCTCCTCAGTAAGCTGTTCTGGCGGATTAACCCCCAGCCAGAACAGCTCGGATGATGGGAGCAAGCTTATTGAGGAGAAACAGGAAGTGAGAAATTCAGACAAAGAAAAAAAAACATTTAGAAGGGAAATCGAGGGAAAAGGTAAGTGAACCAACAATGCACTAGCTTAACTGCTTGCCGACTGCCGCACGACTATTTACGTCGACAGAATGGCACGGGCAGGCAGATTGGCGTACAGGTAGGTCCCTTTGAATCTGCCGCCCAGCGGGCGTGCGTGCCTGCCGTGTGCCTCGCAAGTGCGGCTGCGTGTCCCGGGAACTCAATGTTCCCGAGAGTCCTGCGATTGCGGTCGGCAAGAGCAGAACAGGGGAATGCCTTTGTAAACAAGGCATTCCCCTATTCTGCCTAGTGACACTGTCACTTACGAACGTTCCCCGCGCTTCGGGAACGGTCATCAGTGACGTGTCACAGGTAGCCATGCCCCCTAACAGTGGGAATTACTTCCTAGGGAACATTTAACCCCTGCAGGGCCACCTAGTGGTTAACCCCTTCACTGCCTTAACCCCTATAGCACTAATCGCTGTAAAAATGACAATGGACCCAAAATGGTGTCAAAAGTGTCCGATGTGTCCGACATAATGTCGCAGTCCCGGTAAAAATCGCTGATCGACGCCATAACTAGTAAAAAAAAAAATTATTAATAAAAATGCCATAAAACAGTCCCCTATTTTGAAGACGCTATAACTTTTGAGCAAACCAATCAATAAACGCTTATTGCGATTTTTTTATCAAAAATATGTAAAAGGATACGTATCAGCCTAAACTGTAAAAAATAAATGTTTTTTTATATATTTTTGGGGGATATTTATTATAGCAAAAAGAAAAAAATATAGAATTTTTTTCAAAATTGACGTTCTTTTTTTTTTTTATCAAATGCCGCCAAAATAAAGCTCTATTTGTGGGTAAAAAAGAATGTCAATTTTGTTTGGGAGCCACGTCGCACGACCGCGCAATTGTCAGTTAAAGCGACGCAGTGCCAAATCGCAAAAAGTGGCCTGTCATTGACCACCAAAATGGTCCGGGGCTGAAGCGGTTAAAGGAACCTATTTAGAAAATAAAAAATGAACCTTTACAACCCCTTTAATGTTACACTGAAGTATGCTATAGCAAGTTATACAAGGAGCATCTTGGGAATCCCCTATAAGGAAAAAAAGGTGTGCTTAATTAGATAAATTAGATATTTTTGTCTGATCTTATGCCACGTACCCACGACCGTTTTTCATGACGAGAAAAATGCAATGTTTTAAATAGGTCATTAAAAACGATCGTGTGTAGGCTCCAGAGCATTTTTCTCGACGTGAAAAATGGGCTCTAAAAATTTAGAACTTGCTGTGCAGGCTTTAACAACGGGAAAAAAACGCGCGCGCTCAGAAGCAAGTTATGAGACGGGAGCACTCGTTCTGTTAAAACCAGCGTTTGTAATGGAGATAGCACATTCGTCACGCTGTAACAGACTGAAAAGCATGAAGACTGAAAAGCGCGTATCGTCTCTCAAACTTTTACTAACACGAAATTAGCAAAAGCAGCCCAAAGGGTGGTGCCATCCGAATGGAACTTCCCCTTTATAGTGCCGTCATACGTGTTGTACGTCACCGCGCTTTGCTCGAGCATTTTTTTTTCTCGATCGTGTGTATGCAAGGCAGGCTTGACAAGAATCACGTCCAGAAAAACGTTGTTTTTTCCATGACATTAAAACCAGTCGTGTGTACGCGGCATTAAAGTCTAAATGGTATCTTAGCTTTTTTTCTTCCTTTGCTAAAAAAATGAAATCTAAAATCTGGAAAATGTCTAATTTTGTAAAGCCTCCTAAAACTAAAATGCGGCTGCATCACAAGGTTTATTTAAAATACCTTTGCATTGTGTCATGGGGGTATCCCCAAACTTTTCTAGCTTATAATTTTCTGGTTTTAGCAAGCCAATGCTTAATTCTGCATTCGCTGTACCATGTGGGTGCTTCACACTGGTACGCACATTAGAATATGAGATTGAACAGAAGTGCATAAACACTACATTTGTGAAAAATTAGCATTTGCATAAAGGCTCAAGATGCTCCCTGGGATCAGTGTGGTAATATTTAATGAAACAAGAGGTCCATGGAAACACGGTAGTGCCTGCTTTTAGACATTCATGTAAGTTTAGGTAGGTTTAGATGAGACAGGTTTACTTTCAAGAATATCTAAACCCAAAAACAAACATTTAAAATATTGCATCTTAGCAGTCCTGTGGTGGCTGCATTCGTTTTCTTTTTTTTTAAGCTTTGTCAACTCTATTTTTGCCTAGTGATCCTGACAGTCGCACACTTAAGCCTAGTACATGTAGCTCCCTGCCCCCAATTATTGGGGCGCTATTCTAAGTTTGGGGGGTGTCTGAGCCAATAGTGGAATTTCATTCAAATTAGCCCCTGTTCTGGCTATGGTTGTGCTTGGTAGGATTTTCCCCTGTTGCCTGTAGGTGGCGTTACCACCTCAGGCCCATGTCGGAACTCAAGCGAACCATGGTGTGTTAAGTGACCCTTCTCGGCAGCAGCCCAGTGGGAGTGGTGCCCGCTGTGCATTCTGGGAAGGGATACTTAAGGGCAGACGCCGTGTTTCGGGGTCCTTCGCCTCGTGGCCCTCCTGGCATGTGGTATGTGCGTGTGATTCCAGCCCCGGGACCACGTTGGTCCGATGCTGCATCTCTATTGAGTAGGCCCAGCTATGATGGCTGGGGCCTATGATTCAAGAGGAATCCCAAGCGGTCCATTCAAGCGGAGGAAGCTGCTTAACAAAGGAAACCAGGGAGGACCTGCCCTGGAGGAGACCAAGCAAGGCAAGCTAATGTCTTGGGATAGGCCTAGTGACTTTGTTAAAACGAGGATCCATTACAGTCCGCCGGGTCGGCTAAAGGCTCTTTTACTGTAAGGCTGGAAGTTCGGGACTAAAATCCTGGGGCAGAGGATTCCTGACTATCCATCTTTTGTTCTCAGATGGTCTGTGGCAGAGACTGTTCTCATACTGTTCGTGCATCATCCCGGCTGCTAGGCCATGTGAGAGGGGTCTATCCGGGTGAGCAATGCCCACTCAGGAGAGAGTGGCGAAGACTAACTATGTAAGTACAATGATGACGCCCCCCTGCCAGAACACACCAGTCAGCCATGCATGGCCAGCCTTAATATCAGCTTACAAGATTTCTGGCAGAGTCAAAAGGTATTTTTGTGAACTTATCAAACAGATATCACAAAATGCTTTCCATTGTATATCTAACAGACCAAAAGTTTACTTTTAGGGTTTACAAAACAATTTTATCTAATGTAAAAAAAATGTCCCCATTGAAGTAGGCCATGGAGGCTCTGGGACTTGACAGCTAAATGACAAGTAGAAGTGGATCTACAACTTGAGCAGAATTGGTGTTTCTATGTGCAGCATGGGGTTAAGATCCAATTAGTTTCATAGGGACACAACAGTTGCTTTAAAGCCTAACTGAGCAATAGAAAAAAAAATTGCAGTGAGGCCTCCTAAACGGGATAAATGCTCATTAGGTCTAGGGTTTGAGGAATAAGTTGTAATAGTTACCTTATTCCTCACTTTGGCATGCTTCTTCCAAGCTGTGTGACTGGTTCCCTGCAGCCTCTTCTCTAATGTGTTCTTGTCAGCAGCTGCATGCAGATGCAATCTCATACAATGCAAAACCAATAGTCCTGCATGGGCCCTCCCACAACCTCAAGCATCAGAGAGAAAAAAAGAGCACCGGGGAGCAAGGAAGGTAAGTATTGTAGCCTTTTTCTCTTCCCCCTCGACTTAAAGCGGAGCTCCACCCTAATTGCAACATTACCTTAATAGTACTGCCGATATTAAAAATGCTTAAAACGGATGTTTTTATTTTTCATATGTGTAGAGTAGCTTTACATTCCTGAGCCTTCCGGTCTGCACAACTGCGGGTATTCTTCGGGCATGAGGTCACTTCCCTACCACGCAGTGTGCTCTGGGAGCTCCTCTCATAGCTCTTAGTGTTCAGTGCGGAGCTGTGATAGCAAATATCCCGCGATTTCTGAACCAGGAAGTGAGGCGACGCCTGCCGTTGTGATGGCAACACAGAAGCTGACGCCGTGGCTCCCCGTTGCGAGTGCGCATGCGCGAGATCGAGCGGTGGATGCTGGGACATCAGCATCACCGCAACAAGGAAGTGCCTGCTTGTGGGCTTCTAATGCCCACAGTTAAAATGGCAACGGCACGAACAGTGGAATAGAAGTCTAAATTTCAGGCAGAATGACAGAGGAGCGGACGTAGGACACAAAAAACGTGAGTTTATATAAGCAGTGCTATTAACTATTTAACTAGCCCTAAAACAAAAATCGTTTTTGCGTGGGAGAACCGCTTTAATGAGTATTTAACCCTTGCAGTAGAGGGGCCCTACTGCAAGGTCTATTTTAAATCCTCACAGTTCAGCTTTTAGCTAACACAGATACTTGCACAGAGAGTAACATCAGCAGCGTGATTAATTTAGAAAAGTTCAAGGTCGGGTTCCCTTTAATATTACATCACAATCCTTGTAACAAAATATTTTTGAAATGGGTATAACAATTCAGTTTCTCAGAAAAGAAATTCCAGAGCTTGAGTTCTCATAATGTAAGGCAGTGGACCCCAAACTGCGGCCTACGGGCCAGATGCAGTTCTTTGCTTGCGTTTATCCAGCCCATGAGGCACTATTCCTCCCACTTCCCCCCGCCCCCCCCCCCCCACTGACACTAACAATGGGGCACTATTCCTGCCATGGCACCCATGATGAGGCACCATTCTTTCCACTGACAAAAAGTGATAGTAACACTTGCCAATATTCCCCCCCCCATACAAATGATGGGGCACTATTCCACCTCCAACTGGCTACAGGTGCTACGTAGTTTTCTTACTTCCAAAGAGAACCCAATAACAACCATGAGTGTACATTGCTTAGACTATGGCATTTTCTACAACCACTGGCCACAGTCCGAGCCCTCTAAAGTCTGTAGGACAGTAATCTGGTCTTTTGTTTAAAAAGTTTAGAGCCCCCTAGTATAAGGTATCCACATATTCTGTTTCACTAAATTAAAAGGGGGGATTTTTTTCTCACTGTAATGGGTTGAGATATTAACAGCATACCATGACACCATGAACTGTTGGTTTATAGAGAAGGACTAAATATTTAGAAACCATTTAGCCAACCCATTAGTATTACTGGTATGCATGATATTTAGCAGGGGCTTCTATGTAGAGCTTCTAGGAGTGCCCCAGCATAATAACGTTCCCGTAAAAAAGTGTTAAAAAAAGATTATATTTCTGTATTTTAATGAACAATATTTACTAATTGTAAACTTGAATATAGTAAAATTGAATATATACATATATATGGACTATATATCACAAAGGATCATTAGAATGCAGACAATACAGTTCTCAGTTGCCAAGTAAATGGATGAAAGATGAGAAAGGAAGTAATAGTCTCACTGGACGCCTAGACTTCTTACAACTGTATCCAGAATATTTTGCATTCAGCTGTTGAGCTGTCATCAGGTGTTTCCATGCTGAGCTTCCTGTGTAGGAACAACATAGCTAGGAGGAAATACACAGTCTAGTCCTGTTTAAGGTCCTCATATGGACAAGGAATATTTTAGGCTTAAGCTTTCAACAGTTGCATACCAGTTTCTACATATTCAGTTTTGATCACAGTAGAGAGAAATTACTTTTTGGGCTTCCACCAACTAGCTAAGAATAGCCTGCCACATTTTAGTAATTTTGAAATAAAATGTATTTCGATAAATATGTTATATTGCGGTAATGGCCAGCAACTAGATAACTAACTAAGTCCAGAGCAGGGCTGCTTTTAGATTCAACATTTGGCGTAGGACAAATATTTTCCCAGTGTCATCCTTTTGTATAACTTGTTCTTGTAAAATGTTATACCAATTGCACCTGCGAGGGCATCTATTATTTGAGGTTTTAGGACATATTGTAGCTCTTTAAGGACTTTAAATTAATGACATGGGACACATGAATACAGTTCAAACATTATATTGTAAACATTTTATAATTTGAGCTAGGGTGATTCAAATTACATAAACATATCTGTAAAGCAAAGACTATAGGAATTTATAGATAACCAGAGACATGAGCTTCTTTACACAAATAACATTTATAGGCTGGCATAAAAGGTAAAATATAAAATAATAATAACAAAGAACTCCACGCTATGGTTAGGGATGTGAAATAATAAATAAAGCAGCTCCCCTGAAGTGTTGTAAGTAACAACCTTAGTAATGTGGAGGGTGCATGGTGATAAGGGGGCGCTAGTAGGTAAAAAGTGCTAGAGTGCAATAATCTATAAGAAATTAAATAATGATCATAAGTAATAAATATAACTTTGAAAGCAATATAGGTGAATGATGCATAAACCATACAATAATGCAGCATTTTAACCTGCAATAAAGTGCATGTGCTTCATATTGACAACCCAGTATTAAATTGACAAAAGGTGCAAAAACAAATCCAATGTGTGGCAATAATCAATCTGCTGTGAACAATTGAAAGTCTGTGCATTGAGTATAAATGTCTTGATGTTTAACACCGTCACCACTGCAACAATGAAGAGCAAGAGACACCCAGTGAAAAATGGAGGTAAGTGCCTACTTACCAGATCACCATGACCTCTTTTTTTAAAGAAAGGTCAGGTGGGGCTTTAGTACAGTTTGTTCCTTAAGGTCTGTACTGATACCTAGAGGGACAAGCCAGGAAATGGACTCTGCCAAGGTGTTTATCAAGAAAAAAATGGAGAGAAGCAAACTATAGTGTAATTCCGCGATTTAATAAAAAGTATAATAAAATACACAGGCCAAGTGGCCGCTTACTTTTAAAAGTACCCAAGCCTTGGCACTGAGGTAACAAGTGTGTTTAGAGCCAGATATGCCGTGGAGCGCTTGCCGCAGTTTGTCTCACTTGCGTGGATAAGGCGTGTGTTCCACCACCTCAGGGTGCCGAAACTGGAAGTGACTGGACAGGGTATCGTACGACGTTGTGACGATGTCATCATGACGAAGCGTACGTCGAGGCGCTCCTGGTCACGTTACCCTGTCCAGCCACTTCCGGTAAGTAAGTGTGTACTTCAATGTACTAAGCACTGAGAGAAAAACTTGAACAAACATGAACAAATGGAAGGACCTTGTGTTTCTATGTCACAGCCACCCCAATAATAATAAGCAATTTACCAATTTATTAGCAAAAACCAAACAAAAATGTACAAAATTGTCCCAAAACAAAAAGCAAAAAATACCCTTTTATTGCCCTATTCCAGGAAAAATCGAGAAATTATTACACACTTGTAAGTACCCCTACCTTGGTGGCTACCTAGGGATCTTAAAACAAAGATAATCTCACTCTTGCTTGATACATGTTATGCAAGCTGGGCTGCACAGAAGTGATCCATCTCCACTTTAGTGCTATTTCAGGAGAAGTGTTGAAATGATATCCTACTACAAGCACCTTCATCTAGACACAGGTCCAAGTTGCACTTCAGCTTTGGTCAAGAACAGAAATAATCAGATTTCTATCCACAATAATTTGCAGTCATCATGACTACATGCCGGGTCTCTAGGAATAGCTCCGTGCCATGGCTGCACATAGCCCATTCTATAGTAGCCTGTTTATCCAGGGGGGTACGAGCCAGATCATACAGGTCACTCCTCCATCAGAGCCTTATATTATCTAGCCACCACTGCTTCCATCCGGAGCTGGATATTGCTTCTCCCCTTTTCCCATTACTACGTTGTATTCATAGCCTGTGCTACAGGCCACTGAGGCCTTCATTTTTTCACTTTTCAAATTATTAGCACACATAACAGTGTTAATATCAATACTACATAAAAGGGGGAGGCTGTGCTATAACCTAACTGGTAAAGTGCTTAAGTCCAAGTCTGGCTTCTTGTCCACTCAAGGGGGCATACAAAAGGGAACGTCCACAGTCCAGTACATGTCTACCTCAATCCACCATGAGGTATCGCCTTCTCATATGATCCCTCATATGATCCCTCTCTCCAGTTACACACACATTTTATACAGTATCAGCAGCAGGAAATTTGGAGAGGAGTAGATCAAAGTTAGAGGGGTGTACTGAGGAAGAAACCATTTTATGTAGTAACACGACATGTTTACTACATCTTCTGACATTTTCCCACACCAGTGGGCTTCACAGTTAGCCAGTGCCCCCAGGCTCTCTGTTTGGTGACATCAGAGACTCAACCTTTTCCCCTGCAGACATGGATCAGCTTTACCCCTTTGACCTCGCTACTCATTCAAAATCCCATTTCTACATTAGTGGTACAGCAATTTTACATTGGTGGCGCTGGTTGCTAATTTAAATTCAAATTCATTTTAAATTTCCCATTTGAATCATTGATTGATACTGCAATTTTGAGACGGCTAAATAATGATATGGTAAATGTGTTTGTGTAGATACTAACCACTAATGGATTTTTCCCATTTCCTGAAGTTAACATTTTCCCAAAACTGACATTGCTAAAAAGTGATATTTCTCTAAAAAACGAGATATATATAGTATATATACTATATTCTGCTTTTACTAAGCTTATACCAATAGCAGAAATGTTATGCTATTAACACTGCTATGTTACGACTGCAAGATATACGTACCGTATATACCCGAATAAAAGCCGAGGCACCTAATTTTACCACAAAAAAATGGGAAAACATATTGACTCGAGTATAAGCCTAGGGTGTTCATCTGCATGCCTCACTGTGCCTCACTGTGCCCATGCTTTACTGTGCCTCACTGTGCCCATACTTTACTGTGCCTCACTGTGCCCATGCCTCACTGTGCCTCACTGTGTCCATGCCTCACTGTGCCTCACTGTGTCCATACCTTACTGTGTCCGGGACTAGACTTACGTTAAACATGGGAGCCACCATTAGCCTGGATGGTAAGGGAGCCTAGGGGAATTGAGAGGAGAGCCAGAGCCACCGCTGGAGCCGCTGTCGCTGCCTGGTTGATTACAACGCTAGGGAACCTAACAGCTTTTAATAGCTGTGTTCCTCTCTGCGCGCCGTCATACACAGCCCCTCCCCTTTGTCCAGGGAACTTTGATAGACAGGTCACCCATCCCAGGTGATCTGTTTATGAAAGTTCCCCGGGCAGGGGGGGAGGGTCTGTAGATGACGGCGCGCGGCAGGGAACACAGCTATTAAAATGAAAGCTGTTATGTTCCCCAGCACTGTAATCAACCAGGCAGCGGCTCCCCTCTCTCTTCACTTGCACAGGTAGGCTGCACGGGGGTCACAGTGTGCACTGGGGTGGGGGTCACAGTCTGAACTGGGGGGGACAAACACAGTTGGTGGTGGGGGTCACAGTCGGCACTGGGGGGAACACAATTGACACTGGGGTGGGGGTCACAGTGTGCACTGGGGTGGGGGTCACAGTCTGAACTGGGGTGGGGGTCAAAGTCTGAACTGGGTGTTGGGGACACAGTCTGCATGGGGGGACAAAGTTGGCGGAGGGGGTCACAGTCGGCACTGGGGGAACACAGTCTGCAATGAGGGAACACAATTGGCACTGGGGTGGGGGTCACAGTCTGAACTGGGGGGACATAGTCTGCATGGGGGGAACACAGTTGGCGGTGGGGGTCACAGTCGGCACTGGGGGAAACACAGTCTGCAATGGGGAACACAAATGACACTGGGGGGTCACAGTGTGCACTGGGGTGGGGGTCACAGTCTGAACTGGGGGGGACACAGTCTGCAATGGGGGAACACAGTTGGCACTGGGGGGGTCACAGTGTGCACTGGGTTGGGGGTCACAGTTGGCACTGGGGGGACACAGGCTGCATTGGGGGAACACAGTTGGCACTGGGGAGACACAGGCTGTGCTGGGGGGGCACAGTTGGCACTGGGGGGGACACAGGCTGCACTGGGGGGGTCAGCGCAGGCTGCACTGGGGGGGAGCAGGCTGCACTAGGGGGGGCGCAGGCTGCACTAGGGGGGAGTGCAGGCTGCACTGGGGGGAGCGCAGGCTGCACTAGGGGGGAGTGCAGGCTGCACTGTGGGGGGGGGGGGGATAAATTTGTTGTTAATCCTTTTTATAACTTAATTCTGCATAAAACATTTAAGTGTAATTTCATTAGATAATTTATGAGGGCGTGTTTAGGGGCGGGGCAACTGGTGGCGAGTAACCTTTGAGGCCTGGCTAGTAGCTCAGGACTTGAAATTTTGAGCCCTGCACTACACTACACTGACCTACCTGATTCCTATACTGACCACTACACTACACTGACCACTACACTACACTTACCACTATACTGACCACTATACTAATCACTAGACTACACTGACCACTACACTAACCACTATACTACACTGATCACTATACTGACCACTATACTATACTGACCACTACACTACACTGACCACTACACTGACCACTATACTACACTGACCACTACTCTGACCACTATACTGACCACTACACTGACCACTGTACTACACTGATCACTATACTGACCACTATACTATACTGAGCACTACGCTACACTGACCACTATACTGACCACTACACTACACTGACCACTACACTATATTGACCACCATACTACACTGACCACTACTCTGACCACTATACTGACCACTACACTGACCACTATACTGACCACTACACTACACTGACCACTACACTACACTTACCACTATACTGACCACTATACTAACCACTAGACTAAACTGACCACTATACTGACCACTACACTAACCACTATATTACACTGATCACTATACTGACCACTATACTATACTGACCACTACACTACACTGACCACTATACTGACCACTACACTACACTGACCACTATACTACACTGACCACTATACTACACTGACCACTACTCTGACCACTATACTGAGCACTACACTGACCACTATACTGGCCACTACACTACACTGACCACTATACTACACTGACCACTATACTGAGCACTACACTGACCACTATACTGGCCACTACACTAACCACTGTACTTCACTGATCACTATACTATACTGAGCACTACGCTACACTGACCACTATACTGACCACTACACTATATTGACCACTATCCTGACCACTACTCTGACCACTATACTGACCACTACACTACACTGACCACTATACTGACCACTATACTACACTGACCACTATACTACACTGACCACTATACTACACTGACCACTACACTACACTGACCACTACACTACACCGACCTATCTGATTCCTATACTGACCACTATACTGACCACTACACTACACTGACCACTACACTACACTGACCACTATGCTAACCACTACACTACACTGACCACTACACTGCATGACTCTAGCTGCTCTTCTACCCTCTCTCTCATGGGTAGAGGCGGGACTCCAGGATCTACTGCGATCATGGACAGGCCAGCCCCGCCACTGCACATGACCCCATCACTCACAAAGTTTTAAGTCTCCTACATAGTTGTTTCTTTTTCTGTTAATGATTGTGTTTCAACCTACATATGAAATTGATGTTAATTAGAACCTTCTTAGTATAATTAAATGTGATGCTGGTTTGAAGGAAAAGGGTACACACACCAAATATTTATTTGATTTTTTTTCTGTTTGCTTACTTTGCATGCTGCAAATTAACAAAAATAAACAATTTAAATATATACAGTATAGCAGGTAAAATAAGTATTGAACACATGAATGAATGAATGAATGAAAAATTTATATAGCGCGGCACATGCGAACTGAATCGCCTCTGGGCGCTTGTTGTTTGTGTCTCATGCCTTTCAGAAAAGCAGGGTCTTGATCTGCCTTCTGAAAGACAGGTGGTTTTGCTCCAACCGAATGCTGGTTGGTAAAGCATTCCAAAACCTGGGGCCCTGGAAAGCAAACCTTCTTTCTCCTTTGGACTTGTATTTGGTTTTAGGAACCTTGACCAGATTTTGGTCGGTGGATCGCAGAATGCGGTTGCAATTGTGCGGTTTGATCTTGTCGCATAGATATCTAGGAGCCTTCCCATGGATGCACTTATGTGTCAGGCAGAGTGCTTTAAATGCAATTCTGTCTTTCACTGGCAACCAGTGAAGGGATCTCAGTGAAGGTGAGATTGATTCCCAAGATTTTTTCCCAGTCACCAGTCTAGCGGCCGTATTCTGTACGACTTGAAGACGAGCGATTTGGTACTTGGGTAGCCCGAGGTAAAGGGCATTTGCATAGTCCAGTCTGGAATTCACGATTGTTCCCACCACGACTGCTACGTCTTCTTTGGGGATAAATGGAATCAGTCTGCGTAGTAGGCGCATCAAATGGTGCGCCCCGCTGACTACTGACCCTATTTGTGCGTCCATTGTCATGAAGGTGTCAAACGTGACTCCCAGACTTTTGACTTTGGAGCTAGGGGAGATGATTTGTCCCAGGATGGGAGATGGTGTCCAGTTTGTTGTCGGTTGTTTCTTCCGACTGGCATCGAAGATAAAGAGTTCTGTTTTAGCGCTATTGAGTTTGAGATAACTCTTAGTCATCCAGTTTTCTATTGAAGAGAGACATTTCTCTAATCTGAGATGATGATCCTTTTTATGGCAGATGCGAAAATACAACTGCGTGTCGTCTGCATAAGAGTGATAGAGTAGTTCTTGGCTACTGATAATATCAAAGAGATGACGAAGATAGATATTAAACAGCACCGGTGACAGGGGGGATCCTTGGGGGACCCCACATGGCACCGCGCGTTTTTCTGACGTGAAGGATCCCAGTTTCACTGTTTGTGATCGGTTTCCGAGAAAAGAGGAGAACCATGGTAAGGCATCTCCTGAGACTCCGGCGACTTCTGTTAGTCGTCTCAGTAGCAATTTATGGTCTACTGTGTCAAAAGCTGCGCTTAGGTCCAGCAGAACCAGGAGACACGATTCTCCTTCGTCTGCGGCCTCGAGCGCATCGTCCCATATTTTCAGTAAGGCCGTTTCTGTACCGTGTCCGGGACGGAACCCGGATTGAAATGGATCGAGTAGGTTGTGGGTGTCCAGATGCTGTTGCAGCTGATTTACCACCACTTTCTCCATTATCTTGGACAGAGCATTTAGACCTGTTATGGGACGGCGGTGAGTTGGGTCCATAGGATCCAAATTGGGTTTTTTCAGGATCGGCAGGATTGTGCCCTCTTTCAGCAGGGAAGGCACTATGCCTTCCTTAAATGACTGATTTATAAGCTGCGTGATCGGAGGCGCCAGGATGTCGGCACATTCCTTCAGTAGCTTGGTGGGAATGATGTCATTGGGTGCTGTGCTGTTGCGCAGCGCACCAATGAATTTTTTTGTGGTATCGATGGAGATGGGTTCCAAAGTGAACTTAGTTGATTGTAGAGGCGTTCCGTCGGTGTTTTGATTGAAGAGGGGGCTGAGTGGAGTATTGTTTTGCCGAATACTTACCCGAATTTTTTCAATTTTGTTGATGAAGAAATCCGATAGTTCATTGCAGAACTCTTGGGTGTCTGAAGTGGGGACTTCAAGACATCCCGGATTCATGGTCTGGGTGACCATCCTGAAGAGTTCGCGTGGGCGATTCATTGCGCTGTTAATCACCATGGAAAAGTGAAGTTTTTTGGCTTTGAAAATTTCCTTGTGATATCGTGTTGTTACTGCTTTGTAGAAGTTGAGGCGGTCTTCTGAAGGGCTTCTTTTCCAGGCGGCTTCCGCCCTTCTGCGCTCTTGCTTCAATAGCGACAGCTGGTTATTGAACCAGCTGGACTTTTTTGCCCGGCTGCGGAGTTTGCGCTTTGGTGCTGCTAAGTCGGCTGACTGTAGCAGAGCTGCATTTATGGCATCCAAAGTATCTGAGGCTGCTAGCTGAGGAGGAATAGCCCCAATTCGGTTTCCCAGGGTAGATCTGAAGAGTTCCGAGTGGAGCTTCTTCTGAGATCTAGCCCAGTGTATTGTCACCGGCTTGGGTACTTTCATGACTAGTGGAGTTCTGGGAATTATGAAGCTAATTGCATGGTGGTCTGTCCATGGCAAAGGTTCATTTCCCAAAATGTTTATTTTCAGATTTTGTCTGAAAATTAGGTCGAGTGTGTGACCTGAAGCATGCGTGGGTCCGCATATAAGTTGCTGAAGTCCTAATCCTTCCAGGTGGTCGATGCAGGCCTCCGCGATGGGATCCTGTGAGGAGTTGGCCCACAAATTGAAATCCCCGAGCAGCAAAAGATGATTGCTGTTAAGGGAGTAAGTGGAAATGAACTCCGTTAATGCTGAAATCAACTGCGATTTGGGCCCAGGGGGCCTATAGCAGAGGAGAATGTGAACGGTCTCCTGAGAGTGAGCTTGAAGTTGAAGCGTAAGGGTTTCCATAAAAGGTAGAGGATTTTGAAGGACCGGTTTAGTGATTGCAATATGAGACTTATGAATCACCGCCAGGCCTCCTCCTCTTTGCCCTATTCTATTTTCCGTTAGGATGCGATAATTTTCTGGCACCAATTCTCCGAGAATGGTGTTGCAGTCGTCTGACAGCCAACTTTCTGTAATAAAGAGGCAGTCTAGATCGTTTTGTAGTAAGAAATCATGGATTTCTGAACGGTGTTTAACTGCCGATCTAGTGTTAAGCAACGCACATGATATGTGCTTGAGCTGTGTTGAATGGTTGAAATTTTTGATGATCGATCGTCGATCGATTCTCAAAAGTTGATCTGATTTTAAGGCTTTTGTGGTGACGGCAGGTAATATTGTTGCGAATTGTCTCAGACCCCAAATGGTTTCCGCAGAGTATCGCAATTTAACCATTGTTGCCAATCACCGTGAGGGGGGGTGCGGGTGTTTGGTGAGAGAGGATTCGGAGAATCCTCGCTCTCAGCAATCCTTGGTCCAGAGGAAGGCAAAAAAACCCTGGGCAAGCTGGCCAATGTGCTGCGGCAGGGAAAAAAATTCCTTCCTGATCCCTAAAGGCGATCGGCTCAAGCCCTGGATCAAAGACTGATGACTTAATGAGGGGAAAAGGGGGGGGGATGCTGGGTGTCACTGTTGCTGGGGTGCACCAAGATGGCCGCCAGGCAAAGACACAGGACCCAGGCTGGGGGGGCAATCAGGTAGGTAAGAAAATGATTCCACCGATCTGGTTGCTAATAGGGGGGTGGAGGGGACCTCTAGGGGTGCAGGGGCGATAAACAAAGAGAACTGCACTGTTGGTGGTAGGTGCAGGGAGAAACGGTCGGAGCGCCGGTAGGCCGCGGCTGAAGCCGCGGACTTTCCTGAGGCGCGGCGGCCGCGAAAAGTAGCAGGCTGGCGCGGGCGTGTAAAAACGCCAAAAAGCGCCGAAAATACACCCAGGGGGGGTGTCTGGGGGCCACCACAATCGTGGGTGGCCGTGCGAGTGAGGATGCCGAGCAAAAGACGGAAATAGAGAGCCGCAGTGTGGGGTCTGTGTGACGGCTGCCCTGAGAAGGACGGCCGTCAGTGGTTCCCCAGGATGGTAGGCCCTGAGAGACAGGGTCTTACCTGCGGAGAAAGAAGGAGTCCACGAGGAGAGGAGAGAGCTGGATTCCTGGTTCCTAGGAGCTGTTTCTTGTGCAGCACAGGTAATGGAAGTCTGCCTAGTTTCTGACTGCCAGGTCTGGGTGGGAGCAGGCTCGTAAGCGGAAGGTCCGAAGCACCCTACTCCACCTCTGACACTGACTGACTGACTGACTCCACTGACTGACTGTTTTTCTAGGTAAATATGTTTTCTAGGGGTATTGACATCAAATTTTCACCACATGTTGATAACAACCCATGCAATCCATAGATTTGAAGAAACAAATATATTCTGAAATTAAGTTATGCAGAATAAAATAACACAAAGTATTAAACACATGAAGAAAGGGAGATACAAAAAGGCATGGAAAGACAAGACACCAGCTGAAATCTATCAGCAATTAGAAAACTATCCTGCCCCTTGTCAGTGCAAATTAATATCAGCTTATTCAGTTTCAACTGATGGCCTATGAAAATGTGTCTCATTACCAAGGTGTCACACAAGAAACATCTCATGATGGGTAAAAGCAAAGACCTCTCTCAAGACCTTTGCAGCTTTATTGTTGCAAAACGTAAGGATGTCATTGATTACAGAAGGATTTCTAAACTTCTAAATGTTTCAGTGAGTCTTGTTTAGGCCATAATCCGGAAGTGGAAAGAAGATCATTTTATTATAAATCATCAACGACCAGGTGTTCCTCGCAATATTTCGGACGGAAGAGTAAAAATAAATATCAGAAGTGTTGTCTACGAGCCAATGAACACGTGTGGAGAGCTTTAGAAAGACCTGGAATTAGCAGGTACAGTTTTTTTTAAAGAAAGCAATAAGTAATGCACTCAATCGCAATGGCCTGTATGCACGCTCACCATGCAAGGTTCCTTTGCTGAAGAAAAAGAATGTTAAAGCTTGTTTAAAGTTTGCTGCAAACATTTTGACAAGCCTGTGAAATAGCCTGTGAAATACTGGGAGAATATAGTCTGGTCAGATGAGACCAAAGTTGAACTCTTTGGATGCCATAATACACACCATGTTTGGAGATCAAATGCCACAGCACATCACCCCAAAAACACCATACCAACAGTGAAGTTTGGAGGTGGAACATCATGGTTTGGGGCTGTTTTTCAGAACACGGTACTGGCAAACTTCATATTACTGAAAGAAGGATGAATGGAAAAATGTACCAAGACATTCTTGATACAAATCTGCTGCCATCTACCAGAATGATGAAGAGGAAGGGAGGATGGACATGTCAGCAAGACAATGATTCCAAACACAAAGCCAAGGAATCTCTCAATTGGTTTCAAAGAAAGAAAAAAAATGCTGCTAGAATGGCACAGCCAATCACCTGACTTGAATCCAATAGAAAAATCTATGGAAAGAACTATGGTAAATATCAGAGTTCATAGAAGAGGCCCATGAAACCTTCAAGATTTGAAGATTGTTTGTGTAGAAGAATCGGCCAAAAACACACCTGATCAATGCATGTGACTAGTTTCTCCATACAAGGGGCATCTTGAGGCTGTCATTACCAACAAAGGATTTTGCACAAAGTATTAAATAAATTTCAGTTAGCGTGTTCAATACTTTTTCCCTGTGTCATGCCATTTTATTACACATAAGCTAATTTCTGAACTTATTTGTTTTGGTTTCTTTGAATGCATGGATTGCATGTGTTATCACTTGTGGTGAAAATATAATGTCAATAGCACTTTTAGAAATGTACTGTATTTACCTAGAAAAATGGTAAAGTGTTCACTATATTTTACCCGCTGAATTTTTTAAAACATTCTTACTTAATTTCTTCACACCTGCCTAAACCCTTTGTACAGTTTTATATATATTATCTGTATTGCCGGGACCCGACAATTCATTATAGTCGCGAGTAGTTTTAAATTACTTATTTTTTTCTAGAAATTTCATTTTGTGCAGGGACTGTTCTAAACACGGGAAACATGCGCTACTTTACAGGCATTATAGACACCCCCCAGTATGAAATTTAAAGAAATATTTCACTTTTGTTTCACTTTAAGCATTATTAAAATCACTGCTCCAAAAAAAAAAAACGCCAATTTTTAGAACTCTTTTTTAGCATTGATACATGTCCCCTGGGGCAGGACCCAGGTCCCCAAACACTTTTTTTTGACAATAACTTGCATATTAAAGGGGTTGTAAAGGTTCGGTTTTTATTTTCTAAATAGGTTACTTTAAGCTTGTGCATTGTTGGTTCACTTACCTTTTCCTTCAATTCCCCTTCTAAAATTTTTTTTTCTTTGTTTTCTTTGTCTGAATTTCTCACTTCCTGTTCCTCCTCAGTAAGGTGTTCAGTAAGCTGTTCTAAATGACTTTCCACCGCTCGGATGATGGTGGAAAGCTTACTATGGAGAAACAGGAAGTGAGAAATTCAAACAAAGAAAAAAAAATGTTTAGAAGGGAAATCAAAAAAAAGGTAAGTGAACCAACAATGAACTAGCTTAAAGGAACCAATTTAGAAAATAAGACGAACCTTTACAACCCCTTTAACCTTTAAACCTTTAAAATTAGCACTTTTGATTTCTCCCATAGACTTTTAAAGGGTGTTCCTTGGCTTTCGAATTTGCCGTGAACACCACAAATTGTTCGCTATTTGGCGAACAGGCGAACACCGGATGTTTCGAGTCAAACTTATGTTCGACTCGAACATCGTGCTCATCCCTAATCAATAGATATGAGTCAAAAGTTTGAGAATACTAATATAAAAAGTACCCCAAATATTTAAAACTGGAGGGTATTAAGGTGCAGTTAGGAGATTTTCAGAATCTCATCTTAAAGGGGTTGTAAAGTCAGAAGTTTTTTTTATCTTAATGCATTATTTGCATTAAGATCAAATGCCTTCTGTGTGCAACAGCCCCCCCTCGGTCCCCCTAATGCTTACCGAAACCCCATCTCTGTCCAACAATGTCCACGAGTGTTTCTGTCTCCCCCTGATTGTCTAAGACACAGCAGTGGTGCCATTGGCTCCCGTTGCTGTCAATAAAAGTCAGTTAGCCGATCAGGAGAGAGAGGGGGTGGTGGCCAAACCACAGCTCTATGTCTGAATGGACATACGGAGCTGCAGCTTGGCTCGGGTGTCCCTATAGCAAGCTGCTTGCTGTGGGGGCACTCAACAGGAGGGAGGGGCCAGGAGCACAGAAGTGCATCTGAGAAAAGAAGGATCTGGGCTGCTCTGTACAAATCCACTGCACAGAGCAGGTAAGTATAATATGTTTGTTATTTTTATGGAAAATAAAACGAGACTTTACTATCACTTTAAGGGAAATTGTGACCAAACTGGTCATTCCCAGCTGATCTCCAAAGGTTGTTAAAGTGGTTGAAAACCCATTACAACCACTTTAACCTACAGGTAAGCCTAGATTAAGGCTTACCTGTAGGTGCAATAAATATCTCCCAAACCTAAAAGGTTTAGGAGATATTTGCAGAAATAACGGCACTGAAGTCTATGGCGCATACACCGAAGACATCGGGCACAGGCGCACTGAGTGTGCCATTTCTAATGGCAATCATGGCGTTAGTGGTGGCACCCACGCGCATGCGTGGGAGTGATGTCATCGCGGCTCCAGCCAGTCACAGCGCTGGAGCCGCGATACCCGGAAGTCACTCCAGGAGAAATGGCGGTGTCGGAGGAGGCGAATGAGGTCCGATGCGAGGGCTTCGATCTCAGGTAAGTAATCCATAATGAGCTAGTATGCTATGCATACTAGCTCATTATGCCTTTGTTTTGCAGGGTGAATTATTATTGAATTTTTTCCGAGAGGGTTTACTTCCTCTTTAAAGGTGTTATGATTAAGAGCTGTTATCTGCGTAAATTTGTTAGCATTTTTATCTCCTGGTGCTTGCTGTACTGTATATGCTTTTATTTGTTGATCACTACAAAAAGATTTTGGCATCCTTCCAGAGTGTGAAGCCATTCATTCATTTTTCCCCAACGTTTCTTTATTGTTTGTTGCAGTCATATACTTTCACAATATCGTTTGAGTATCTTTATATTGACTGTATCTTTTAGCAGTTAATTCAAATGCATGCATCTTTGAATCTAAATCATTAGTTATGTAAAATGCAACAAATGGTTATCAAGCTCCACAACCTTTCAGCACAAAAAATTGCATTTGTTTTAGAAACCAGCAATACAAACATAAAACGATTTTTTGCATACGCATATCTTATGATACATATTTAACAATACTGGTAGTAGAAAGGTTCCTTGAAATTTTTATGTAAAAAATAGACTGTTCAGAAAGAACAGGCTAGAGATCTTCTGAGGTACAATCATAAGGCACAAAAGAGATTTATTCCACCTATTTGATGTATCAATGTGACTCATTAATGCTATTAGGTGGCTTTGAAAAATGACTCTCATCTCAGAGTGTGACTTGATCAAGGAGCACTACAAAGGTTATGGTGTTGTGTTGGAGTCTTTCTGGATGTGCCAGGTAATTGTAGGCATAGAGGGGGGATTAAGGATGTAAAAGATTAACATTTCCCAGGGGCTAGTTAAATATTTAAACAGTGTTCAGACTGGCTCTCATAATGCTGAAGCATAAGTAGATAGAAGCTGGATGACATCACTTTAATGGTTAGAAACCTTCAAACAAAATTAGACAAATATACTTCGTTCAAATACCGTGCAATGAAAGCATATGCATCTTTCGATTGTTTGCCAAAATAAGGGACACAATTCTAGATCTAGATGTCTACTAAAACAAAGACTATTTACCAAAAATCTGCCACCCTTTAGCATTCTGGTTTTAGTTTTTTTAACTAAATTTTTTTCTCATTCATACTGATATACATGTGTTCCAGCTGACACAAGATGAATATCCAGAATAAAGAGCCAGTCTACACAAATGTCATTATTTTCATAAACCGGTTTATGGAAAAGAGGTTCCAACGTTCAATGAATAATTATGTAAAATTTTCAAAAGAGAAGACATTTAAAGCCAACACATAGCTGACTTCCTGTTGGAATAATCTCCAATGGAAATCGACTGCTCTTTTTTAGCCTCCATTGTCATCTTACAAGATACCTTGCAGTTACAGAAATGTCAGATATCTCAGTTGTATAGGCACTTTTACATACAAAGTTGTAAGATAATTTTGTACCAGCATGCAGAGTTGTATAGTGCTGTGATTTTAAAGCGGGGGTTCACCCTATAAACCCCCAAAAAAAATGTTTTTTTTCTTCTACCATAAAATCAGGCATTGTAGCGCGAGCTACAGTATGCCTGTCCCGATTCTTTTATCCCCGTACTCACCGTGTACTCGTACATTGAAGATACCGACTCCCCTCTGGGAATGGGCGTGCCTATGGAGACGGAGGATGATTGACGGCCGGCTCTGGCGCGTCACGCTTCTCCGGAAATAGCCGAAATAGGCTTGGCTCTTCACGGCGCCTGCGCATAGCCTGTGCGCAGGTGCCGTGAAGAGCCGAGACCTACTCCGGCTGTCTTCGGGGAGAGTGACGTGCCAGGGCCGGCCGTCAATCATCCTCCCTCTCCATAGGCACGCCCATTCCCCGCGGGAGCCGAAATCTATAATGTACGAGTACACAGTGAGTACGGGGGTAAAAAAATCGGGACAGGCATACTGTAGCTCGCGCTACAATGCCTGTCTCGATGGTAAAATCATGTCACTGAGGGTGAACCACCGCTTTAAGGGGGAAGGTCCATTTAATTTTAATTTGGATCAAGCTGGACCAATGTAGCCATGTAAAAATTGCCATACATGCAGCTTTAGTTTACTTGTTACCCCTAGCTGTTGTTAAAGTATATGTATAGTCAAACCATTTTTGATTTTGGACAGAATAGGGAGAGTTAAAACCCATGACAATTTTATTTTTTTTGCTGTCTGAGTATCATGTGGGAAATCTTCCTTCACTTCCCATCCCAGAAATGCAACAGGAGGTGAGCGGGAAAAATCCCAAGGTAAGGATAATTCCCCATTTAGACAATTGTCTCTAAAACAAGTGTCCCTATAAAACGATTTCTCTTCACCTCTTGCTCTGGCAACAGCTCTAACATTTTGGATTTCTCTTTACTTTCTGTCTTGTTAACAATGGTTTCCAGTACAAATGGAGGGGGCAAAGAGATCAATAAAAACTTGCAATGGAAGGGCTCTCGCACTGTCGGTGTTCTAAACCTAGGGGGCACTGCTGCAGTTACCTGAAATTGGTCCTAGCCAAAAGTGAAAGCAAATGAAATGAGTGATAATAACTGTGCTGTGTGGGTATGGAGGGACAGGGCGAACAACAAAAAACAATAAACAAAAAAGCAAAACAAAACAGTGATCAATAAGTCCCACCAATTGGGCGGGGTGAACTCTACAAGCAGTGTGCAATCTGAACTGTGAAGGTGGGTGATCTGGAAAAAGTTAACACTATGCAGCAAAATCCTTATAAGGAAATAAAATAAACATGGAAGTAAATAAACACAGTTGTCAAAATAAATGTCCAGGATTGGTACTAAGGACCAAAGGTAAGTGATCCCAACGCATAATAAAGGGTAAAAATCCAGTGAAATCAAGTGCAAATAAAAGTCTCGCATTCCAAAAAGCATATATTTAAAGGTGCAGTCCTTGATAGCTGTGAGTAATAAGTGATGAGAAACCAGGAAATCCAATATTTCAGAGAAGAGCAAGCTTCGGTGGGCACACCTCTAGTGGTATAGAATGCTCACCTCAAGGCCATAGCACGGATAGCCTGGATACCACTCAAGGTGTACTCAAAGATCCAGCAGGATAAGGGCTAGATGTAGTCTCCACATTAAATGACCATATTGGAAGAAACAAGAAAAAGAGGAAGATATGGCGTAATACTTACACTCATGCACTCACATGGAGGCCGTGAGCAGTGGGCCTATCTCCTACGAACGGTGAGTTTGTGCAACCCAGTCTGTGATCTTGATTGTATGCTGATCCTCTCTCTTTGGCTTCCACCTAAACGTCCACGGATACTGGCACTAAATGCTCAGCAGGTATAGATGGGCAAAGAGAGAAGAAGGCACATAGTACAGCTCCGCTTCAAAAAGTATTTAATATAAAAACATATAAAAAACTCACATTTAAAATGTCAGAAATATCCAAACAAAACGAGCAGCGAGCTCATATCTCTCCCTTCAGAGTGTGTGAGGTCTGGTACTTCCTGTCCCTACGCGTGGCGTCATGTCACATGACTTCATCAGGGGTTGAAGTCATGTGACATGACGGCACGCGTAGGGACAGGAAGTACCAGACCTTGCCCTTAATCTCCGGAATTGGTTCAAATAGACCTAGACATGTTGGATATCCTAAGTTGTAGATAATAATATTTTTCAGGAAGAGTTTTGCTTCTGGGATAAAATAGGGTGGCCTTGAAAGTAACAATTTGGGGGTCTGCTGTTACTTCTAAAAGAAAATCTGTTATCTTTGGTATTAAGAGTTACAAATAATGTTAAAGCCCAAATTGAAAATTTTCCCTTGCAGCAGGACACTGCCTGGGCAGCAAAAGTTAAAGAAGAAGTAAACTATCATGGATTGTAGGCTTGTGCAATTAGTTTCGTAACAAATCAAAATACGGATGAATTTAGCAACTTTCGGAGGTTCGGAAGCATTCGAATTTACGAACATAGCATTTACGAAAAAAAACGAATCCAAAATTAATTATAATCGCAAATAGCAAATGCCTGAATGCCTTCGGCATAATTTGTTGTTGCGTTAATGTGGCCTAATTCAACAGCAAGTTTACTTGTTGTGATCCCAACCACTCATCCAACAATAACACTCTCTGCTCTGCTCTGCTCTCTGTTCCTCCCTCACCGTGCTGAACTCCCTCTCAAAATGGTGTACAGGGGCGGAGGCTATAGCCGCATTTCAAAAACAAAAGTAAAATACGAGATTTCGAATCATTACAAATAACCGCAATGTATTTCGAAAAGTCAATTCGAAGCACGTTAGGCAGCGCCATTGTGAGAGAGACACGGAAAATTACAAATCAACGAAACAAAAAAAGTTACGAATCAACGAAAAACAATGTACTTTACGGAAAGTACAAATTATAAATCAACTAAAAATAATGCTTACATTAATACGAATCATTTCGATTCAATGAAAAATGATGCTTGAGAAAATACGAATTAGTCCGAATACGAAAAATCCCATTTAGCAAAATTAGGAATGATTATGAATCAACAGGACAGAAAAGAAACGAAACTAAACTAACATTTTTTAATAATGGATTGTTTGTACCTACGCCGATAATAAGGCTTACCTATAGATACTGTAAATATCTCCAAAACATGCACCGTTTAGGAGATATTTACTGTATATGTCACCAATTACGTCATCGGGCATGCGCTCTGACGGAACAGCATGCACGAGAGTAAAGTCAAGTGGCTCTGGCCAGTCACACAGATGGAGTCTGCGGACCCAAAAAAGAAGACGGGCAAAGATAGATGCGATCTGCAGCGGTGACAACGAGGGCTTCGTTTGCAAGTAAGTTTTACATAATGTGCTAGTATGCAATGCATACTAGCACATTATTCTTTTACTTTTCAGGTCAAAAAACTGGAAAAAAAAGCAGCATTTACTTCCTCTTTAACTGCTTGTTAAAGAGGAGTTCCACCCAAAAATGGAACTTCCTCTTAACCCACTCCTCTCCCCTTACATGCCACATTTGGCATGTAATTTTCTTGGGGGGGGAGTGGGGGCTTCAGGAGAAGGGGACTTCCTGTCCCACTTCCTCCTTCCGCCGAGGGGCTGCAAAGGCGATACGTCATATCGCCTTTTGGCAGCCCCTCCCTGTAGGCGATCGCCTGGGACATGTGACAGGTCCCAGGCGATCGCCTGTCCAATCAAACGGCGCAGCGCCGGGCCGCGCGCGCATGCGCAGTGGGTGCCCGGCCGTGAAGCCGAAAGCTGTCACGGCCGGGTGCCCACAGTGACAATGAAGACGCCGGCCGGGGCTCCGCTCCTCTCCCCCCCTCCCCGGCCGGCGTCTTCATTGTCACTGTGGGCACCCGGCCGTGACAGCTTTCGGCTTCACGGCCGGGCACCCACTGCGCATGCGCGAGCGGCCCGGCGCTGCGCCGTTTGATTGGACAGGCGATCGCCTGGGACCTGTCACGCTGGAGCAGGTAAGTGTCAGTTTATTAAAAGCCAGCAGCTACACTTTTTGTAGCTGCTGACTTTTAATAAACTTAAAAAATGGGTGGAAAACCCCTTTAAGGTCAAGGACACAAGAAAAGAAGATTTACTCATCTGATCCTTGACTCCTCTGTGCTTCTAAACTGGTCCTCGCAGCAACTTCTCCCCTGTGCTCCATTGGTCTAAGGTCCTGTCGTATTTAAGACGGATGCAGGGTTAATAGCCCTACACTGGATGTGACGATACAGAGGAACAGTCCAGCACTTGCAAGTGGAGGATCGGGTAAAGAAATGTGCTTTTACTCTCCCCTAGAATACACTAGCAGTTATTCCTTACAGTGCAGGCCGCACTGCAGGGGGGGGGGGGGGGGAAGAATTCTGGCGTTTGGTCTAACTTTAAAGCCCATCTCTGGGTAAAAACCTACTCCCTACAACCCCTCCTTCCAACACTCCTAACCCATCCCATCAAATGTTTCTTACCTGGTAAAGCAAATTATGCTCAACTGAGTCCACTTTTCCAGGTTCTTTGATGATGCTGTTTCCACCTGCAGAACCCAATCCAGTGCCGCAAATAAACCCTTACTACCCCCTTCTCTTGACTTCCCTTGGGAGGACTTCGGTAGTCTTCTGGAACCTGAGAGCACCAGAGGGTAGACAGGCAAGGGTAATTGTCCACATCACACAAGCAATGAGGTGGACACCCGGCAAGAAGTAAATAGGAGAAGGACCTGGTGCTGGATGACTATGTGACTGCAGCTTAAAGTGAAAAAAAAGTGTATTTAGAAAGAGATTTTCTTTTTCAACCCAGCAACAAGTGAGAAGGTAGGTTTAGAAGGGGTGTTTGTTTTATCCCAGAGTAAAGTAGCTCATTGATTACTCAATATTCTTTCCTTCTACTATGGGTGGAAGAAAGAAAAGTTGCTGGATTGCCCCATCAACACAGTCAGTGCTGATAGGGGAATGCCTCCCACAGCACTATTGCATTCTGCCAACAGGGGGAGCACAGGGAGCTTTCCCGGCTGTCAGAATACAGCGATTACTGCTAGCAGCTATAGCCATCGACAGTAACCGCATGTAGAAAAATCAGAGAGGCTGGATTGACTTGGGTACAATCAGTCTGTCCATACATGGATCAAAATAAGGCCGCTTCAGCAGGGAATTTCAATCCATGTATGGTCGGCGTCAGGCTTTAAAAGTAGGCATCAAGATGAAATATAATTATATAAGTTCATTTTGTTTGCTGAGTGACTGTAGCCCTCAACACAGAGGGGCAGATCCACAAAAGAATTACGCCGGTGCATTGCCATGAAATGAGATTTGCCATGGAATGAGATGGTACGCCTCCATCTCATCCTATTGGCTCACTCATGTCACGTGACAAAACATCAGTCACAGCTAGGCTATCATAGGGAGAGGATCTCCTCTCCCTGTGATAGCCCGATAGCACTGTCAGCAGTGTGCCTCCCGCCAGCGCTAAGTACACCCCGCGCCCGCAGCTCTACTCCCCGATTAAGTACACCCCGCGCCCGCAGCTCTACTCCCTGTCCCCCGCTAAGGCTCAGGGAACGGGGCGAGTCTACGCTATTAGCGTAGACCTAGCGTTGGCTACGTTACGCTACTAACGTAGCCAACGCTAGGTCTACGCTAATAGCGTAGACTCGCCCCGTTCCCTGAGCCTTAACGGGGGACGGGGAGTAGAGCTGCGGGCGCGGGGTACGGGGGACGGGGAGTAGAGCTGCGGGCGCGGGGTGTACTTAATCGGGGAGTAGAGCTGCGGGGTGTACTTAGCGCTGGCGGGAGGCACGCTGCTGACAGTGCTATCGGGCTATCACAGGGAGAGGAGATCCTCTCCCTATGATAGCCTAGCTGTGACTGATATTTTGTCACGTGACATGAGTGAGCCAATAGGATGAGATGGAGGCGGACCATCTCATTCCATGGCAAATCTCATTTCATGGCAATGCACCGGCGTATCTATTGATACGCCGAGTAATTTTAAAGTTCCCGCGTCGTATCTTTGTTTTGTATCTACAAAACAAGATACGACTGCATCTGGGATTGATCTGACAGGCGTACGTCTTAGTACGCCGTCGGATCTTAGGTGCATTTTTTCGGCGGCCGCAAGGTGGCGTTTCCGTAGAATTCCGCGTTGAGTATGCAAATAAGCTAGATACGGCGATCCACGAACGTACGTCCGGCCGGCGCATTTTTTTACGTCGTTTGCGTTCGGCTTTTTCCGGCGTATAGTTACCCCTGCTATATGAGGCGTACTCAATGTTAAGTATGGCTGTCGTTCCCGCATTGAATTTTGAATTTTTTACGTTGTTTGCGTAAGTCGTTTGCGAATAGGGATTTGCGTAGAATGACGTCACCGTCGTAAGCATTGGCTTGTTCCGGTTTAATTTTGAGCATGCGCACTGGGATACCCCCACGGACGGCGCATGCGCCGTTAAAAAAAAACGTTGTTTACGTCGGGTCACAACGTATTTACATAAAACACGCCCCCATCACATCCATTTGAAATGCGCGCCCTTACGCCTCCAAAGATACACTACGCCGCCGTAACTTACGGCGCAAATTCATTGAGGATTCCAAAAAAAAAGTAAGTTACGGCGGCGTAGTGTATCTTAGATACGCTACGCCCGACGCAAATATGCGCCGATGTACGTGGATCTGCCCCAGAGTGTCTGCTAATTAGTTGAAATAGATAACTATATGTTGTTTGCATATTCAACTATTGTTAACCTGAGCACAGACAGCTAATGTAATCCACACTTTGCTGTAGGCAACACATTTTGTAAAATGAAAAGGACAAATCCTCAGCAGGTGCAAAGAGGAGTTTTTCTGTTTTCTTACACCTGGTGCTATTTACATAGTTACAATCTGGAGGTGGTGACACATCATAGTCTATGTCTATGGTGTCACAGTTTAGACAAAGATGAAGCACATATGGAATTGTTCTGGTTTGTTGACAGCAGATCAAGCAATAGGAAGACCGTTTATTATCAGCTTCCAAAACTATTGTCGATATGACATTTTCACATTACACTTTGAAATAAAGAAATATACAGTGTAAAGACAGATGCAATCACAAGAATCCTGAAGCTAACATATAATGGCAAAATATACAAGTAATCACATTTTATAGCAATCCAAATAACTCTGACACAATAGGGCAACAATTTGTTTGTGTATAAGCATCATCTGTGTCTTAATCGGTTAAACATTTTAAGCGGTTTCTCTTTCATTTCAGCCAATTCATATGATACAAAATACAGTATGTGCTTATGGGAAGCTTTTGTGACATTTACCATCAGGGCCACCATCAGGGGGGTACAGGCATTACACCTGTAAGGGGCCTGATGGTTCCCAGAGGCCCGGTCACCCCTGCCTGTTTCATTTTCTCATTTTATTTTCCGTTTGACCCCCCCACCTTTAGAAACTCACGGCAGTTTCTTTTTAAAATTTTTGTAAAATGTTTGCTTGCGGCAGGAGAGAGAAGACTTGACTTGACTTTGTTTTGTACGTCAGCACCAACCCCCCCACCCGTCCCGTTTATCATCCCACGGCAGGAGAGAGAAGAGATGACACTTTCGTTACCACAACCCCCGTGCTTATCTTGCGGCAGGAGAGAGGAGGCTCCAAGCCCCCCGTTCTCTGCTCCAGGGGGGCCCTGCCTAAAACTGTGTAGGGGGCCCCAAAATTTGTGATGGCTGCCCTGTTTACCATTCATAAGACATGCATTTTAGATTATAAACATAAATGTATTGCATAGCTAGGAGCAGGGGGTTGGCAATTTCTTACCCAAAGGCTTTTAGTGGCAAAACAATGGTTACCCACAGATCTAACCCCTAAACTCAACCGAACACTTAATCCTACCCTCGCCCAAAACCAACGTTTCTGTGCCAAGACCTAGCATTAATGAGTTTTTGGTGTGGAGAAACACATATCTTCCAAGTGTTTGATCATTACTGATACAACAATTAGAAGTCATTATATTTAGCCAACTTTAGTATTTTTGCATATGTAAAACTTATATTGGATTGTTAAAATGTCTAATATTGTTACCTCAACCCAGGGCCACTGAAAGGGGTCTGAGCACACAAGAGGGCCCGGACAAGGAAGGGGATCGGTGCGGCAGAGGGACAATTACGGACACAATGCACTGTGCTGTCCTCCTGCAGCTGAAAGCTGGTTTCTCCCCCTCTCCCTCCCGCCAGCATTCAGCTGCTGGAGCGAGAGACACACATTGCATAGTTCCTGTAATTGCCCCCCCCCCCCCCCCGTATGTAATTTACCATGCCCCAAGCCCTTATTTACAATCAAAGCTTTATGAACTTTGGATTTTTGGAGGGGGGCTGTCATGTAGGCTGTACGAGGCCCTGAGATTTCTAATAGCAACCCTCTCTAAACCTAATTATATACTGCACATTTCTTGAACATGATTTTATTATTTTATATCTACAGTGGAACCTTGGCTAAATAGGCCTGCAGTACCTCATTTGGCCTGAGGTACGGGGGCGCAGTAGCCGAGAAAAGCCGAACATTGGCCTGCAGTACCTCATTTGGCCTGAGGTACGGGGGAGCAGGAAACAAGCCAAAGTGTCCTTGGGCCTTTTTGGACATTTTTGGCCCTTTCTGGCTACATTCGGCCCTCTCTGGCCACATTCCCCCCACCTCTGGCCACATTCCTTATTGCATCCCATTGAAGTCAATGCGGAACAAATTATTTTTGTTTCCATTGACTTCAATGGGAAGACTCGCATTGATATGTGAGTACCTTGGATTACGAGCATACTCCTGGAACGGACTATGCTCGTAATCCGAGGTTCAACTGTATATTCATCTATAACGGAGTGAAAGTTTATATGATAATAATTCCAGATGGAAGATAATACAGATGACAAATAACATTCTTCCACTTACTCTTTCATGGGGACAAAATGTAGTGTGTACATTCAAACCTGGAACTTTGATACCCATTTATTTCTCTATTTTATAGAGCAGCCATATTATGCAGAGATTTAAAGAGTGCACAGAACCATTAATACCAATCCCTCCATAAATAAGCATAGTGGCCCGGATTCAGAAAGAATCGCGTAAGTTTGGGCGGGCGTAGCGTATCTCATATACACTACGCCGCCGTAACTTAGAGAGGCAGGTACTGTATTCAGAAACAATTTGCATCCTAAGTTACGGTGGCGTATCGTATATGGGCCGGCGTAAGCCCGTGTAATTCAAAGTAGGTTGGCAGTGGGTGTGTTTTATTAAAATGAACCGTGACCCCATGCAAATGAGGGGCCGAACGAACGGCGCATGCGCCGTCCGTGGACGTATCCCAGTGCGCATGTGCAGAATCACGTCGCAAATACTCAATGCTTTCGACATGAACGTAAACTACGCCCAGCCCCATTCACGTACGAATTACGCAAACGACGTAAACCACATAAAATGTTACGCTGTTCCGACGTCCATACCTAACATTGGCTGCGCCTCATATAGCAGGGGTAACTTTACGCCAGTCATACGCCTTACGTAAACGACGTATATTGATACGCCGGGCGCAAGTACGTTCGTGAATCGGCGTATCCTACTCATTTGCATATTTTTAATGGGAACGCCGAATACGTGCAGCGTAACTATGCGCCCACGATACGCCGGCGTAGGCAAGTTACGTCCGACGGCTGAAGCCATGTTTTCAGGCGTATCTCTCTTTGTGAATCGGCGTAAAGATGCGACGGAGCACATTTTAAATTACGGTGGCGTATCTGGAGATACGCCGCCGTAAATCATTTCTGAATCCGGGCCAAAGTGCGTAGGATAGTTACAGATTCACATGTATATAAAACATAGGCAAATTGTATCACTATGTGTCCTTTCCCAGGACCCAAATCACCCCACCACATCTATGATTTTCTAAACATATCCAAGAGCAGCACTGACAGACTCCATACTTCATACATGAGAACAATTTATTCCATACCATCAGAACATTGAAGAAATTATTATCCTCCTCTGTCTGCTTCCTACAACTTTGAATGTTTGAAAAAAGTGATTGTGCATGCTTTAAACATGTGGACTTCTGCAACACAACACTTTCTGCTATTATTGCTGCCTGTTTCTCACTCACTAAACAAGTGTATGGGGGGTGGGGGATCCTGCACCAGACTACCCTTGCCCAAGGGTCATGGGCCTGTAATAGCCTACTGGGTACCTTATATGACTATGTCCGTACAGTAGGCTGACCAGACATCCCTGGTTTCCGGGGACAGTCCCTGGATTGAGAACACTGTCCCCGGACCAAGTCTGTCCCTGGTTTTGTCCACGGATTGGATTTGAACAGGGGCTCAGGCAATTTCAAGGACAGTCAGTGCAGGATAAAAAAAAATATGAATTACATCCCCCCGCTCCTAGCCATGTCATGTGACACACTGTAACAGAGCCAGCCAGAGCCATGATAGAGTGCCTGCTGCCTGTGAGTTATCATAATTCTGATGATGTTAACCAGTTGCTAATCGCTTGATAGCAGATTTACTGCTACAGGGCCGTCGTGCTGCGCAGGATTGCGTTTATATGTGATCCTGCATTTCTGGGCATGAGAGCCAATCAGCAGCTCCAGCGGACTCGATGACCACCAGTACACGCTGATCTTTATGTACTAAGGCAGAACGGTGGTCTGCCTATGTAAACAAGGCAGATCGCCGTTCTGTCAGTATGGAAGACATTGATCCTGTATTCCTTCCCGCATTAAAAGCACCTCCCCCACAGTAAGTAAACATTTGTTAGGCAAATATTTAACCATTTAATTGCCCTAGATGTTATCCCCTTCCCAGCCAAAGTCATTAGTACAGTGACAATGCATATTTTTAGCACTGATCTTTGTATTAATGTCACTGGTTCCCACAAAGTGTCACTTAGTGTCTGCCATTACTAGTAATTTGAAACTAAAATTGAGAACCAGGGTGGGTGCTGCCGCAAATTGAGAGCGGGGGGGGGGGTGCTTCTGCCAATTGAGAACCGGGGGGGCTGGCCGCCAATTGAGAACCGGGGGGGGCTGCTGCAAATTGAGAAATGGGGTGGCTGGGGTTTGCCGAAAATTACACCGGCATCTCACTCACCACAAACTGAAAGTGAAAGTGTTTTCTGTCCTCTCGCCGCGACATGAGAGGGGAAGGGGGGACTACAGAAATTAAGGTTTTCTCCTCTCCTCTCAGCTGCGAGCTGAGAAGGGGGCGACCGGGCCCCTGGGAACATTCGGGCCCCTTAGGCCGCGTACACACGGTCGATCCATCCGGTGAGAATGGTCCGACGGACCGTTTTCATCGGTTCACCGCTGAAGCAGACTGATGGTCTGATGTGCCTACACACCATCAGTTCAAAAAACGATCGAGTCAGAACGCGGTGACGTAAAACACACAACGTGCCGAAAAAAACAAAGTTCAATGCTTCCAAGCATGCGTCGACTTGATTCTGAGCATGCGCGGGTTTTGAACCGATGCTTTTGTGTACTAACCATCGGTTTTGACCTATCGGTCAGCCATCCATCGGTTCGATTTTAAAGCAAGTTCTAAAACTTTGGTCTGAAGGACCAAAGTCAGATGGGCCGTACACACGGTAAGTTTGGACCGATGAACCTGAACCTCAGTCCGTTTTCATCGGTTTGGACCGGTCGTATGTATGCGGCCTCACAGGTGTAATGCCTGAACCCCCTGATGGCGGCCATGTGAATACTGGCCAATCTTAAAGGGGTTGTAAACCCTCTTTTTAAAAAAAAATAACAAAGATATAATTCCTACCTCCACTGTGCGGTTCATTTTAAAGTGGCCCCGATCCTCGTCTTCTGTGGTCCCCCAATGGTGCTCGCGGCTCCTCCCCACATAGGAAAACCCCTGTAATGTACCAGGGTGAAGTCCGAAGTGACGAGGTCAGCCTCTCTTTTATCTCCGGCCCTGGTCCGCTGAGGGTGGCGACAGGGAAAACCAAGGGCCTGGGGAGACACGAGTGCCCGCAGATGGAATTCAGGAAGCCCACAGAAGGTGATGCAAATCTTGAAAGGCAGTAAGTCGCAGCAGGTTGCAGGGAAGAAATTGCAGCAGGTTGCAGGGACAAAGTCACAGCAGGTTGCAGGGACAAAGTCGCAGCAGGTTGCAGGGACAAAGTCGCAGGTACCCGGGAAGTTGAACGGAGCCAAACAGGAGGCAGGAGAGTAGTCACATGGGAAGCCGGGTTCAGCAACGAGCAGGCAGCAAGGTACAAAGTCATCAGGCAGAAGGCAGGGTCATGTGGAAAGCCGAGATCATGAACCGAGCGTCAGAGGTGAAGCGAGTCCAAAGGCAAGGTCAGGGAAGCCGAGGTTCAGTAACTGAGATCAGGAGCGCCAGGAACATGCACAGGAAACAGGGACTGGTACCGCTGAGATCCGTCAGCACTAGGCTGGGGTCAGTGCGCCCTTTAAATAAGCTAACTGGCGCAAAGGGGGGCGCGGATGCGCGCTCCCGAGAATACGCGCAAACAGCTTTAACAGTTCTCTTACAACCCCCTAGGAGAAGTGCTCTCCCTGGGGGTTACTATGTGGGTGCACTCCCGAGTACAGCATTTGCGTCCATAGACACAGAATGCCGGACTTGGTCTCGTCCCCCGGCGCCCGCGTCATTGGATTTGATTGACAGTAGTGAGAGCCATTGGTTGCACTGCTATCAATCTTTCCAATCAAGAGCCAAGAATCCAGCCAAAGAGGGTTTTGTTTCCGGCGTGGAAACAAACTGGCTCAGGTGAGTAAAACTGGTGGTGGTGGTGGTGGGGGGGGGGGGGGTGCTGTGTCAGAAGTTTTTCACCTTAATGCATAGGATGCATTAAGGTGAAAAAACACAAGGGTTTACAACCTTTATGGTTGGGTACACATGGGCTGAATATCGTTCGCTATCGGCTGGCTCAACAGAAACCGTCCAACATTCGGTCAGTGCGTACAGGACGCTGTCTGACATAAGGGAAATGCTGGAAAACCAGCATCCATTTTGCACTCGCAGCCAATAGCTGCGATTGTTGAGCAGTGTGTTCTTGAGTGGGGTCCCCTATCAGAATAGAAAGGTGCAGTGGGGGAGATCACCCCACTAACATCACTTTTGTTGTTATGGTGATCTCAGAGTTTTATTCTTTGAGCCCGCTGGGTTGAATAGCAATAAACAGGAACTTGCTATGGCGGCACCCAAGCCATGCCACAGCTCTGTGTGTCCATTCATTCGGTGCCACCCCTCTCTCTATTCATTGGCTAAGTGACTTTGATTGACAACAGCCGGAGTCAATGGCGCTGATTCTGTGTCTCAGCCAATCAGAAGGGAGAGTCCCGGGTGGCCCTCGTGCAACATCGCTGGATCGAGATGGAGCTCAGGTAAGTATTAGGGGGGCTGCTGTACAAAGAGGGTTTTTTATCTTAATACATAAAATGCATTAAGATAAAAAAAACTTCTGCCTTTACAACCACCACTTTAAGACTCCGCTCCTCAGAACACAGTTAAATTAAGGGCAGAGTCAGAAAGAAAAGAAAACAAAAAAACAAAAACAAAAAAAGTGTTCAGCGGTAATCTCAGAGTAAAATATATGGATATTTAGGTATTTTGGCATTTTCCAAGAGCCTTGATAAGATCTGTATTCCTTCTATTATTAACATAGTAAGCAATAGACATTTAATCATCACATAGAGGAAACTAGTCTTCCTTCCTTAAAATCCAGCACCATTCATAGATATTAGTCTTACTTGATCATGGTTTTAAAATAGTTTGAGTGTGGTTTCCTGTAGTTGTTACTTACAGAGAATGCATCCACTTTAATCTGCTTTAAAAAGGAAAATATCCCTTGCATATTCAATTTCAGAAATGTATAGGGTTTGTGTTATATGCCTGGCTAAAATAGACCCTTCCTTTTAACATTAGTTCAAAGACAGAGTTGAGCTTTTAGCAAACTAAACACTTATACTGTAGTTATATATTTTAATATAATTTTTAGTTAACCATTTTTGTTTTTATTAGGGTACATTTCAGTATTGGTTGTTTCAGCAAAAGACCACTGATTGTTTTGCTATGTGGTTTTATGTCTTTTTTATTACTCTAATTAGAATTATATAATGTTTATTCTGTTTTCGGTTGGAATGAAATAATTCTCTTTCTATGTCAGTTATCACATTTAAAAATGTCTTATTTTTTTTATGTATATACACTATATTGTCAAAAGTATTGGGACGTCTGACTTACACGCACATGAACTTTAATGGCACACCAGTTTTAGTCTGTAGGGTTCAATAATGAGTTGGCCCATCCTTTGCAGTTTCAACTTCAACTCTTCTGGGAAGGCTATCCACAAGGTTTAGGAGTGTGTCTATGGGAATGTTTGACCATTAGTCAAGTTCCTCCACCCCAAACTCGCTCATCCATGTCTTTATGGGCCTTGCGTAGTGCACTGGTGCGCAATCATATTGGAACAGGAAGGGACCATCCCCATATGGGGCCAAGCTCAACCCTTGAAAAGTCACCCTACACAATAATCCCCCCTCCACCAAATGATTTGATCCAATGCTCATGGATAAGCGAGTTTGGGATTAAAGAACTTGGCTGACCTCCACAGAGTCCTGACCTCAACCAGATAGAACACCTTTGGGATGAATTAGAGTGGAGACCGAGAGCCAGGCCTTCTCGTCAACATTAGTGCCTGACCTCACAAATGCGCTTCTGGAAGAATGGTCAAACATTCCCATAGTCTCACTCCTAAACCTTGTGAACAGCCTTCCCAGAAGAGTTGAAGCTCTTAGAGCTGCAAAGGGTGGGTCAACTCAATATTGAACCCTATGGACCCTGTACACACAACTGGTTTTACCATCAGGAAAACTGCCGGAAAAAAAGAGAGCAGCATCTCTTTTTTCCCGTCAGGAAAAAACGTTTGTCTGTATGCTTTTCCAACGGGAAAAAAACATGCATTCTCGCAAACAATTTGACGCATGCTCGAAAGCATAGAACTTAATTTTGTCGGCTTGTCGTAGTCTTTTACGTCACTGCGTTCTTGGCAGTCAAAAGTTCACTGGACTTTTGTGTGACCATGTGTATGCAAGGCAGGCTTGAGAGGAATTTCGTTGGGAAAACCATTGTTTTTTTTTCCGAAGGGAAAACCGCTCATGTGTACGTGGCATAAGACTAGGATGCCATTAACAACTACTTCAGCCCTGGACCACGTGGCTCCCAAACAAAATTTACGTACCTTTTTTCCCACAAATAGAGCTTTCTTTTGGTGATATTTGATTACCTCTGCGGTTTTATTTTGTGCGCTATAATACAAAATAGAGCGACATTTTTAAAAAAAAATGTCCCCCAAAAATATATAAAAAACATGTTTTTTTGCTCAGTTTAGGCCAATACATATCTACATATTTTTGGTAAAAAAAATCGCAATAAGCGTTTATTGATTGGTTTGCGCAAAAGTTATAGCATCTAGAAAATAGGGGATAGAATTATGGTATTTTTATTAATAATTAATTTTTACTGGTAATGGCGGCGATCAGCATTTTGTATCATGACTGCGAAACTGGCGGACACATTGGACACTTTTGGCGCTATTTTGGGACCATTCACATTAATACAGCGATCAGTGCTATAAAAATGCACTGATTACTGTGTAAATGTGACTGGCAGTGAAGGGATTAACCAGTAGGGGGCAGGGAAGGGGTTAAGTGTGTCCTAGGGATGTGTTCTAACTGTGTGGGGGCGTGGCTACGTGTGACACAACACTGATCACCGCTCCCAATCACAGGGAGCTATGATCAGTGTCCTGTCACTAGGCAGAATGGGGAAATGTTTGTTTACATTAGCATTTTGCCGTTCTTCCTCTCCGTGAGGCGATCGCGGGACTCCTGGCGGACATCAAGTCCGCGGGACCCGCGGTCAGACTCACAGAGCTCGCGGCGGGACACGTACCCGCAACCCCAGGCCTTAAAGGCAACGTATATATACGACGATCTGCCCAGCCGTGCCATTCTGCTGACGTACAGTATATAGTTGTGCAGTGGTCGGCAAGGGGTTAAAGTTTATGTGTGTGTAAAGGCAGGTGTCCCATTTCTTTTGCTAATATAGTGTACATTCAAAAACCACAAAAATTCACTTCTGTAACAGCTCGCTTGGAGTCTTTCGGTACTGCTAATCTGATTCCGGGAGGTGATCTCAATGCCCCACTGACTCCACGATTAGACTTTTTTACTGGTAAGTCATCACTTACACCAACTACATTGACTAAATTGCGGTCCCTCTTATCACAGTTGTCACTGACAGATGTATGGCGCATATTACACACTACTCAGAGGGAATACACCTTATTTTCGGTGGCGCACACCTCATACATCAGGATAGGTTATATTTTGATTTCACAGTCCCTTTTGGACTGTGAACCTTCATCCTTGATCGGTCTTAGACTGTGGTCCGATCATGCACTGATACACCTGAAGCTAAGCCGTTTACCCAAGAACACTTGGGGACGTACATGTCGTTTGAATGACAACCTCCTGACTGATGTACTGTAGCAAGCTATACAGGACTTTACAGGACTTTATCAGAGACCATATCAATGACCAGACTCACCCCTTGACTATATGGGAGGCGCTAAAATGTGTATTTTGGGGAATCTTTATCCAGCATGGGTCTCGCTTGAAACGCGAGCATACAGCAAAACGTCTGCTGAATCTCATTGCTTCTCTGGCATCTTACCACGAGCGAACGCTAGATTCTATCACCGTTCCCTCATAGCAAGAGATAAAATGCACCATTATGCCCAAGCGAACAAATGTGGCAATCTTTTGTCTTGCGTCATCCACTAGAGGCAACATAGACAGGTTATCGCTTATGTTCTCGCTGCTGCCAACACTAAAGCTCATAAGAATTCTGATATAGTATCCAAATTTAGACAATTTTATTCCTCGTTATATAATCTATCATCTCCCATGGGTTTAACTTCCTCTTACACTCCAGACTCTATGGATGTTTCCACCTACATCCAGGACATGGCCCTGCCTACTGTATCTGAGGAAGATAGTACAGATCTAGATTCCCCATTCCAGACTACGAAAATACTACAAGTTATTAAAGGTCTTAAAAATGAGAAGAGCCCAGGACCGGACGGGTTTTCCTCCCATTTCTACAAGACTTTTGTCCCTGTTCTACCCGTGATCATAGTGAAAGCCTTGGAAGCTATTGACGGTTCACGCCCGTTCTCCTCTCAGATGTTGTAGGCCCAGATAGCAGTTATACCCAAACCAGGAAAGGATACATTTTCATGCAGGAACTACAGGCCCATTTCATTCTTAAATGTGTATTTGAAGATTTTCTCCAAAATCATAGCAAATCGCTTAGGCCCACTTTTACCAGCTTTGATCCTTAGAGATCAAGTTGGTTTTATCCCTGGGAGGGAAAACAGGGATAATACGACCAAGACCCTCCATCTTATTGCATATGCTCACCAGCAATGTATATCTATGTGTTTGCTGGCATTGTGATGCGGAAAAGGCATATAATAGGGTTAATTGGTTGTTTCTCCATCTTTCTTTAACCACTTCCATACTGTAGGAAGTCATGTGATGTTCTGGACTTTAGTGGGGGATATCTGCATGATGCCTGCAGCTACAGGCATCATTCAGATATCCTTCTATTTAGATCGTCGATTCTGCTCGCCATAAGAATGATCATAGCGGCTTGATCGTTCTTATAGGCGGCAAGAGGTGACACCCCCCCCCTCCCACTGCCATCCAATGCTTCTCCAGGCTCTTCCGTGCCATCGGCGGCCCAGAGAACGAATTGGCCACCGTCGAATGAAGAGCATAGAGATTTCCGATGACCAAATGGTCACCGGTCATCTCTATGACTGTCATGTCCAGGTACTCCGGAAGTAAACAAAGCCGCAATCCCGGCTGAAAGCATGAGATCAGTGATTTTTTCCCCCCGATCTCATGCTATTCAGCCTGGAGAAGAGATGTGGGGTCTTATTGAACCCGCATCACTCCATAAAGAAGACCTGTCACACACTATTCCTATTACAAGGGATGTTTACATTCCTTGTAATAGGAATAAAAGTGACCAAAAAAAATAATAGAATATAAAAAAAATTTTTAAACGCCCCTGTCCCCAGTAGCTCGCGCTCAGAAGCGAACACGCATGTAAGTCCCACCTACATATGTAAACGCCGTTCAAACCACACATGTGAGGTATCGCCAAGTGCTTTAGAGTGAGAGCAATAATAGTAGAACTAGACCTCCTCTGTAACTTTAAACTGGTAACCTGTAAAAAAAATTAAAGCGTCGCCTATGGAGATTTTTAAGTACCAAAGTTTGACGCCATTCCATAAGTGTGCGCAATTTTAAAGTGTGACAAGTTAGGTATCCATTTACTCGGTGTAACATCATCTTTCACATTATACAAAAAAAATTGTCTAACTTTACTGCTTTGTTATTTTTTAATTTATGAAACCGTAAAAAAAAAAAAAAAAACGTCTGAAAAATGATTGCGCAAATACCGTGCAAGATAAAAAGTTGCAATGACCGCCACTTTATTCCCTAAGGTTTCTGCTAAAAAAAATATATAATGTTTGGGGGTTCTGAGTAATTTTCTAGAAAAAAAATATGATTTTTACATGAAGGAGAGAAGTGCCAGAATAGGCGCGGTATGGAAGTGGCTAAAGCAAATCGGTTTAGGCCCTAAAATGCTCTCTAAAATAATGTCCTTGTACTCTTCTCCCTCTGCTGTGGTCTTGGCCAATGGGACTAAATTGGAAGCATTCTCTATAGCTACCGGCACCTGACAGGGTTGCCCCCTTTCCCTCTTCCTGTACGACATTGTCATTGAACATTTAGCACAAGCTATCTGAAAAAATCCCTCCATCCATGGCATTCAGACTCCTTCAGCTCACTGTAAATTGTCATTATATGCTGATGATTTATTACTATATGTCACCCAACCTCATATCAGCATCCCATCTTTTTTGCATGAACTTCACATATTTGGAGCTTTTAGCAATTTTAAACGGAATATCTCCAAAACTAAGGCTTTGAATAGCACTATTATATTTCACTATCTTCTCCTGTACTCTCCACCCTCCAGAATAACTTCCCCTTCCACTTGCAAACAAGATCAATTAAATACCTAGGCACTGGAATCCCACATTGTCTACAGGATCTGTATCCTCCTAACTATAGCCCCCTGTTGACTAAAATTAGAAGGCCTATAGAATCTTGGCATCATTTAAACCTTCCCTGGTTTGGTCATATAAATGTTCTTAAAATGGACATATTCCCCAAATTGTAATACCTATTCCAAGCCATACCGACAGCCTTGTTTCGCAACCTATGCTCTCTTACAATACAGTTCTTGTGGCAACGAAGATTATCCCGTTTGAAACACAAACCCTTATGCACTCCCAAATATGACTGAGTTCCAAGTCTCACTGACTTTTAAATATATCATTCTTCAGCATTATTTTCGCAATTGCTCGAATGGTTCCCTTGTTCTGTCACAAAATACTCCACAGCGGCCTTTTCAGAGCCCAGACAGACAACAGCTCAGTACCGATAAATTGGTTAACAAATTTCCATCTGACGAAATTTTGCAAGACTCTACATGCCTCGCAACAGGTCCATAATCCCTTGACGACATGTGAGGGTCTGTGCGCTCATTTAGACACCTCACCATATGCTATCACAGATATATAAAGACATTCTTTCTCATACACACTGTGTGCTCCCTACTTACACTAGATTATGGTCCAGGAGAATGGGAGTTGAGATCACCTCGGAAGAATGGCAAAGTCAATTTTTTTTCACACACAAATCCTCTATTTCCTGTTATGTGCAAGAGAAGAATTTCAAATTGCTCTGAAGGTGGTACAGAGTTCCGCTTTTGATTAACCAGATTTTTCCTGGAAGCTTCTGATGTTTGTTGGCGCTGTTGCAAGACAAAGGGAATTTATCTGCACATATGGTGGGATTGTAGCAGAATCCGACCCTTGTGGAAGCCGATATTTAATATCTACAATGAAATCTATGATGAGTCTCTAATTCCTTCCCCTAAGATCGCCCTACTATCCATTTTGCCAGGCCCTGCCAAACAAAGCTAAAAAATCTTGTCTTTTTAGATTCTTTTTATCTGCTGCACGACAGCTAATTTGCAGGTCCTGGAAATAAAATAAATAGTTTACCACCTCTGAATTTATGGGTTGATTTAATCAATGATAACATGCTCTTGGAGGAGAAGCAAACTGGGGAACTAAATGCATAAGAAAAACATAACAAGTTCTGGTATGCCTGGCTTCACTACTCGACTTTAGATAAACTACGAGGCAGACTTTCCTCGTAACTGAATCAGGATACTTCCCCAATACCTCCCCCTTCCCTCTCAACGTATGCCTCTTATTGTTCACTAGGACGACCTGTTGGAATTATCAACTGTTTGTGCCTGTTCTCCATCTCAAAGGCTTAGTTAAAGGGTCACTAAAGGAAAACAATTTTTTTGCTGAAATGACTGTTTACAGGGTATAGAGACATAATAGTTAACTGATTCCTTTTAAAAATGATTAAAAATAGATAAAAACCAATCATATAATGTACCTACAGTTTAGTTTCATTTTTGCTGTTGTTTCCTGGTTCTCTGATGTACAGCTTTTCTGAAGACGCAAAACTGCGAAACGCGTAAGAAGCTATGTGGACAGCGCAAGGGGGAGTGTAATTTTAACCAGTGAGACCACAGGTACAGCAGGCGTCGGGAACGCACCCGTACGATAAGCTGGTCAGCGGCTGTCTAAAAGACTGACACTGCCAAAGACACCAGGTGCTGGTTTTAAAGCACCTCTCTTGTGAGTTTTTTATTATGAATTTTAAATAAATATATTTTTAAACGTATTTCACCATGATGAGCCCCTTGGTTTCTTTGAGGCATTGAGGAACATCCTGAGAGGACTCACCAACTTTAGCGGAATGGGTTTTTGAGGCGCGTTGCCGGCTGGGGTCTGCGTTTCGGCGGTTGGTGGTGGTGGCGCTTGTCTTTGTCGGGTGGAGGAGGTGACAGCACCCTGTATGCGTGAAATATGGCACCAGGATTTAAACTCAGCAACACTTTCTGTTTGGACTGGAATTTGTGAACTGGCGCTCACCCATAATTGGGGACGTGTTGCAGCATGAATGCACATGAATTGTGAAAAACTAATTTTTGGCACCAACGCACTTTATTATTATTTGTATATATTAATAATATTATTCGTTATTTATATGTTCGCACACTTGGGCATGTATATTCATAATAGTTTATAGACTCACTTATAGCACTTTGGAATATTGTTTCACAAGCACATTATTTGGGGTAGCCATATTTATTTATTTATTTATTCTTTTATTTATGTTTGATGGCACAGCATATGCACATAGCATCACGCTAGTACATATGTTCACAAGAGCTGTTTCTATAGTGACCCATCACGTACATCACTATACTGGATCTAACACTATATCACTATAGGGGTCAAATAGAAAAAAAGAATTTTTTTTTGGGTAAACAAACACATTTTTTTTCTTATAAATTTTTTTGATATCACATTAATATACCAGCGCAGTACCAACACCTTTCTAATTAAAGCTGAATGTACTGAAAGTAACTAGGAGTTTACAAGATTTTCAGTAACTAAAAGGGTCTTCGATAATTATAAGCTGAACACATTTGAGTTCTGCTTAAGCAGGGTTCAGGTACTGAATCCGAACCCCAATAAAAGCAATAAGAGCTGAATGTTAAAAAAGAGTTCTGGCCATTTTCTGGGCTAATAGGCAAGACATTGTCAAATAGTGTGGGAGGCTATTCACTACCCTTAAAGGAACACTAAAGGTACAATTTAAAAAAAAAAAAAAATAACATACATGTTATACTTACCTCCACTGTGCAGATCGTTTTGCACAGAGTGACCCGGATCTGTGTCTTCTGGGGTCCCTCGGCGGCTGTCTCGGCTCCTCCTCGCAAAAGCTTTCCACGTTCATGCGAGCTCCCTCGCATGGTGGAAAGCTTTTGCGAGCGCGCTCCCGTGATACAGCAGCGGCCATAGCCGCCGACTGTATCACTCGGCCCCGCCCCCCGCGTCATCCGCTGTGATTGACAGCAGCGCCAGCCAATGGCTGCGCTGCTATCAATCCGCCCAGCCTAGCCAATCAACGGCCAGGCTGGGAACCGAGCAAGATGACAAGCACGCGCCCGGGACTTTCGAACGGTGAGGTAAGTAAAACGGGGGCTCGGGGGGGGGCGGTGCTGTCAGATGTTTTTTTACCTTAATGCATAGGATGCATTAAGGTAAAAAAACTTTAACCTTTACAACCCCTTTAAGTCCATGTACCAAAGCAAATAAAGTAGAAAACATTTTTTTGGGCTGGGAGCAGTGATTTTAGTAATGCTTAAAGTGACACATTACAAATGCAAAACTCAATTAAATAGCTTACAGCCTATAGCTGACAGCCTACTACAACAAAACTGACATTTACAAAAAAAGTCTTTAAACTGCTGACATAATGGCATCTCTCAGCTGCCTCATTCTGTTTAGAAGCAAAGTGGCCAGGGATTACTTTCATCTACACCACGCCATTTTCCTCGATGAGGGTCTGGTATAGATGTTAATAGAAGACCCCACACAAAAAAAAACATCAACATGACACTCCCCAAATTCATACCAGCTTCTTTGGGTCTGATAGAAAATCTTAGGGTCTAGTGTGGATTTTAGTGGGGAACCTCATGCAAAAATCAAGAAAAAAAGAGTAAGCGACCCCCAAAATCTATATCAGACCCTTATCTGAGCTTGCAGTCTGGCAGGCCAGGCCAGGGGTTGGGCGTGCAGCCCCCCAAACCATACCAAGCTACATGCCCTTAACATGGTGGGTCTGCAAGTAGGGGACTTCTCTGAATTTAATAGTAAAGGGGACCCAGATACTGCCCCCCCATGTGAATGATTAAGGGATACATTGTATCCTTATTCTCTTACTCATTCACAAAATAAAGTTAATAAAAACACAGAGACAAATCTTTTATTCACAACAAAAATTCCATGATGTAGATCCCCATCAATGATAATGCTCAACTCATGCTGAAAATAAAACCCTCATGACCCTTACAGGAAGAAAACACTTGCTGAATGACAGTTCCCCATGCTGGCATTGGCAACATGAGAGAAGGGACAGGGATCGTGGTGACATCATTGTCTAAATATGACTATGACCATAATTAGGCAATGATGACCCCTATCCTCCCTGCATTTCTTATGTGGCCAGGAATTCCCAAACATGTAAGTGAATGGGCAGGGTGTCAGGGTGTTTGTTTTGATCTGGGTTGGAAGTGAGCTGGGTGACTCACAGACTTCCCACTTATTTCCAGAATATTCTAGAATCTTCTGGAAAGAAAGGAGGAGACGAGAAGTGGAGCTGCCTGGGGTATTCTGAGGAGCCCTGACCAATCTCCAACTTGTATTGACAGAGGGCAGGCCTCCCTAAATACCCAGGGTCAGACCAGCTGGGGGGTGTCGTTGTTCAGGGTGGAAGCTTGAGATGGAGTACTAGGATGTCGTGGTCTTTGAGGGAGCTCAAAAATTTAGAAAAGGAATGCCCCTGGGATGGTACGGATTAGGACAATAATATGGAATTGACAAACGAGTATATATAAAAATATAGGATATTAATTATAGTAAACACAAAAGTAACAATAAACAAAAGTTCCCAGAAAAAAATGGTTAAAAACAAAGAACTGACATGCAATTGGAATTGCCAAAATACATAAATTTCACACCCAAATGTTGACTGGTGGGTCAATACACAAAGGGGTTGATGATACCCGACATGTATCCAAGTGGATAGTAGTACATATACATATATATATACTTCCCCATTTTGTAAAGGGCCAGTCTCTATTTGTCTCTTTTTGTTTTGACTGTGCGCAATACATCCGGGGCGGCTCACCGAGGGTCCATCCATCTGACGTGCCTTTTAACGTTAATGCTTTTGGATGCTGTATAGGATAGAAATATAGGCAACTCTCAATCGTTTTCAATCGGTAATTCTCTACACAAAAATGTTGGAATTTGATTGGCTACTTCTCTCTATTTCTTGCAGAACTCTTTTTTGTTACCTGATGAATGTTTGATTTTTTATTCTAAAGCCACAATGAATTTTCTCTGTAGTATTCCAAAAATGTAAAGCTGTGCAGTTCCAGATCTACACATCTTTTGCATAAGGGTTTGTAGTCTCTCAAGAGATCCTCAGGAGTATCCTTACCAAATGCTGAGTCAGAAGAGAAAAGGATTGCATTTACTTTTTTAGGAAAGTGCATGCCTATATTCTTTCCAGTCTGGAATTCTGCACGAAGAAAATACCCTATAATGAGATGTAGTCACTTTTGAGAATAGGCTGTACAATGGTCAGTGTACATTAAAAAAAGCCATGTCTTTGGGGAGATATATAATCTGAGAAGCAAGGATACCAGTAGTGGTCCCAATCATGTTAAAACTCTATCCCACACCTTCACGTTTCATGCCAAAGGGAGATACTGCAAAAAATCTAAATAGATGACAGAAAATGTGTATACAAAACCAAATTCATATATACATAGTACTTGTACATGCACCAAATGATTGAAACACAATTAACCTGTGTACTAACTCATTTTCAATCTTGGGTCAAGCACTCTCCAGAAAGGTGCCAAATGACTTGAGTTGAACCAAAATTTTTGTCTGAACACAAGCTTTGACCAGACCTTGGCTGTTTGGGCATTTGGATGAATGCCCAGGCATTTACCCGTTTGGCAGGAACATTTAAAAAAATGTACAGGGATACCCTTTTAAACGTGCATTGAGCTAGCCATTGTAGGAGGAGAATTTACTTTAATGAAGGGCTTGGCATTTGTTGAAAATTGGTTGGTGTTACAAAAGGCCCCATACAGCTTACCTGATAGCCCACCAGATATCACCTACATTGTGACTCCGCTACATCCCAGATACCGCCAGCACTATGGCTACTCTATATCTTAGATACTCCCAGTACTGTATCCCCTCTACACCACATATTTTTCGTGAGCACTGTTACCTCTTCTACACACCAGATCCCCCCCAGCACTGTGACTCCTCTACACAATAGATACCAACAATATGACTTCTCTATATCCAAGATACCCTCAGTACTGTAACACTTCTACATCCCTCATACCTTCAGTACTGTAACGATGTGTGTAAATTTTAACTTAAGCCATTTAACATTTTTTTTACAACAAAGTAGACAGATGGAAGCACATGGAAAGGAGCCTACAGCTCCCCATTCTGGCTAGACAGAGGACTGCATAACATCCATGTGCAATATGTCATATGTACCTAACAAAAAAGTTATTTTGTTTAATTTCTCAGCTTTTAGTTAATAGTTTAGTTAACCATTCAAATTACCCTAGGATTACATTTAAGGAACTCAGCAAAGGAACTCTTGCTATCATTTGGTGAGGTGTAAAAGAATAACCATACACAGACAAATCTATCTATAGATAAACTCTGAGATCTATCCATGCTACCTAATAGCATTGACAGCCAATTATCAAAAGTCACATTCAGATTTATAATATCTTTTTGGAAATTTGCACATGGAATGCTCAGTATTTGTGCCGTTTATTGTACTATTCCTCAGCTGCATTTCTCATGTTTTTAACAGGTGGACTATCCCATCTATTGTTTTTTAAACCCTTATGAATACTACAACACACAAACAATGCAAAAATATCACATGCTGCTACAGGTCACAGGAACCCAACTTGCTTAACAGGTTTTCAAAAAGTGTATGTCGCAATAAAATTAATTAGTGCTTATTGGCATATAATGAAGAAGGAGAAATAGGTCATCTTAAATTTTGTTTTTAAAACAAACACTAATAACATACAAGTCTTTGGCTCCAGTGTTATTGTCTGGCTGATAGTCCCTCAGGCATGAAGGTCAGACTGTAAAATAACATCTTCTTAAAAGAGTGCTGTGTAATGAAATCCCATGGTCACAAGAAATTATTTAAATTAGAAATACCAAGAAATCATATAACTGAGATTTTGCAGCCACAATCGCATACTCTGTTTTCATTTAGTCTCTTTTTATGCAAAATAAAATGAATGAATTGTATCATTGTCTGCTCTGAACAGCATGTAAAGGTTTTCAGATAAGAGATAAAGTACTAAGAACATTGTGCAATACCAAGGTATGCAGAAGTAAGATCCCTTTGATTAATCTAATGTGTCACTACGTCATATCTAAGGTTACTATACAACATATTAATAGATGAAAAGGCTGTTACTGCATGATGTGCTGTGATCATTCATTATGCAATTTATAAATTAGAGGAACAAGTTGAAAAAATATAGTTGAGTATTGTCCTTGATCCTTTTTTTTATTTGCACTAAGGCCGTGTACACACCAGCAAACATGTACGATGAAACCGGTCCGCCGGACCGTTTTCACCGTACATGTCTGCCCGGGGCTTTCTGTACGATGGCTGTACTAACCATCGTACAGAAAGCCGCGCGTAAACAATACGCGGGGCGCGTCCGCGGTGTCGCCGCATCGATGACGCGGTGTCGCCGTGACAATGACGCAGCGACGTGGGCGGGCCTGCCAGTTAAATGCTTCCACGCATGCGTCGAAGTCATTCGACGCATGCGAGGGATGGCGGGCGCTCGGACATGTACAGTAGGTCTGTACAGACGACCGAACATGTCCGAGCGGGCAGGATTCCAGCGGAATGTTTTAAAACAAGTCCAGGAATATTTGTCCGCTGGGAAAAGGCCCGGCGGGCAAATGTTTGCTGGAATCCTGTCCGCTCGCGCCTACACACGACCGAACATGTCTGCTGAAACTGGCCCGCAGACCAGTTTCAGCAGACATGTTTGGTCGTCTGTACGGGGCCTAACAGTTACATTTTCAGGGCAAGCTTTCTAATAATGTAATTTTTAGCGCAAATAACTCTTTTGTTTTGTGTTGTCTCCCTTTATATTGTAAAGCACTCCGCACACTGTTAACACTATATAAATACTGTATAATAATCAGAATAATAATAACAATAATAAAATGGTCAGTAACCAACTGTGTTGTTGCAATAGTACATTAATATGACTACAATCCCTTTAAGCAAGGAAAAGTTGAAAATAAATGAGAATGACAGTCCTGTACTTGCATGTGTGCATGATAAACAGCTACTGTCCAGGAGTCTTATAACCTTGCTGTGATTTTATGATGTTAACAAAATCTAATAAGGAGGTTCTTACTAAGAGACAACAATTGCAGGTGCGTCATTCTCAATTGCCTTCAAGTCATCACTAACTCATCAAGGCATTGCAAGAAAATTGCTGCTGGCGGGTGGACTTATAATTATTATTATGATAATAATAATGAATGATATTATGTCATCAGGATTTATACAGTAAAGTAATCCCAAATGGTGCTATGCAAAGGAAGTGTTACTGCTGTAACTAAATATCATTGCATATGAAAACATACACAGGATAAAAAAAGAGTTAGACCCCCAACCCATAGAAGCTTACATTTTGGAGGATATATGTGCACATTCTAGATTGGAAGGGTGGCTATACTGAACCAGGGGTTGCATGTGGTCCTTTGACACTTATTGTGCAGCCCTGAAGACAATAAAGACTGTTCCTCATTCCTAGGCGATTACTCAAGCCAGTAAGGGAGAAATATTCTTTAGACTAGCTTCCAGTAGTTAAATAGTTTGGTTTATTTGTTCACACTTTCTTACTTTTTCTGTGCTGTCCATCCCTTTTTATATTTTGATATTTTTTTTATAATGGATCTTGTTGAGAGAAATATCAAATGTGGCACAGATAAGATTAAGGGATGAAGGCCCAGGTGATTTGTAAAATGGTTGTAAAACAGTAATCTCTATCAGTTTTATGTAATGTGTATCCATTCTCTAGAAGCATGTCCCCCAATCTCTAACAACTCCTGTAGCATGTTTGCAGTCTCTAACCATTTGTTGTAGGATTACCATAGTTTCTGAAAACCTCATGTTGTATATATGCAATCTCTGACCATCTCTTGTAGCATTCCAATGATTACTATTATTATTATTATTTTTATTATTATTAATAAACAATGCTTATAAATGCAGTCTTACCCATGGGCCTCGATGCGTATGACCATAGTGAGCAGGGAGATTCTGATGTTCTTAATCTAGCTCCTTTACTGGCCAGGATGCAGTGAATAACTTGCATAGCGCTACAGATGCGAACTGAATCGCCTCAATGATCTCTGTCCATCTCTTGTTGCCTGTCTGCAGTCCCTGATAGCATTCTAATATTCATTGAATTATATATGGCCAGGGGCGGACTGACAACTCATGGGGCCCCCGGGCAATAGAAGAGTATGGGGCCCCTCTGGCTTACAGATGGCCACCACGCCAGGAGGTAGTGCAGAGGCGGGCAGCTAAAATCTTGGGATATTCACATTAAAAGCATGTCATTTTCGGACATATCAGGGACAGATCTAAAAAAAACACAGATTTTTACATACTGTCCCTGGTTTTACTGAGCCTGGCAACCCGGATGGGGCCCCCTAGTGGCATGGGGCCCTCGGGCAGTGCCCGAGTGACTCAATGGTCAGTCCGCCCCTGTATATGGCCCATTGACAATGTCAGGGGTACACCTATATCAAGTAAATTGACCACCACTGCTTTACACTAATGTCTCTTTTGAGACAGCCAACACAATTTACATTAAAATCAATTCATTTTTATTTATGATAAAATATCAATAAAACCATATGGAGTACAGTAATCATCTTTGTATATAGTTGTATCATTGTTTAAAGTTGATCCCAGCCAAGCACCTGACTGCTATATCAATGTGTATACAAATCACTTGTAATTAATAGTTCTATGTTATATGATAAGATCAATAAAAAGTAGGGCTGGGGAAACTAAACATTAATTCCTCGATTAATCTTAAATTTTTTTGATCGATCAAAATTCTTGACGTCACCGGACAGCCTTGACAGTGAGACTTACTCTGCTGTATGCGAGCAAACTGCACCCATTGGATTGAGGTACCTTTGCATCTGTGGAGCAGGAGGATGCATCAGGCTCCATCAGGGGAAGGGGGCAAAAATAACCATAGTTTTCCTGTCCTAAGCAGTTTTGTGCAGACAATTCTTTGTGTATCGGCAACATCTGTTCCGTGTGAAAGACTGTTCAGTTCTTCAGGGTATATTGTCAATAAAATGTCTGCTTCCAGAAAATGTAAACACTCTGGTATGTCTGCGTGACTGGCTAAAGTGATGCCTACTATAAAGTGACTGACAGTCAATATACTAGATACGTTTTATAATTAAAGTTAAACTTACTTTCTACGTTTTTCTTAAAGTTTAATAAGAAAAAATGACTTACGTCAGTGCTACAATTTGAATTTAAAACGTATTTGTGTGAACTGTGAATTTAAGTCATGGATTGTGGAAACTAACTAGTGTCGGGTGATTGTATATAGTGTATACCACATTTACCACTGACTAATGCAGAGTTGCAATGCAAGGAGATCAGCTAAAAGTAGTTGGATCTGTATGTGCATTATAATAATCGAAATTAGTCTATTAATCGATTAAAAAAAAATCGATTAATCGAACACAAAAATTTTAATCAGTAACAGCCTTAATATATATATATATATATATATATATATATATATAAAATGTTTATAAAAAAAAGGGGGGGTTGCTGTTCGGGGGCCCTGAAGACCTCTGGGCCCTTTAATAATAATAATAATAATAATAATAATATATATATATATATATATATATATTATATAAAAAAACTTTTTTTTTTTATAAAAAATAAATACAAAAAGGGGGGTTTGCCGTCCGCGGCCCTGGGGGGCCTCCGGGCCCCTGAGGACCCCCGGAACCCTAAAAAAGGGGGCCCCCTATTGGGTGGGGCCCATGGGCTTGAGCCCAGTCCAGCCCAATGGTAAGTCCGGCCCTGCAAATATGGTTACAGTATATAGAAGTTGAATAAAAAGTTTAGTACAGCATAAAAATTTTGTGGTAAAACAGTACATTTTGTGAGATAAGATGTACACATCAGACAAAAAAGAGGAACAACTGAGGCTGCATGAGGGACTGATGGATTTGGTCTCAAAAGAGAGACAGTCCTTCCAAATGATGGACAGTTTGGCGCTACGTACCTACTCTATCTGCCCCCTGACCCTCATGAATGGGCTGCTATGATGGTATTTCTGCCCTTGAGTAAGGTCATTAACCAGATTCACTTTTAAGAGTGGAATTTGAGAAAGTAAAATAATTCTGACATCTGAAGAAAAGTGAGATACTACTTTGTCATTATGGGTCATAACATGCCTGGGTGATTTACTGCAGGCTGGAAATGAAACCAGTTAAGTTGTGATACTTATGCATTCAAACATAAGTATTTAAACCTATTTCAGCACATGAGGCCCCATACACACCATAGAATCTATCCGCAGATAAATCCCATCAAATGGGTTTCTGCGGATAGATCCTATGGTGTGTACACTCCGTCGGATATCTATCCGCAGATAAATCTCCCCTGGAATGGATTTCCAGCAGATAAATATTTGTCGACATGCACAGAATATCTATCTGCTGGAATCCATTCCAACGGATGGATCCGCTCGTCTGTACAGACTTACCGGATCCATCCGTCCAAAGGGATTCCCCGCACGCGCCGTAATGAATAGACGCATGCGTGGAATTCCTTATATGACAGTGTCGCGCCCGTCGCCGCGTCATAATAGCGGCGACGGCGCGACACGTCATCGGCAGAGGATTTCAGCGCGGATTTCAATGCGATGGTGTGTACACGCCATCGCATTGAAATCCTCTGAAATCTTAGAGAGGATTTATCCGCGGATACGGTCCGCTGAACCGTATCTGCGGATAAATTCTATCGTGTGTATGGGGCCTGAGAATGGTTGTGCTGGGCAGGCTAGAGAATAATATATCCCTTGGGTACGCACAGCATATTTCGAATGCCTCACTTCTTAAATTGCATCAGTGCAGCAACACTCACATATCTTTGTTTTTCTACCCTTCTCAGGAAAACACACAAAACAGATGTTGTCTGATGTATTGCACGTGAGTTTAAAGGTCACAGACATTTTGCATATTTTTTTTATTGAGGAAATGTTACCATGTCTAACTTTTTGTTACCTGCCGTTTTAGGCACACAAAATCCATAAATATGAATTCTGGTTTACTTGAGTAAATTCACCAGGTCATTATGTAAATTATTTCAGAGAGATCTTGATAATGCGTCCATGTAATGTGTGAAACACTTTAAATAAGGTGATTCACCTATAAAAGGTGCTATTTTATGTATCACAGAATTAAAAATAAAGTACAATTTTATGATGACTAGTGTAGGACTTTTGTGACTCCCTTAGTGTTATTTTTGGATTTTCATTTCGTTTTGGATAAAGTGGTGAAAGGTTAGAACTCCTGCCAGATTTGTATTGTTGTCTGTGTCACTATAATGCCCAGTACACACAAGCGGATGGTTTTTCAGATGGAATTCCGCTCAAGCCTGCCTTGCATACACACAGTCACACAAAAGTTCGGTGAACTGTTGACTGCCAAGAACACGGTGACGTAAAAGACTACGACGAGCTGAGAAAATTAAGTTCTATGCTTCTGAGCATGCGTCGATTTGTTTCCAAACATGCGTCGGAATTTTGCGCGTTGGGATTTGTACACATGATTGGAAAGTCCGTTCCATTTTTTTTATAACGGGAAAAAAGAGATCCTGCTTTCTATATTTTTTCAGCAGTTTTTTCCATTGGAAAAAGTCTGATGGAGCATACACACGGTCGGGATTCCTGACCAAAAGTTCTCATCAGATTTTTGCCAACAGGAAAACCGATCGTGTGTACGGGGCATAGGGTTTGACCTTCTCCAATTGTCCTGGTGACCGTTATCTCTGTGACTGAAAATGAGAGAGTATCTAAAAAATGTTGTCACCAGAAGAAAAATAGAGGAGAAATCTAATGAGGATGCTTGTTCTACTAACACACGAAAAATTCTCCTGCGCTCTGGTGTTTTCCGCTAAAGGGCAATGTAATCCAATTTCAAGGCAAAGAATCTAGAATCTTGCAGCCCTCCTCAGAACCATGGGAATTCATGCAACTAAAAAAGAAAAGAAAAAGGAGGGCGCACCGACCTAGTGCATTACCGTTTAAAGGATTCTATTAAATAAAATAAAACAATGATCTTACTCACAAAAGGAGTTGAAAAGAGCGCTTGTCAAGCAATCAAACTGGTACACAGGATCGCCAGCAAAACCTGATGACAACACGGATTGGATGGTATCAAGATGCTTGTTCTACTGACAGCTTTCTAAAAGTGGAGTTCTGTCACATTGAAGAGATTTTTTCCCACTTATGCCCTGTACACACGATTGGTTCGTCTGATGAAAACGGACCGATGGAATTTTTCATCAGATATCCGATGAAGCTGACTTTCATCAGTCTTGCCTACACACCATCGGTTAAAAATCTGCCTTTCACAAAAAACTTAAAATACGCAGTCATGTTAAATTTAAATAAAACACGCTCACAACATCCCCATTTGAATTAGGCGGGCTTACGCCGGCCCACATACGTTACGCCGCCGTAACTTAGGGCGCAAGTTCTTTCTGAATACGGAACTTACGCCCAAATTTACGGCGGCGTAACGTATCTGAGATACGTTACGCCAGCAGAAAGATCCGCTGATCTTTCTGAATCCAGCCCTAAGTTTATGAGTGTTACCCTCTAGGGATGAGTCGAACATACCCGCGTTCGGTTCGCACCAGAACTTTTAAACGGACCGATCGTTCGCGCGAACATTTAGAACCCCATTGAAGTCTATGGGACTCGAACGTTCAAATTCAAAAGTGCTCATTTTAATGCCCAATATTCAAGTTATTGTTGGAAAAAATTGTTCAGGGAACGCTGGCTGAAATCTATCTGCTATGTGATGTACAAGGATGTACCTCTCTATTGAGATGTGCCTACTGATATGTGATGAAGTACTGACATGGGTTGCTCAGTACAGCCTGCATTTATCACACAGTTGAATGAGGTCTTTCATCAAGAAGCCTATGTGAATCTGAGAACAGTGTACATTAGGCATCATGATGCATTTGTGAAAACACTTCTGTTTGTCCATGTACATGAGCCTTTAAGCCTATAATTTATTGTGCTCTGGTTTACGTCAGCTTTGTGTAGGAAACTGGCAAGTGGCAACTAAACTGAACCGAAGCACTACTAAGCTCTTTGCTAAACTTAATAGAACAGTTTTTCCTGATACTTTATTTGTACAAGTGGTTCACATTTAAACAAATCAAGTGAACTTTTAATTTCCTTTTAAACAAAGAATGTTTTATATAGTAGTAATTAACCTTTGCGTTAACCATACTTTTACTGCTGGTGGTCTTCTGGCATAAAGGTATGTAAATAGCATTTCTTCCGAATCCTCAAACTTCCTCTGTTATAGGGTCTGTTACTTAGAGATGAAGTTAGAGAAAAGTGGTCTTCAGCTGGGCAGTAATAATGGTACATTTTGCTAATTCATCTGTTTAGTGGCTACAAACTAAATTATGCCAGGGGCATTTATAAGACATGGGAAATTGCAAAAATGTTCCCACACACGTATCCACTTTTTGACCTAAATATACAAAGGTGTCCACAGAAAAATATTTTTCTAAGGACAGTTTGTATTGTTTGTTTTTGGTGTTATACTGGAGACACTAGGGGAGTATAAGAAGTCATGGTAAATAAGAGTTTCCTCTCATTTTTGTTTTGACTAACAGAATGGGGTAGCACCAGCAGGAAAAGCAACAAAGAAGATGTAAAAAAACAACTTTTCCTTCATGCATTTATTTGTTTTTTTGTGGACCTGAGCTACCTAAGGAATGGTATGCACATGGAAGCCTTGTTTCCTCTTTTTCTGTTGTTCTTTTAACTAACCTCTTCACTGCCTGAGCTTTTTTTTGCGTTTTTTTTTTGTTAGAATGCGCATTTTAGTCCTGAAATTTAGTTAAAACTCCCATTTATATTTTACGAAAGCAGATTCCACGGAGAATAAAATGGTGATAGTTGCAACTGTTTAACAATCCTGCATTTTCACAAAAAAATAAAATAAAGTTAGACCAATTTGATGCAGTGTGCTGGGCAGTGTATGGTCTTATCACTGACACCCACCCCTTCAACCTCTGCAGCAATGCTGGCAGCACTCATACGCCTATTTCCCAAAGACAACCTCTGGATATGATGCTGAGCACGTGCATTCAACTTATTTGGTCGACCACGGCGAGGCCTGTTCTGAGCGGAACCTGTCCTGTTAAACCGCTGTATGGTCTTGGCCACCCTGCTGCAGCTCAGTTTCAGGGTCTTGGCAATCTTCTTCTAGCCTATGCCATCATTATGTAGAGCAACAATTCTTTTTTTCAGATCCTCAGAGAGTTCTTTGACATGAGGTGCCATTTTGAACTTCCAGTGACCAGTGTAAGAGAGTGAGAGCGATAACACCAAATTTAACACACATGCTTCCCTTTCACACCTGAGACCTTGTAACACTAACGAGTCACATACCCCAGATGATGTCTTGGTATATGAAACGTTGGGATGTACCACGCTGGCTCCACAACACTGCGTTGTTCTCCTTGTAATCACATTATACAAAGGCCTGTTTTCATCTACATTGATGTAAGTGCAATACTTTATTTAATACATTTTTAGCCAAGGATTTTATGTTATGTGGCAATCTTTTTTCCTGTATGACTCCGTCTTGTTGACTGGTGGAGCTGATGAGTCTCTATATGCTGAGCTTGGATTGTTATGCTTTCTTGATGTTAGTCCCTGAAAGCTTGATTGTGTAATCTGCACTGCTGTTCAATCCACATGCTGGTTCCTGTGATGTTAAAGACCCCATCAGTTTTGCTTGTTTTGCTCTCTGTTGCTGGCGGGTAGCCCACACCATTTGGTAAGAGTACCCTATTACCTTCACTGGTGGTGGTAGCACATTTGATGGTGAAGTTCTCAATATGTTTATGTATATGTTGTCTCACTATTTTGCATACTAGTCTTGCTTTGCAGGCAATTGTAAAGGGGTTGTAAAGGATATTTTTTTTTTTAAATAACAAACATGTTATATTTACTTCCACTGTGCAGCTCGTTTTGCACAGAGTGGCCCCGAACCTGGTCTTCTGGGGTCCCTCGGCGGCTGTCTCGGCTCCTCCCTGCAAGAACTAACCCCCTTAATGGAAGCCCTCTCCCATGGGCATTAGTTCTTGCGGGCGCGCTCCGGTGATACAGCCAGGGGATATGGCAGCTCACATTATTACTTGGCCCCGCCCCCGGCGTGCATTGTCATTGGATGTGATCGACAGCAGCACGAACCAATGGCTGCACTGCTATCAATCCATCCAATCAATCAACGGCCAGACTAAAAGGAGAAGAGGATGTCGGGGGCGAGCGCAGCAGGTGAACAGGCTCAGGTAAGTAAAATGGGGGGCTGGGGGGGCCGTAACTGTCATATGTTTTTTCACCTTAATGCATAGGATGCATTAAGGTGAAAAAACATGAACCTTTACAACCCCTTTAATGTATGTTTAATTGTGCACTGTCACTTATATGTTTGCATTATTACATATATCACTCGTTACTTAGCGCTTCTCTGTCTTTTGGCTAAGATCAAGTGAAGTATCTGTTTTTCAATTGCCAAGAGGTGGAACTGTGCTAACCGTCCCTGATCCACAGTGGTGGATTGGGGGTGGCGGTGGCTATGCAAAACGTACTTGACATAATGGCAACCTGGACGGTTAGTATCTGGGCGGACCGAAACTGTACTGCTCAACGAGCCACGTTATTAGGCCGCCTTTAGAGAAAGCTGAAAGGGAAGCCTCCTGGTGAGGATGGATAACCACTGGATCTGGTCGAAAGGTTGGGTCCCTGGCCTAGATTGGTGTAGTCCTTGCTCCGGTCAGTTTTTTGGGAAAGACCACCGGCTCCCCTTTATCACCAGGAGAGTGGTTAGTATTTCCCGAATGTAATTGGGTAGGAGTGATTGCAGTGATTGTGGAGCCTATCGCCAGGGCTCTCACTAAGCTCTCAGACCTCCGGTGCCTTCCTGGTTGGGGCTGTTGGTCAGGGTTGAGAGAAAAGCCAGTCGAAGAATGGTCACTTTCACTTCTCCCACCTTCCGTCTCCCCACTTTCTTTTTATTTATTCCCGTGTTTGTCACTTTTTGTATAGTTATGTTTGCTGTTACACGTTTTGTCACTGTGTGATTAGTAGGGTGTGGGTCCTCGGGCCTACCCTGAAAGTCTTGGGAGGGGGTTGATATGGCCTTCTAACTTAGTTCGCCCTCTCTCACGGGGTCTCCCTTTGGAGGAGCCCCACCGAGTACTTGTACTTTTTCTGTTTCGGCAGACCCTCCAGAGAAAGGGGTCCGTCTGGTTTCGACCAGATGGACCTAGTGAGTACCTCAGTCCCTGTCTGAAGCCCAATGCCCTGGGGGATCAGGGTAAGGTCCTTCCTAGGGAGGATCGTGTAACACCCGTTGCACGTTTTGTGTCACTCTTTATGTGTGTGCACTTTTTTTGGCACCGGGTGGAGTTTTTGGGTGTGTTTCACACGCCACTGGCTTTTCAGAAAAAGAAAACTAGTTACTTAGCGCTGCACTTAAATCCTTACCATTAATGGCTGTGTGTTGAGTTATTTTGAGGGGACAGCAAATTTACACCGTTATACAAGCTGTACACTCACTACTTTACATTGTAGCAAAGTGTAATTTCTTCAGTGTTGTCACATGAAAAGATATAATAAAATATTTACAAAAATGTGAGATACTATATATATATATATATATATATATATATATATATATATATATATATATATATTTATGGTCGTTACCCTCTGACCGAGAGAGATGTGGATTACATAAACACGCGACAAGACTTACAACATAAATAGACCTGAAGTGTGCCTTGGTGGTCTGGTCAGTATGCCAAGAAAAGGGGGCATACCCAAGGTAAGTAATGGGTAGTTAATTGAAGAAGGATATGCTGAGAAGTGCCCTGAAAAAGGGAAGGGCGGGAGGGTGTCGAATGCGATTGAATGCGCAGACTCACGGACATGAGGTGAGCTGGAAAGAGTCGGCCCAGTGACGTGTAGTACCGCACACTGAACCGACAAAGAGCATGTGTGAGTGGGCTGCTTAAATACCCTCCGGGCTCCTCCCATAAACTCAGGCCACCATACTGGCCTTCTTATTTATGGTCGTTACCCTCTGACCGAGAGAGATGTGGATCACATAAACACGCGACAAGACTTACAACATAAATAGACCTGAAGTGTGCCTTGGTGGTCTGGTCAGTATGCCAAGAAAGGGGGGCAAAAGACTCAGATAGGGAAATAGTTTATATTGATTTCTTGTATTTATTTAGCCAGCTTGGTAAAGGCTTGTGCCATTCCTTCATGAGGATTTGGGATGTATGTGGCAAAACAAGGAGACTTCCATCAGCCTGGTATCTTGATTACGTAGTCTGGTACTCCCTGTTGGGAGGCAACTGAGGCTGCTCCAAAGAATGTCCAGAGAACTGACTGGGGTTTGAATCCCAAGTTACTTAGGAGGATTCTGACATGCTTGACACACTGGCTGACACTCAGGGAGCTGGTTTAGAAAGGGTAGCAACGAGCTACCATCAGATTGGCTGGGTAGATGGAGCAGTAGTGGGTCGAGCACCGTCACTGGGCATCAGGCGTTGTCAGTCTGAAACAGGTTGATGTCAACCCCAGGGGCTGGTTTGTTGCGTTTGCAGACTGTGAGAGTGTAGTGGTTCGAAAGCGAGTCGGGTGGCGTCGGAGCAGTGTGTGACTGCCGGAGCCGCTGACTAAATTCACTAGGTTGTAGGGAACCGTAGAAGGCCTGGTAGATGGCTGTTCGGGTGACTAGTCTGGACAAAGCCCTAAACAGGGAACGAGTAAGGATTTTAGACATGTCCCTAAAGATGGGACTCTTGAAAGGTAGGCGCTTGCCACTGACTACAGGTTAGTGCTTCTGTATGCCCTGTAGGAGGGACTTGACTGCATGGGCTCGAGAATACTGACGGTTTACTGGGGTCCTGCAGGGACAGGAAATGCTGGATGCCATCTAGATATGGCGTGATAGTATTGAGAAATGGTCAGCTGCATGTGGCAATACGATATGAAGGCTAGGATGTGTCCAACTGCTGCTTCGGGGCAAGGGGCCAAAAATTTGCGATTAGTGTTCCAAGCAGTGCGATAGGCCTTCAGTGTGTTGCTTGCCAAGGAGTGGTTAATAAGTTGGATTGCGTTGGTGAGATGTGACTTCAGTCTATCGTCAGCAATGTCCATGGTGGGACAGGGATAGTTGTTGGGTCGGCTCCAGGCTCTTGCTGGAAAAAACATCCATTCCAAGGTTGGAATAGGAAAGCGCATCAGCTGCTTTTTGCATTTGCCTGAAAAAAGGTCTACATAAGATATTAACTGGTGACGGAGTGACAGCTGCGCGAGCCTGCGCAGGAAGTCCACAGACTTAGTGTGACTTAGATCTACCTTAATTGATGATGTCGTCTGTGGCCTGATTGTCTGTGGTGAAGAACAGTGTCTGTCCTGTTCAAGTGTGGTCTCAGACCTGGGCAGCTGCCACGATGGGGTGCAGCACAAGGTGTGATGAAGACTGGGTGAAAAAATTTAAGAGAATTTCTGGGGGCCAAGTTTTGGAGAACCAGTGGCGGCCTAAAAATGGCTGCAAAAGCTTTTGGTGGCTCGGCTGACACTGCCAGGATGAAGAAAATGTAAATGGTGTTCTATCAGGTGGGGAAGTTGTCCCACATAGCTAAGTCTGCTACTGATGCTTGGTCTAGTTTGAGAACTTGGACTGGATCTTGCATTGGTGTGAGAAAATCAAGACAATACACAGGAGCTCAACAAGACGATATACATGCACTCGCAGGCCAACGTGCACTCGCAGGCCAACGTGCACTCGCTGGTGCTGGATGAAAACCTGAACCAACCGCAGGGAAAAAACACAGAGAAAAGATGAGCGGCCCGCGCGCCACTGAAGACGAACGGCCAACTGGGCGCCACTGTGTGTCTGTGTGGCTGATCGTTTGTCACTGAGGTGTGTTTGCAAGTTTAGTTTGTATTCGGGTTTGCACGTAGGTGCCTGCCGCAAAGTGTTTTATACTACTGCAGACAATATTGTGCGGTTGCAAGGGTGTCAGTGAGTGTCAGGTTGCTGGGACGATATTGTGTGGTTGCAGGGGCCTTGAGTATGAAGGTCTCGATGAGTGTGGCGCTGCTGAGACGGTATTGCATTTGCAATGGTCTGAACTATGGTGTGAGGCTGCTGAGACGGTATTGCGTGGTTGCAAGGGTCTCGATGAGTGTGGGGCTGCTGAGACGGTATTGCGTTTGCATGGGTCTCAACAATGGTGTGAGGCTACTGAGATGGTATTGCGTGGTTGCAAGAGTCTTGATGAGTGTAGGGCTGCTGAGACGGTATTGCGTTTGCAAGGGTCTCAACAATGGTGTGAGGCTGCTGAGACGATTTTGCATGGTTGCAATGGTCTCAACAGGTGTCAGGTTGCTGGGCCGAGATTGTGTGGTGACAATTTTTCTTTTTTTTTCTGCACTTTTTATATTTCTTTTTGCTTTTTTTTTTTTTTTTTTTGCGTTTTGTAAGGGTCATGTGTTGCAAGGGTCTTAACAAGGGTGTCAGGCTGCTGAGACGAATTTTGCGTCGTTGCAACGGTCTCAACAGGTGTCAGGTTGTGGGGCTGAGATTGTGTGGTGGCAATTTTATTTTTATTTTTCTGCACTTCTATATTTCTTTTTGCGTCTTTTTTTTTTGCGTTTTTTTTTTTTTTGCGTTTTGTTTATTTTTTTATATATTTTTATTTATTTATTTATTTATTTGTAAGGGTCATGTGTTGCAAGGGTTTTAACAAGGGTGTCAGGCTGCTGAGACGATTTTGTGTGGTTGCAAGAGTCTCGATGAGTGTGGGGCTGCTGAGACGGTATTGCGTTTGCAAGGGTCTCAACAAGGGTGTCAGGCTGTGGAGACGAATTTTGCGTAGTTGCAACAGTCTCAACAGGTGTCAGGTTGCTGGGCTGAGATTACGTGGCGGCAATTTTTTTTTTTTTTTTTTTTATATATTTTTTTTTTGCTTTTTTTTTTTTTTTGCATTTTGCATTTTGTAAGGGTCATGTGTTGCAAGGGTCTCAGCAAGGGTATCAGACTGCTGAGATGATTTGCATGGTTGCAAGGTCTCAATCAATAAGAATTGGGTTACTGAGAAAGGATAGAAACACCTGGTTTGTTTGTACCTTAAGCAAGCAGTATAAGGTAGAAGGACAACACCTGTTTGAATCGTAGGTTCCGCAGGGGCCACTAATGAACGATATGGGAGAGAACGAATGGTAGCAAATTGATAAGACATAAAGCATGTGTAAATCTTACTTGCGACAGTGGGCCATGCGAGTGAGTTTGCGGCGGACTGTGGCTGGAGTGAAACATGTCGGGAACGTGTAGCGTGCTGCCGTGCATGGGGCAAAACAACAAGGTTTGGTGTAGAAAATAGAACACGAGAAGTACGTATCAATGCTTTGTAAGCTCCACTGCGGGAACCAAACATATGGTACAGGTGACACCATGAGTGGCCACGAATTTGACATGACAAACAAGCTAACGAATCCTACCTGGGACAGTAAAGTGCGACTGGGTTTGCTTTGGACTGGAGTGGATGTGCAACACATCCCAAGAGTGTGGTGTGGCGCCATGCATGACGCACAGGCAATAACTTTGGTAAATAAATGAGAGAGAAGAGCCGTGTACAAGCAATTCGTAAGTTCCGCTGTGGGAACTAAAACACACGACATGGGGGAAACAATGAATGACAACGGTAGAAAGTATGCAATGCATGTGATACAAAATGGTTGTAAAATGCATGAAATGAATCCGATACGAATTGATAGTAAGGAGTATTGAACGAATCTGATACGAATTGGTTGTAGAGTGTATGCTACCCCTTGCTCCCCCCAGGCTAATCAAGTGCAGACAAGGCACCATGTGAGTCCAATTACCACCTCAATCTGCCAAAGAACCCATACAAACACATGTCAATCTCCAAATGGATTTACAAATGAATCGTATGTTTGGCAGAAGGAAGTTACAAATGTACTACGCCTGAGCCAAATGATGTTGAAACATGAGCAAAAGTAACTCAGAGGCAGTTTTTTTCCAAAAGGGATGCAGGATAGGAAGCATAACGAATTGCAAGATTGCACAAGATACGAAAAGGTTTGAATCCTACCTGCGACAGTAAGCGGGCACCGCCGGCGAAGACCATGAAGGGAGAAGCCGCAAAGCGCTTGCGATGTCGAATGCGATTGAATGCGCAGACTCACGGACATGAGGTGAGCTGGAAAGAGTCGGCCCAGTGACGTGTAGTACCGCACACTGAACCGACAAAGAGCATGTGTGAGTGGGCTGCTTAAATACCCTCCAGGCTCCTCCCATAAACTCAGGCCGCCTTCTTATATATATATATATGTGGATATATATATATATATATATATATATATATATATATATATATATATACATACACACACACAGTACCTCACAGAAATGAGTACACCCCTCACATTTTTGTAAATATTTTATTATATCTTTTCACGTGTCAGCCTGTCAGTGCTCAGACCAAACGCTGCACACTGCATCAACTTGGTCTGCATGGCTGTCGTTCGAGAAGGAAGCCTCTTCTTTGATGATGCACAAGAAAGCTCGCAAACAGTTTTCTGAAGACAAGCAGACTAAGAACATTGATTACTGGAACCATGTCCTGTGGTCTGATGAGACCAAGATAAACTTACTTCGTTCAGATGGTGTCAAGTGTGTGTGGCGGCAACCAGTGGAGGAGTACAAAGACAAGTGTAGCGGGGTCATACTATCAGGGACTATTGGATAGTTATGCATACCTAAATCCCCCGGGAGTTCCAGTCACGTCGTATATGTGTGTTTACTTTTCCTAAAGCAATGCATTGTGGGATTTGAAGGATTAGGAGAAAATGACTCCATTGACATTAGTAGAAATAGACTACGGTACCCATAATGCATTGGCATTGCAATGTTCCCAGGGAACATTGCACCCCCGCACAGGTTTATGGGGGAGGTTACTTAAAAGGCGGGGAGGAGCTGAATTCGCTCTCTTAGGATCGGCCTTCTTCCCTCTGCGGAACGAGGGAGAGCACTCCAGCCAAGCAGCTAGGCCTGAAGCCTGGACCGGATCCACTGGAAGGCCAGCCATCCGGAGAGAGACAAGATCAAGGGCGTCCAGCTCGTGCTTCCAAGAGATTGGAAAAGCTCACCAGCTGACAGTTGTAACAGTGGAGAGCAAGATACCGGAGACTGTGCGTTGCAGATTGGCGGCTGATCAGCGTATTTTTCGTGAGGAACTCAGGCGGACTAGGCCTGCTCGGGTGAGACGGCACTTGCCCAAGTTTCAATACTACCTCAGCCTTGTGACTCATATTGCTCCACATTCCAGAGCAGCGTACTATTTACTGATCTAACCCCGAGGCCTAACATCTGAGAGTCACGCTAGCCAAGAGTTGTATGCTTTTACTGGTACAGATATGGTAAGCTCTGGAGTCGATGGTGATAGAGGGAAAGGAGTCTCCTGTCTAAGGGGGGGGGGGGGGAGAGAACCCTCTCGTGGGTTGGGCTTCTGAATCTATCTGGGAAACAAGTAAAACATAGGCCTATGAGAGAGTATTTCAGGTGTGAAGAGGATAATGTGTGAGGGGACCAGGAGAGGTCTAAGACCAGCATCTGTGCACAGGTACAGTATGTGGGTTTGCGGAGAACCCAGGCGTGATGCCCTGAAGACTCTGTATTTTAGGCAGTGCCCAACTGTGCGTGCTAGCCACATGGAACTAAGCTCTCACCTTACACACCATTAAGGAAAATGTTGATCAAACACATAGGAAGGCTATGTCCAGTCATTTACTCAGTGTTTATGTGTCCTTTTTGTCTCCTGGCTACAGGTAGCAAACATGACTGCTTGGGTGAGTCAACTGTTTATGCCTGAAGCTGACCCTAGTTTGAGAATTATTGTAGAAAAAGTTCCATGCTAATTTGAGGCAGGTTGTAACAAAGGACATGCTGACTGCATTTTACTAGACTTGCAATTTTTACAAGGTAAGACTAGCAGGTAAACAAAGCAATTTATGTGCCGAGAAACAATAAGAAAAAAAAAATAAGTGCATAGTGAGTGGTCTCACTGATTAACCACTTAAGCCCCGGACCAATATGCAGCCTAAAGACCCAAGGTGTTTTTACAGTTCGGGACTGCGTCGCTTTAACAGACAATTGCGCGGTCGTGCGACGTGGCTCCCAAACAAAATTGGCGTCCTTTTTTCCCCACAAATAGAGCTTTCTTTTGGTGGTATTTGATCACATCTGCGGTTTTTAGTTTTTGCGCTATAAACAAAAATAGAGCGACAATTTTGAAAAAAAAGCAATATTTTTTACTTTTTGCTGTAATAAATATCCCCCAAAAACATATATAAAAACATTTTTTTTCCTCAGTTTAGGCCGATACGTATTCTTCTACCTATTTTTAGTAAAAAAAATCGCAATAAGCGTTTATCGATTGGTTTGCGCAAAATTTATAGTGTTTACAAAATAGGGGATAGTTTTATTGCATTTTTATAAATTTTTTTTTTTTTACTACTAATGGCAGCGATCAGCAATTTTTTTCGTGACTGCGACATTATGGCGGACACTTCGGACAATTTTGACACATTTTTGGGACCATTGTCATTTTCACAGCAAAAAATGCATTTAAATTGCATTCTTTATTGTGAAAATGACAGTTGCAGTTTGGGAGTTAACCACAGGTGGCGCTGTAGGAGTTAGGGTGCACCTAGTATGTGTTTACAACTGTTTGGGGGTGTGGCTGTAGGAATGACGTCATCGATCGTGTCTTCCCTATAAAGGGAATGACGCGATCGATGCGCCGCCATAGTGAAGGACGGGGAAGCCGTGTTTACACACGGCTCTCCCCGTTCTTCAGCTCCGGGGAGCGATCGCGACGGAGCGGCTATAAACAAATAGCCACGCCGTGGTCCCGGATCGCTCCCCGAGCGGACCCGACCTCCGCATGTAGCGGGGGGGGGTCCCGATCGGACCCCCCACCCGCTAATAGGCGAGGACGTACGTGTACGCCCATGTGCCTGTACGTGCCATATTGTGGACGTATATGTACATGCGGGGGTCGGGAACTGGTTAAAGGAAGATTGATCTTTGTGTTGTGCTATGGCCAGCTATAGATGGGGGCGGTGGACATGTTTATGTTTCACCTGGGGTGCTTGTATTGGTCCAACAGCACACCAACACCTTTGCATCCATTGCGCTACATGCTGGGTGTTTGGTGTGCTCCTGCACCTTTAAGGAGGAGTGGCTTCCCTTCAGTCCACCTGCCCATATCTATCCATTAGAATGCATGTGCCTCCATTGTGGGGACACTCATTGTTTAGTGTTAGGACCACAGATTACAGGGTGACTTGGCACGGCTCTGTGGCTCACGCATGCGTTTGCAAATGCGTGCGGACAAAACCCCTGTTTTTAATGCATACTGTTCGACAGGTTAATTGGCTGTTCTGCGAGCTGGTCGGTAAGTAGGCTTGGTTGTTCCCTGGGCATTCCCCAGGTTTTGTTGTTATTAGGTTGTAACAAAGGACACGCTGGGCCAGATTCTTAGCAGAGTTACGACGGTGTATCTCAGGAAACACCGTCGTATCTCTGTTTTTTGACCCGGGTATCTATGCGAGTGATTCCTAGAATCATTTTCGCATAGATACGGCCAAGATCCGACAGGTGTAAGTGACTTACACTGTCGGATCTTAAATGTAATTCGCTGCCGGCCGCTAGGTGGCGTTTACGTTCAGGTCTCATTTGTTTATGCAAATGAGCCTGATACGCCGATTCACAAACGAATTTGCGTCGCGTAGCCGTCGCTTACGTCGTTTGCGTAAGCGTAAGGTTACCCCTGCTATATGATTTCAAAAAGTAGTTTCTGTACTACTTTTTGCGATTTCAGCCGCGATTTATATTGACATCTGTTCAGAAACGGCACAGATGTCTCTGTAATCGCGACCAAAATCGGGACTGACAAGCACGAGTGAAATCGTGCGAGTACAGCTCTATTTTAATAAAAATGTGTAAAATATTCGCGCTACCTAAAACCTATACACTGTATTAAAAGCAGCCAGCACAATTTGTTGATTCACAAATAAAAAAGCATAAAAGGTCCACATGCTGCGCTGAAGTAAAAATATGAACAGTCTATTAAGCAAAGGAAGAGAGTAGGTCCCCGCACCAACTTCAGTGTGAAATATGTAGCACACCACACCACAGTGACAAATGAATCTCCTTAACAGAAAGAGAATACGTAAGAGCATATAACAATTCTGTCACCAACTCCAACATCAGGCTCAATGGATGGATATGTACTGTGGCAGTATCGCAGGGCAAACCGACATCCAATTCCTCTTCCACACCAAATCCAACCATTAAATCTGATATCCAATTGGCTTATGACATTCCCCAATCATAAATTTGGTATCACCAGCAAATGAAGAGAAAGCGCCAGCAGTGAAGCCCGTAGAAAATGGTCCAATCCATTTATTTAAGATTGTACTTTCAAAACAGTAGTTAAAACGGTCATTGATTGTATACAAGTAATGCAGAGGCTCAGAACGCGTGTGTGTTTTGTGGGGTCCATCTGATGTGTTTCGTCCAATAGGACATCGTCAGAGAGCTCTATTTTCACCTATGTGTCAATGCGCATTGTGGCATTAGGATTCATATTTTAGAGTAGCATTCAGGCGCAAAAAATGCTGTAAACCTAGGAAGGAACTTACTGGCATAATTTATGCGCATGCGTGCTTAAATGTGTGGACACGTGTATAGGTATATACATTAATTCCATTGGCTAGAATAAATGAATAGTCTAGCCCAGGGGTCTCCAAACTACGGCCCGCGGGCCACATCCGGCCCGCCAGGCCATTTCTTCCGGCCCGCAGCGTGACTCCTTAGTCCACCTGTTAGTTCAGGAATCTGCGCTGCATATTCGCCCCAGGCAATATGCAGCGCAGGTCCCGCAATCCCTCCCGGCATCTCACTGTGTGTGTTGGCTGCTGGGACCACAGCATCCCAGCAGCCAATAAGGTGTTTAGGGCAGACTCGTTGCCGCCTCCCTGCTCCCGCCTCCCGCCTCGCTGTTAACCAGTAGCGAGTGTGCAATACCAGCGGGGCGGGAGTCGGGAGATGCAGCAGGTCTGCACAGCCAGTGACGGAGAGTGGAGACGCGCTGGACACATGCAAGGAGGGGGGCTGATACACTTGAGTGGGGGTGGGTTGAATGGCGCTGATGGGGCACAAACATCTGGGGGCTGATGACTCTGATGGGGACACACGTGGAGGGGGTTTTTCAGACCGATTTGGACACAAATTTTGGGGGGCTGATGACTCTGCTGGGGACACACGTGGAGGGGGGGTTGTAGACTGATGGGGACACACATTTTGGGGGGCTTATGACTCTGATGGGGACATACATGTGGGGGGGGGGCTGATGACTGATGGGGACATAAATGTGGGGGGGGGCTGATGACTGATGGGACATAAATATGGGGGGGGGGGGTGATGACTCTGATGGGGACACAAATATCTGTGGGGACACAAATGTGGGGGGCTGATGATTCTGATGGGGACACAAATATCTGTGGGGTTTGATGGGGACACAAATGTGGGGGTGCTGGTGGCTCTTATGGGGACACAAACATGTGAGGAGGGGGGCTGATGGCTCTAATGGTGACACAAATATGCAGGCGGGGGTGGGCTGTGATGGGGACACAAATGTGCAGGGAGACTCGGATAAATGATGGGGGGGGCTCTAATGGGGACACCAATTTGTGGGGATAGCCTGATGAGTGATGGGGACACAGATGAATGGGGAGACTGATGGGGACACAGATGATGGTGACACAGATAGATGGGGAGACTGATGGGGACACAGGTGGATGGGGACACAGGTGGATGGGGACACTGATGGGGACACAGATGAATGGGGACACAGATGGATGGGGACACAGATGAATGGGGACACAGATGGATGGGGACACTGATGGGGACACAGATGAATGGGGAGACTGATGGGGACACAGGTGGATGGGGACACAGATGGATGGGGACACAGATGGATGGGGAGACTGATGGGGACACAGGTGATGGTGACACAGATAGATGGGGAGACTGATGGGGACACAGATGATGGGGACACAGGTGGATGGGGACACAGGTGGATGGGGACACTGATGAATGGGGACACAGATGGATGGGGACACTGATGGGGACACAGATGAATGGGGACACAGATGGATGGGGACACTGATGGGGACACAGATGAATGGGGAGACTGATGGGGACACAGGTGGATGGGGACACAGATGGATGGGGACACAGATGGATGGGGAGACTGATGGTGACACAGGTGGATGGGGACACAGGTGGATGGGGACACAGGTGGATGGGGACACTGATGGGGACACTGATGGGGACACAGATGGATGGGGAGACTGATGGTGACACAGGTGGATGGGGACACAGGTGGATGGGGACACAGGTGGATGGGGACACTGATGGGGACACAGATGGATGGGGACACTGATGGGGACACAGATGAATGGGGAGACTGATGGGGACACAGGTGGATGGGGACACAGAAGGATGGGGAGACTGATGGGGACACAGGTGGATGGGGACACAGAAGGATGGGGAGACTGATGGGGACACAGATGAATGGGGAGACTGATGGGGACACAGGTGGATGGGGACACAGATGGATGGGGAGACTGATGGGGACACAGATGGATGGGGACACAGATGGATGGGGACACAGATGGATGGGGACACTGATGGGGACACTGATGGGGACACAGATGAATGGGGAGACTGATGGGGACACAGGTGGATGGGGACACAGATGGATGGGGACACAGATGGATGGGGAGACTGATGGTGACACAGGTGGATGGGGACACAGGTGGATGGGGACACAGGTGGATGGGGACACTGATGGGGACACTGATGGGGACACAGATGGATGGGGAGACTGATGGTGACACAGGTGGATGGGGACACAGGTGGATGGGGACACAGGTGGATGGGGACACTGATGGGGACACAGATGGATGGGGACACTGATGGGGACACAGATGAATGGGGAGACTGATGGGGACACAGGTGGATGGGGACACAGAAGGATGGGGAGACTGATGGGGACACAGGTGGATGGGGACACAGAAGGATGGGGAGACTGATGGGGACACAGATGAATGGGGAGACTGATGGGGACACAGGTGGATGGGGACACAGATGGATGGGGACACAGATGGATGGGGAGACTGATGGGGACACAGGTGATGGTGACACAGATAGATGGGGAGACTGATGGGGACACAGATGATGGGGACACAGGTGGATGGGGACACAGGTGGATGGGGACACTGATGAATGGGGACACAGATGGATGGGGACACTGATGGGGACACAGATGAATGGGGACACAGATGGATGGGGACACTGATGGGGACACAGATGAATGGGGAGACTGATGGGGACACAGGTGGATGGGGACACAGATGGATGGGGAGACTGATGGGGACACAGATGGATGGGGACACAGATGGATGGGGACACAGATGGATGGGGACACTGATGGGGACACAGATGAATGGGGAGACTGATGGGGACACAGGTGGATGGGGACACAGATGGATGGGGACACAGATGGATGGGGAGACTGATGGTGACACAGGTGGATGGGGACACAGGTGGATGGGGACACAGGTGGATGGGGACACTGATGGGGACACTGATGGGGACACAGATGGATGGGGAGACTGATGGTGACACAGGTGGATGGGGACACAGGTGGATGGGGACACAGGTGGATGGGGACACAGATGGATGGGGACACTGATGGATGGGGACACTGATGGGGACACAGATGAATGGGGAGACTGATGGGGACACAGGTGGATGGGGACACAGAAGGATGGGGAGACTGATGGGGACACAGGTGGATGGGGACACAGAAGGATGGGGAGACTGATGGGGACACAGGTGGATGGGGACACAGATGGATGGGGAGACTGATGGGGACACAGATGAATGGGGAGACTGATGGGGACACAGGTGGATGGGGACACAGATGGATGGGGACACAGATGGATGGGGAGACTGATGGGGACACAGATGAATGGGGAGACTGATGGGGACACAGGTGGATGGGGACACAGATGGATGGGGACACAGATGGATGGGGAGACTGATGGGGACACAGGTGATGGTGACACAGATAGATGGGGAGACTGATGGGGACACAGATGATGGGGACACAGGTGGATGGGGACACAGGTGGATGGGGACACTGATGAATGGGGACACAGATGGATGGGGACACTGATGGGGACACAGATGAATGGGGACACAGATGGATGGGGACACTGATGGGGACACAGATGAATGGGGAGACTGATGGGGACACAGGTGGATGGGGACACAGATGGATGGGGAGACTGATGGGGACACAGATGGATGGGGACACAGATGGATGGGGACACAGATGGATGGGGACACTGATGGGGACACAGATGAATGGGGAGACTGATGGGGACACAGGTGGATGGGGACACAGATGGATGGGGACACAGATGGATGGGGAGACTGATGGTGACACAGGTGGATGGGGACACAGGTGGATGGGGACACAGGTGGATGGGGACACTGATGGGGACACTGATGGGGACACAGATGGATGGGGAGACTGATGGTGACACAGGTGGATGGGGACACAGGTGGATGGGGACACAGGTGGATGGGGACACTGATGGGGACACAGATGGATGGGGACACTGATGGGGACACAGATGAATGGGGAGACTGATGGGGACACAGGTGGATGGGGACACAGAAGGATGGGGAGACTGATGGGGACACAGGTGGATGGGGACACAGAAGGATGGGGAGACTGATGGGGACACAGGTGGATGGGGACACAGATGGATGGGGAGACTGATGGGGACACAGATGAATGGGGAGACTGATGGGGACACAGGTGGATGGGGACACAGATGGATGGGGACACAGATGAATGGGAAGACTGATGGGGACACAGATGATGGTGACACGGATGTAAAGCCTCATGCACGCTGGAAGTTTAGCCCCGCTGCATGATGCTCCAGCGTTTAGGTGCCAGCAAAGAATATAGGAGCACCATCCAATCCTGCTGTCAGCAGTAAGTCAAATTCTATTCTATTCTTCTTCTACTGTGGATTTATTTATAAATTATGTTTCCGGCCCGCGAATATGTGTAAAATATAGAATGTGGCCCTCGAAGTAAAAAGTTTGGAGACCCCTGGTCTAGCCAATACATTAAGTTTACATGCATTTTCTTCTAAACACCATACGCCTGTAATTTCATAAACATGCGCAATTACACATCAAAACAAGCAATTTTAGACTGGACTTTTCTTTCAGCTCTTTGCAGATTGTAGTATTTTTTTGCACCTGTGTACATGAAGCCTTAATTAGACAGATCCCCCTGGTTGAAGTGTTGGGAAATTAAAATTAGGGTTAGTGTGGATTTAAATAATTTCATGTTAATAAATTGAATGGCTGTGAATTGTTTCTGGTTTCTGTAATTGATGCACGCAATGCTGCATTTTTTGGTTTGAACCTTTCATGTACATGCACTACAGGGAAATTTAGGTTCCACTTATTTCATTTCATTTGGGTGTATTAAATCTGCTGGTTGTAGTGTTAAAGAGAACTAGTCATGCTTGGGCTTATACACAATTTTTATATTTAGTCTTTAACCACTTGAGGCCCTCAAACCTGAAAATCCGGGAGAACATCACTGAACGTCACTGAGACTCAGGTGATCACAGATTCGTGTAAGGGGCCGGTCCCTTACTGCTACCTATCAGTGCCACCTATCAATGCCACCTATTAGTGCCACTTCTCAGTACCCACCAGTGCCACATATCAATGCCCTTCAGTGTCACCCATCAGTACCACCTCTCAGTGTCACCTCAGTGCCCACCAGTGCCGCCTATCACTGCCTACCAGTGCCGCCCATCAGTGCCCACCAGTGCCGCCTTATCAGTTCCCATGAATGCAGCCCATCAGTGCAGCCTCATCAGCGTACAACAATGAAGGAGAAAAAATACCTGTTTGCAAAATTTTATAAACAAAATATAAAAATATATAATTTTTTTTTATCGGTCTTTTCATTTTTTTTTAACAAAGATGATCAAATACCACCAAAAAAAGCTCTATTTGTGGTAAAAAAATGATAAAAATGTCATTTGAGTACAGTGTTGTATGACCGCGCAATTGTCATTCAAAGTGTGACAGCGCTGAAAGCTGAAAATTGGTCTGGGCAGGAGGGGGGTTTAAGGGCCCAGTAAGTAAGTGGTTAATTAATAATACTGTGGAAGATGTTGGCTTTCTCCATACACCACACGTGTATATGACACAGTTCTTGTACCTACAAATCCTTACAAATACACAGGAAACACATAGGCAATTGCTACAATATATAAGCAACAAAAATACAATCCTTAACCACTTCCGGACCGCTGCATGTACATTTACGTCGGCAGAATGGCACGGACAGGCACATCCACGTACCTGTACGTGCCTGCCTAGACGTGGGTCGGGGGATCCGATCGGGAACCCCCCCCCCCTGGTACTTGCGGCGGTCCCCACGGCTTCAGGAGCGATCCGGGACGACGGCGCGGCTATAAACGTTTATATTGTTTATAGCCGCTCCGTCGCGATCGCTCCCCGGAGCTGAAGAACGGGGAGAGCCGTATGTAAACACGGCTTCCCCGTGCTTCACTGTGGCGGCTGCATCGATCGAGTAATCCCTTTTATAGGGAGACTCGATCGATGACGTCAGTCCTACAGCCACACCCCCCTACAGTTGTAAACACACACTAGGTGAACCCTAACTCCTACAGCGCCCCCTGTGGTTAACTCCCAAACTGCAACTGTCATTTTCACAATAAACAATGCAATTTAAATGCATTTTTTGCTGTGAAAATGACAATGGTCCCAAAAATGTGTCAAAATTGTCCGAAGTGTCCGCCATAATGTCGCAGTCACGAAAAAAAGCGCTGATCGCCGCCATTAGTAGGGGAAAAAAATAAATAATAAAACTATCCCCTATTTTGTAAACGCTATAAATTTTGCGCAAACCAATCGATAAACGCTTATTGCGATTTTTTTTATCAAAAATAGGTAGAAGAATACGTATCGGCCTAAACTGAGGAAAAAAAAATGTTATATATGTTTTTGGGGGATATTTATTATAGAAAAAAGTAAAAAATATAGCATTTTTTTCAAAATTGTCGCTCTATTTTTGTTTATAGCGCAAAAAATAAAAACCGCAGAGGTGATCAAATACCACCAAAAGAAAGCTCTATTTGTGGGGAAAAAAGGATGCCAATTTTGTTTGGGAGCCACGTCGCACGACCGCACAATTGTCTGTTAAAGCGGCGCAGTGCCGAATTGTAAAAACCCCTTGGGTCATTTAGCAGCATATTGGTCCGGTCCTTAAGTGGTTAATGTGCTCAGACAACAAATGAGCAACTGTATCAATAAGCTGGCAACAAATAGGCAAACGCAAACATTTCTAGACAATAAAATACAGTCACTATAACAGGATGTGTCACTGGGACTGGCATCCCTCTTACATTGGTGTCACTGGAATCAGCATATCTATTACACTGGCCCACTGGTAGTAGTACCTCCTAACTTTGGTCTGTTTCCTAAGGAAAAAATCCTCTTAAATTGGCATCAGTGGGAGTAATATCTCCCTTACACTGGTGTCAGTGGGAGCATTAACCCCTTTAACTTAATGCAGCGTGACCAGCTCTAGTTGTGGTGAAAAAACGTTCCCCTGTCAAGCGGACTCTTTCTCCACTTTCGGGTGCCGCTGCGTAGTGATCTCTTGTGCGACTAGTACATGACATAACCAGTCTCTGCTATATCAATCCGCCAGGCAAACCAGTTCTATCATGTACTAGGGCGATCACTAGGCAGCGCCACCCAAAAGTGGAGAAAAAGTCAGCTTGACAGGGGAAAGTTTTTTTTTCTTTTAATTTCTACAGCCTGCAGATCACAGTCTTCTCTCTGCCTCTGCCCACCCCCCTCCTTCCCTGCTGAATAGGCCAGACCGACCCCCAAAAAAAGTGCCCATGCAGCAGCCTAAGCAGGCTGGGGACAGCAGTATGTGCTGTCCCCCCTCTGCCTCAGCTCGCAATGCCTTGCATCCACCTATCACTCAGCCACAGACAGAGCGGCTGTATTCCATCTGGCCGCTGGGGCTGCTCTGTCTGTCTGTGGCTGAGTGACAGGCCCAGCCGGGAGACCACCCTGGAATTTGTTTACTAAAAATATGCAGCAGAATACATATTGGCCTAAATTGATGAAGAAATAATATTTTTGATTAGATAGGTTTTAGAGCAGAAATTGACAAAATTGTCGGTGGTTCTTTGTTTATAGTGCAAAAAATAAAGACTGCATCATTGATCAAGTACCAGCAAAAGAAAGCTCTATTTGTGGGGAAAAAAAGGGCATACATTTTGTTTGGGTACAGTGTCGCACGACCACGCAATTGTCAGTTAAAGTAACGCAGTGCCATATCGCAATAAATGGCCTGGTCAGGAAGGGAGTCAAGGGGGTCCGGAGGACAAGTGGTTAAAGAAAAACAGTTTATTGTAGGGTCACCACAAAAGACACAGAGACACTCCCTGTGGTTAGAAGAAAAAACGGAAAATGTATTATCAAATGCTTACCGTAATTTTATTTTCCTGATGGGCTCCATGGCAGCATACGTGTGGGTTGGCCCCGCCTCAATAACTACCCAATATGACCCCTCCCTATAAATTTCAGCTGTGGGCTCTCAGCCGTGTTCCGTAACTAGCCTACTCCAAGCATTGGGAGGGACTCCTTCTGCCATGGAGCCTATCAGGAAAGGAAAATTACGGTAAGTATTTGATAATACATTTTCCGTTTTCATGACATGCTCCATGGCAGCATAGGGGATGAATACTTTGTTCTGCAGATGTCCCAAAAGTGGGCAGTACAATTTCCTGATTTTCAAGAAAAATGGATATAACTTTAGGATTTGAGCCCAGCATCTGGAAAGAAGGTCAAGAATGGTTCTTTTGAACCCAGGTTTCTGATGTCAGAGACTCTTTTAGCTGAAGTGACCGATACTAGAAAAGACGGTTTTGAGAGTAAGATCCTTAGCTGATAGTGGTTTATCTGGATCAGAGCTGATCATGGTAAGATAGTCCAGGACAAGAGGCAGATCCCATTTGGGGAACCTCGGTTTTCTCTGGGGTCTAAGCCGGATGGCACCCTTGAAGAACTGGCGAACCAAAAGATGATTGGCCCAAGAGATTCCAGTAAATGCAGAGATGGCTGAGATTTGCACTCGGAGTGAACAGATTGCTAAAGATAAGTCCAAACCTGTTTGTAAAAAACTGAGTATATCTTGGACCTCTGGGGAACTGCAAGGGTTAGTTCTGGAAGACATATGATCTGTAAATTTTGACCAGATACGCTCGTAAACTTTGTTAGTACTATTTCTTCTAGCGTTAAGAAGAGTAAAATGGCTTCTTCTGGACATCCTAATGCTTCAAGCCTTCCCCTCTCAGGAACAACACCCTGAGGTGCAGATGAGCCGGACACGGGTGCAACGTTGTTCCCTGAGAGAGGAGATCCAGTCTGAGAGGAAGAGGGATTGAGTCCCGGTAACTGAGAAGCATTAGGAGGGAAAACCATGGCGTGTTGGGCCAAAATGGAATCACTGTTAGGATTTCTATATCCTCTGATCTGAGACGGCGAAGAAATTGAAGGATCACAGGTACTGGTGGAAAGGCATATGCTATGCTGAATTTCCATCGATCTGAGAGAGCGTCTATCCTATAGGCTTGGGGATCCCGGAACCTCAAATAATACTTGATCAACTTGTGGTTGCATGGGGAAACAAACAGATCCACTTCTGGGGACACTCCCAGTGTTAGAAGCCAATTGAACACTTCTTTGTGTAGAGACCATTCGTTGTTGTTCAATTGGATTTGTGATATAAAGTGCATTTGAACATTCTGGACCCCCGGAATGTACACTGCCGAGATGTTGGCTAGGTTGTTCTGGGCCCAATTCATAATTGGCTCCACCTCTCGGAGTATGGACCAGCTGCGGGTTCCACCCTGCTTCCTTACCTAAGCTACAGCGGATGTGTTGTCCAGCCTGAGCATCACAGAGGAATCCATTAATAGATGGCGGAAGAATATGAGCGCCTGAAAGGCAGCTTGCAGCTCCAGAATGTTGGATACAGCTCCTTGAGTAGGTGTGCACCACTTGCCCTGAGCTATTTCTGACAGGCAATGAGCGCCCCAGTCCTGATTGCTGACATCCGAGGTTATTGTAACCCAAGTGATGGGATGGATAAAATGACAGTTGCGGAGAATCTTCCCCTGAAGCCACCACAGAAGAGACTCTCTCATGGGTTGAGTGAGCATGATGCGTTGACTCTTGCTGGGGGAAGTTCCATTGCTGGAGAAACCCTTTTGGAATGGGTGAGTGTGTCACTGAGCCCACTTCACCATAGGAATGGTGGCTGCCATGGTGCCAATCACCTTGAAAACATTGAAAAGCAGATAGGTGAGGAGCAGCAAGTGTTGCGCGTATCCTGTCCCGGATTGTTGCAATTTTCTCTTCGGGCAATAAAATGGTGCCTTCTATTGTGTTGAAGAGGGCACCTAGAAATACCAGAGATTGTGTTGGAACAAGATGACCCTTCTCCAAATTCAATAGCCATCCGAATTCTTGGAGAGTGGCAATTACTAGGTCCCTGTGTTCCAGGAGTTGACTTCTGTCTTGAGCTAGAAGTAAGAGATCGTCTAGGTAGTGATGAAGATGAACTCCTTTCACTCGGAGGAGAGCGACAACGGCTAACAGAACTTTGGAGAACACCCGAGGTGACGTCGTGAGACCAAATGGTAGGCAGGTGAACTGTAAGTGTTGATTGCCTACAGCAAAGTGGAGGTACTTTTGATAGTCTGCCGCTACAGGAACGTGGAAGTATGCGTTTTTCTAGTCTATTGACACAAACCAATCTCCTGGATGGACTGACTGCTGGATTGTCAATAGTTTTTAATTTTTCTTTCCAAATAAATCGGTTGAGATGAGTCAAGTCCATTACTGGTTTCCAGGTACTGTTCTTTTTCTGTACCATGAACAGAGGGGAGTACATGCCTTCGCCTCGTTCACCCTCTGGAACAGTAATGGCTGCGCCTTGAGTTAATAAAGAGCTTACATAAGCTAAAAGGATTTGTTTCTTCTCTTTTGTACATGGAAGATTTGTAGGCATGAATCTGAGCCCGGGATCTCTGTTGAAGACCCAGGTGTGGCCTGAAGAGACCGTCTTGATGGTCCAAAAATCTCGAATTGAGGCTACCCAATTTCAGAAAGACTTTTCAGTAGACTCCTGATTACTAGAAGGAGTACTCTTAGTTTGCTTCTTAAAAGAAGACTGTCTGGATTTCCAGGACCTTGAAAATTCATGACCAGGCCAGTAGTTAAATGCTTCCCTTGCACGGTCTGTATTCTGTGCTCTGAAAAAAATATGTTTCTGATTAAGTAAACGCCTGTCCTGAGGGAGGAACCCCGACTTACCACCTGTGGCCCGGGAAATGGCACTATCGAGTTTATTGCAAAAGCAAGAGGAGCCCTCAAAGGGAATGAAGCACCAAGCTTGCTTTGAAGCTGGATTCGCCGACCAGGGAGGAAGCCATAAGGCACGGCGGGCAGTAACCGCTGACAACATTACTCGAGCCACTAGGCAAATAACATCAATAGGGGCCTCCCCCAGAAAGGCCGATGCTAGCCTGATTTCCTGAATAGGAGAGCTCTTGGCCATTTTTTCAGAGATACTTCTTCTGAGGGAATCGTTCACATTGTTTGACCATGCCTCTAAGGCAGGTGTCTCAAACTGGCGGCCCTCCAGCTGTTTCGAACTACAAGTCCCATGAGGCATTGCAAGGCTGACAGTTACAAGCATGACTCCCACAGGCAGAGGCATGATGGGACTTGTAGTTTCACAACAGCTGGAGGGCCGCCAGTTTGAGACCCCTGCTCTAAGGCTTTTGAGACAGCTGCTAAAGCCAGAATTGGTTTACAGATCCTGCTGTCAGGTAGATTCTCTTCAGGTCTAAATCAATCCGTCTCTCTAGAGGATATCTTCCAGTGGAGGGGTTACGTATCTCACCAAACGCAAAAAGGTGCATCAACCAATGAAACAGATTCAAGATGTTTCACGTCTTCCTCTTTAAAAGGATATCATTTTGCAATTTTGACTGCATAAAGCCTTTTTTTTATCAGGTTTACCCCATTATTCTGAGATAATGGCACCTATTGACAAACGGGAAATAATGTCGCTCCTTATTAAGCTGTTTAAAACGTTTTATTTGTCTGGGAGGAAAGATAATTGAATCTTCCAAATTCAAAACTTCCTTGACTGCTTTCACTAAAGCAGGAACTAAGGCATAATCAAAGTATATCCCTGTATCATACACTTCTGAACCACTCTCTGAGGAGTGGTTGGTTTGAGCGACTTCAAAAGTCTCATTCATTTGTCCCTGATCCAAAAAGGGAATCATTAGGTCTGGAGGAGAATCATGCTGCACTCTGGCATCTCTCTCCTGTAGCGACTTGTCCACGACCTGCTAAACCAATGCTTCTATGTGTTTGTCTGCACCTTCCCTTTCATTGGCTGCCTTTGAAAAACAACGGTCGCAAAAGGACTTGCTAGCAGAAACAGGAGACTTGCACCCCCAACAAAATCTCTCTGACCTCTTGCTGTGAGACGAGGGGGGGGGGGGGGAGGAGTATCCCTACTGGGATGTCCGGATTCAGAAGAATTATGGTGTCTAGAAGATGAGTGCCGGTGGTGCGATTTAGAGGACCCACTGCGTCTGCGGGACTAGCTGTGATGTTGGTCAGACCTAGAAGGGCTGAGAAAAGAAGAAGAATAGAGAGAGAGAGACAAGCATAGTCATGACAACGCCCTATACTCCACTCTCTTCCCCCCCAACAGGAAAAGAAAAACATAGGCCCAGATTCACAGAGAGTAAGGCGCACATTACGCCGCTGTAGAGCAAACACTGTACGCTACGCCAATGCAGCACAGCGAGGCAAGCATTGCATTCAGCAAGCCAGTGCTCCCAACGCTGCGCCAGCGTGGCGTGGGTTTCAAAGGCGCACGTCGGCGTAGGTGGAAGTGGGCGTGACCCCATGCAAATGAGGCGTGACCCCATGCAAATGATGGGCCAAGCGCCAGACAGGTACGTATCACGAACTGCGCATGTGCCGTGACGTGGACGCAAGCCTCACAACCACGCCGGCACAACTGCCTAAGCTACGCCGGATCACTGCGTACGCCGTGAACATAACGTACGCCCAGCCAGACACACATCCAACGCACAATACGCCGGCTTGTGTTCCCTGGTGCAGACCTGTGCATGTCTGTTGCCGGGTTGCACCTCCTTTAATGGGGAATACCTTTACGCCGGACGTACAACTTACGCACATCTCGCATAGTATGCGCCGGGCACACGCACGTTCGTGAATCGCCGTATTTCCCTTGTTTGAATGTCTAATCAATGGGAGAGGCACTATGCGTCCAGCCTAAATGTGCGCCCACCCTACACCGGCGTGTGCAAGCTACGTCGGCGGGGTGTAGCCTGTTTTTAGGCGCATATTAGTTTGTGGGTCTGGCGCACACATACGCCGGCGCACATTTGCACTTACGTCGGCGTAACGCGTTATACGTCGGCGTAAGTGCTTTGTGAATCTGGGCCATAGTTTTCCAATCTTACCTGCTAAGAGAGGGCTGGCCACTGTGTGTAGAACAGACACATTGCAGGTGGGAGAGTCAAACACCAAATCTCAAATTACTAAAACACATGCTAAGTCTCTGTCTCGAGTCTCTGTAAATGCATCGGGAAGCTGTCGTTAAGAACGATCGTTCCCCAGCGTCACAGATTTCCATTGACTTTTTTTTATTTATTTTTTAAACGACGGTGATACTCGCGCGCGTGCGCGAACCAAGCCGCACTTTCATTCCCGGGTCCGTCCGTTCGTAGAACACAGACGGAAACCCGGAAGTAAGAGGGAGCGGCGGCAGGAACACACGGGAACCAGCCGCTCACTGGGCATGATGCAATCATGAAAAAAAAAAAACAGCATATGGAAAATAGAGAAACAAACAACAAGCATAAACACTGCTGCCATGAAGGCGATACCGCTTACCACGACCTAAGATCGTTTCGGCTAGGTACACCGCATCCATACACACACCGGCTTTCAGCAGATAATGGCCACCTGCACATTGCTAGGTATTCAGGCATGTGCGCGCTCGTCTCTCCAGTGGAAGACATAATCCAGCTCTTCAGCGCTACTCTGCAATACACTCCATACCCTGCCTAACAGTCAAGGCTTATCGGAGGGATGAGACACCATATCATCGACCGATCTTGATCGTAGGAACAATCGTCTTCAGGTAGGAGAACCAAAACACATGGTCCTACGGAGGAGGACAAAAAAGGAACACGGCTGAGAGCCCACAGCTGAACTTTATAGGGAGGGGTCCTATTTGGCTGTTATGGAGGCGGGGCCAACCCACACGTATGCTGCCATGGAGCATGTCAGGAAAGATTTAATTTCCAGTTATAAAAAGAGTTCTTAAACGTAAAGCTAGACTATTGGAAAATATTTTTACATGCAAACGATTATATGAGATACAGAACACTGTTTGTAAATTGGCTTGGATGCTTCCATAAAGAAATCAAGTACAAAAGGCTACTTAAAAAATATCTAAACCCGAAAACAGAAATTCAATATATTGCAGTCTATCAATCCTTTAGATGTGGTGGCTGCATTTTTAAAATGCCTTTTTCTTTATTTTTGGTGGATAATTTGGCCAGTAACACTTTCTGTTCTTTAGTGGCTATGCTCACTCCTCCGCTATATCTATGGAAGTAGCATTGTCAGCCTGTGGAGAGGAAGTGTTATGCCTCGTACACACGACCATTTTTTTCAGCAGGAAAAAAAACGAAGTTTTTTCCCGACGTGATTCCTCTCCAGCCTGACTTGCATACACACGTTCATTCCTAAAAAATGTCCGACCAAAGTGCGGTGACGTACAACACGTACGACGGGACTATAAAGGGGAAGTTCCTTTCAAATGGCGCCACCCTTTGGGCTGCATATTTGATTCTGAGCATGCACGTTTTTTTCCCCTCGGAAAAGAATACACGCGACCGTTTTTCGCGACGAGAAAAAGACTGACGGGAAACACAACCAGAAAAAAGAGAGCTGGTTTTAATTTTTTGCAGGCAGTTTTTTCGTCAAGAAAATTGCTAGGGAGCATACACGCGACCGGTTTTCACTACCAATATAAAAAATGTCAGTTTTCTCGTCGTGAAAACCGGTCGTGTGTACAAGGCATTAGACAAATCAGTAGATTTAGACAAACTTTACATAAGTGACTAACAAACAAAAACCTAACTCCAACTCATAATTTTTAAGCAGTTACATAAAATGTTTTTTTTTTCTTTTTGCTTAAAGGTTTTAACTATACCAATAAAAGCTGACTGCTGGTCTGTTTAAGTTGAACGGACTTACTGGGCTAGATTCACATAGATCAGCGGATCTTTCTACCAACTTGCAGCGGCGGATCGTAAAACCCCCGGCGGAATTCAAATTCCGCGGCTAGGGGGAGTGTACTATTTAAATCAGGCGCGTTCCCGCGCCGATTTAAATGCGCCGTTCGCGAAATTTTCCGGCGGGCATTGCTCCTACTGACGTCGCTAGGACGTCAGTGGTTTCGACGCTTACGTAAACGACGTCCATCCGTATTCCAGAACGACTTATGCAAACGACGTAAAAAAATTCAAAATCGATGCGGGAACAACGGCTATACTTAACATTGGCTGCGCCTCATAGAAGCAGGGGTAAGTATACGCCGGGAAAGCCGGGAACGCCCCCCGCACCATTTTTAAATTGCAGATAAAATCCGACGGTGTAACACAGTTACACCTGTCGGATCTTAGTCATATCTATGCGTAACTGATTCTATTAATCAGGCGCATAGATAAGACCAGTGTAACTCAGAGATACGACGGAGTATCTGGAGATACACCGTCGTATCTCTTTGTGAATCTGGCCCACTGGGTGGATCGACGTAATTAAACGATATTATAGGGGGACTCTAAATATACTATATATAAGTATAGTAAATATAGCTGCCGTGTTAATGCTATTGACAGACTGCATCACATACACTATGCCATTTTTTATTTCCCCCATAGTTCCACCTTAAAATTAATAAGTTTATCAAGTTTAAATGTCTCTAGATTGGGGCTAAGACAATTGAAATGAATTTACCCTCATGTAAATCCTGTGAACTTTAAAAAGTATGTTCAGCTAAAGTTTTCTTTTTTCATTTTATTTTTATTTGGACAGAATAGGAAACGATGAGACACCTTTTCAGGTTTTTACTATTATCTGGGGTCTTCACATTATTATTATTTTTTAAGGGACAGGCTCTGTTGTGACTATCCCCCCCCCCCCCCCCCAGTAAAACCACTCTCCTCATGACAGTTAATGGCAGGAAAAATATCTCCCCAATAGATGTAAAAACCTAACAGGGGTTCTAATCCTTCTCCACTCTATTCATACACTTAAATGAGTTGTAAAGGATTTAATTTTTTTTGCTGAAATGACTGTTTACAGGGTATGGAGACATAATAGTTAACTGATTCCTTTTAAAATTGATTACAAATAGATAAAAATCAATCATATAATGTACCTCTAGTTTCGTTTTTGCATCTAGTTTCGTTTTTGCATGTCATCCTGCCTCTGTGCTAGACAGAGCCATAGATCAGTGATGGTTTGGAAAATGAAACTAGAATCTCCCAGTACTGTGGTCACCAGGAAACAGACAAGCAGGAAGTGTCCAGAACAGAGAAGAATTACAGCAACATCAGAGCAAAAACGAATAATGAGGACATGAAACCAGGACTGCAGTAAGGTAAAGGAAGCTATTTAGCTAAAACATTTTTTTCCTTTAGTGACCCTTTAATCCACATGTATCCGTTACAAGAATGTGCAGTGTTAATTCAGGGAAGTAGCCAACTACCTCAAGGTGCCTGCAAAGATTTTTTCTTTTAAAGCATTTGGGTTATACTGTACTGTACTATAAATGCTTTTATTTTTCTTTCCCTGGTTGGATTTTTAAGGGTGTTTTGTTCAGCCTGAACTCAGTGCACTTATGTTTTATTTTAGTGAGCTATGGAGCTCTGATTATATACCAGCAAAAATGTTCACACAATGTGGTTGTTGCTGGAGTCATTCTGTTTCATGTGTCTGGTGACTGACATAACCCAGTACATGGGTATCTTCTTAGATCAAAATGCATAACTGACATATAAGACATTGTGGAGCAAAATCAGAAAAAAGTACAGATGTAAAACTTCCACAATGTGTGAAAACATTTTTTTGAAAAGCTGAATATAAAAGTGAATGCGTTTTCCCATATGAATGAAATAAAACAGATCACTCATTTTTCTAGAAACGTTGGTGTGACCTCCAGTGGTGTAACTCAAAACTGCAAAGTGTTATACTTATCCTTCAACAGGAATGCAAATAATACTGAGTTTCCTTTAAATAAAAATAAAGTCAAATTGTATATACTCTGAAATGTGCCCTCTTATGTTCTTCATGTGCGTTCAGTATGTTATATGGCATTCTAATATACAGCAGAACTGAAGCACCAAAAGTCAGAACCATTCAAGTGGAGTTCCACCCTGAATTTTTTTTTTATACTTACCAGAAATAGCGGTTGCTATGCGGAAGTCCGTAATCTGCCTCTTCATCGTCCGCGGTGGGTCTTCTTCCTCCGTCCTAGTCGCAGTGTCTTCTGGTGAATGGGGCGTGCTGCCTTCTGGGAACTGTGTGTATCCCAGAGAGCAGCCCGCCCATTCACAAAGAGCCGCTGGTTGGATGGTTCTGTGTGTTGAGTGATGTGTGCCGGCAAGCGTTCCAAGCACAAGCCGGAACACATCACTCAACACACGGAACCATCTAGCATTTATTGTTTTTGTTTTATTTGTATCTTGCATTCAAGCAAGTTTTTAACAAACACTTTTATTAAATTAGTTGGTGTTTCTTACCACACTATGCAGGCCTCCTTTTTTCTTTTTCTCTGATTGGCCACACACTATTCTGACTTCTGCACCTGAACTACATACCTTTGGTGGATGCTGACCGACGGCGGATCGCCCACAATCCGAGGTACACCATACCCCACTAAGTTGAGCCTAACACCCCTGGACGGGGGACATCAATCTGGTGAGTGGGGATCCCATAAGGGGGGGGGGGACGGAAGTGACAATAACTAACTGAAGATTGAAGACCAGGAACCAATTACTTCACTAAGTCACATTATACTTGTATGCATTGCATATGGACTCACTGCCATTTTATTTATTATTATTAGCACTAGCCTATCGATTCACAATTATAGGCTATGCAGGACTTTTCTCATACTTGTCACAAAGGACCACTGTTCACTAAGGACTTGTATCCACTTATATTTTTCATATTGCACATGGTTTCACAATTTATAATTTGCATTTTGCACAATTACTGCATTTATTTGCAACACAGACCCATTTCCCTCACGTTTTGGATCATATGAGAAACACATATTTCATTTGTTAAGCACTAGAAGGGATTGCATCACCATAGTCCTCCCCCCAGGGAAAGCCTTTATTAATTAATTGTAGCACAGGGATCTTATCATCTTTATTATTCCTGGCCAACCATTATAAGGCTTCCTTTTGACATTACATAGGGCAGCTCTTATTATATGAGCATCCCATCAGAGGTCACCCGACATTTATATAATACATACTACACCCTTACATTATAGGGTAGTGTGTTATATTGCTCCAGGAAACTTCACCTAGGCTGAATCGGATTGCACTAATACACCAGAACTTTAAGCAGCGCCACCACCCCTTCTCCTTATTTCATTTCAGGAGTGGTATTGTTGTACACATTTTTATACCAGTATCATATTTAGCTACATGTTTTTATGACTGCTTTTGCTACCGTTTGGTATTACTCACACCATTTTTACAGTTTATGTAGCTACATCGATTTTATCTCCAGTGCAATATTTATTTTGTTACCTACTTGAAGACTATAAAAGTTTTAATGCAATTCCCATCGAGCGCTGCCTTTGTGTGTTTTTTGTATCCTGCTATCCATTTTTCCAGTTGTTGGTAGCTGCACTGGGAATTGGCCTGCAAGGAGATCAGCTAAAAGAAGTTGGATCTGTATGTGCGATATAATTAATCGAAATTAGTCGACCAAACATTTTAATCAGTAACAGCCCTAATTTATTTTAATTCGGTTTCGGGACCGATACTGAGCATTTGCGCGAGTATGTCTCCCGATGCCTTAGCCGATACCTGCGAGCGGAGTCAGCGGGCGGAGCGGTGGGCAGAGTCAGCAGGCGGAGCTGAGGGCAGCGTGTCAAGCACATTTAGTCGCGGAAGTGTCAGAGATGCCCATCTTGGTACACCCTGCACTCGGCCACAGTATGCCAGCAGTGGACATCTTGTTACACCCAGCCCATATAGTTTGGGCTGGGTGTAACAATATGTCCGCTGCTGCTTTTTTGCGGCCGAGTGCAAAGAGTAACAGGATGAGCATTGCAGGCAGCCTTCGATAATGGCATTTTAGTGCCTGCCCATCAGTGCCCATAAATGTCACCTATCAGTGCCCCCCAGCCGTCAGTGCCACCTGCCAGTGCCCGCCAGCCGTCAGAGCCACCTGCCAGCCGTCAGTGCCAACTGCCAGTGCCAGCCAGTCAGCCGTCAGCGCCATCTGCCAGTGCCAGCCAGCCGTCAGTGCCATCTGTCAGTGCCAGTCAGCCATCTATCAGTGCTGCATATCAGTGCCACCTAATCCTATCAGTGCTGCAGATCAGTGCCACCTAATCTGTATTGTGCTTTGAGAAACTGTCACATGACATTTTAAAAAAGTATCGGTATCAGCGAGTACTTGAAAAAAAGTATCGGTACTTGTACTCAGTCTTAAAAAAGTGGTATCGGGACAACCCTAATTTTAATGCATTTTAATAAATCATCATTTGGACTCATTGAAGGTAATTCTACTCTAACTTAAGTTTCTAGAGCTAAGGGAGGTAGAATTCAAATAACCAGCCTGAATATTGATCAGGGCCTAACTAATCCCTGGGAAGGGGTACCCAGATCCTGGATAAGGAAGTTGATAAGTAGTCTGGGGCCCTGGAGAGATTGTCTTTCCACAGCAAGATGAGTTTCAAGTCTCAGGGGGCTATTACCCCCAAGGCAGCCTGTGGACTGTCGCTGTTTTGTGAGATCTTGGTGGAGGCAGAACTGGGACCTGGAACTGATCTAGAACTGACTGCAGGACTTGATCAAAGAAATATGGTCTAGAGAAGGTCTCTCTCAGTCATTAGGAAGTGTCCAGAGGAAGCTGGTGGGTCACAGCTGTCCTGGGGACTTGTGAGTAATGACCCTGAATTGGTTCCTTGTGACTGTGCTTTTTGGGATGTAAGTGCCAGAGGTTGCTTAGACTGAGACTGCTCTCAAAAGATCTCACATACTGGCCATTTCCCATCCTCAGCAGTGTCCTGGACTGTGAGCATAGAGAAGAGTGCCCTCCTGTACTGTGCAGTGTTCTTGAGATTGTACCGGGTGCCAATAGCTGTGTAGTGGTGCAGGGTAACCAGATGCCTAGTTGTGAGGCCTTAAGGCTTAGACTGTCTAATATTCACAGTTGCTTAAGGAGAGGATTGTCCTCTCACACACAGTTGCTACCTGTTTTGGATTATCCCAAGCCTTAATCCCTGTCCTGTAATGCGTTTTACCAGCAATAAATCACAAAAAGACAACCCCTAGACTGTTCATTGGAGCCAGAGTGAATAAACTGTTGGGTAGTGACTTCTGTAGTATTTGGGGGAGAAACAGTTAATATCAGAAATATCAGCGCTACACATCCCTTTGGATATAAGATCATGCTTTTTGGTTACAGAACTGAAAGTGATACTAAAGTCCTTTATTTTTCTGTTAAAAATAACAAACAGTGCTATAATCACCTGCTCTGTGTAGTGGTTTTGCACGGAGCAGCCTGTACAGTCCTCCTCTTGGGTCTCTCATCGGCACTTCTGGCTCCTCCCTCCTGTTGAGTTCCCCAACAGCAAGCAGCTGCATCCCAGCTGAGCTGCAGCTTCGTGCTGCCCTTTCTCCCCGCATTGGCTCACTGAATTTGATTGACAGATGCAGGAGCCAATGGCACCGCGCTACTGTCTCAGCCAATGAGTAGGGTAGTGCCAGACAACCGAGTCTCTTGTGCAACATTGCTGGATCGAAATGGGCTTAGGTAAGTATTAGAGGGGCTGAGGGGGGCTGCTGATCACAGAAATCTTTATCCTAATGCATAGAATGCATTAAGATAAAAAAAAACTTCTGCCTTTACAACTACTTGAAGTAATAGAGTGGATTATCCTGGGCTACCCTATAGTTTGTTTCTCAGTGGACAATTTTCGAGTAGGTGGCAGTGAAAACCTGCCTTTCTGAAAGCCTTTCTATGTCATCAGTGGGCAAGAAAATTATTTTACAGGGAGTAAAATAAATCTATTTGCTCATATACATACTACAATGTATAGTAAAATAGTGACTATTTAATTATTCATCTATAGTGTATACGTAGTGAAATTGTTCCATTTGTTAAAAAAATATCTTTTGTGGTTGATTTTCTTTTTGTTTCTTAATACGAAGGTCGCAGCTGTGTTTCCATAGTTTATCCTTCATTTGCCTTCTCTTGATCTAATTAGATGAATTGCTCTTGGAAATTTACAGTATATTACCTTAGATAAATCAGTTGTACCTTTTCCAGGAATGTGTTCTTCCGCTCACTAATTAAAAACTAACAGGGGTAGTTGTGTTTTATTAGTGCCTTTGGAAACCATGCTAATCAAAGTCAGTTTTATATTTCGGTTTGTATAGACCAGCATTCTTCCAAGCACAATTTTACCTAAGCAGAGCTGAAATAATATTTGAACCAATATTTGTTAAAGTGGAACCTAAGAGCGACTTAGCCGCCTGACGCTTTAGTCGCGCTCCGCTCTGTACTATGGCACCATTCTAATAGGAGCGACTCAAGTCGCTCCACCTTAGAAAAAGGTCCTTGTACGACAGGGATCTTCAAACTACGGCCCTCCAGCTGTGGTGGAGCTACACTTCCCATGAGGCATTGTAAAAACCTGACATTCACAGACATGACTAGGCATGATGGGAATTGTAGTTCTTGAACAACTGGAGGGCCATAGTTTGAAGACCCCTGCTGTACGACTTTGGGACGACTTGCATTGACTTTAATACACAAGTCATTTTTCAAGTCGCCTCTGAAGTCGTGTGCAGATCACTTGCCGAGTTGCTCGGAAAGTCGTACTGCCCCTGTGTGAACCGGCTCTAACTGTAACTGAGCACAGCCAACTGAAAATGTTATTTCCTTTTTATTATTTAAAGTGAACTTGCCCATCCATGACTCTATGGGGTTTATTTACTAAAGGCAAATCCACTTTGCACCACAAGTGCACTGCAAATGCACTTGGAAGTGCAGTCACTGTAGATATGAGGGGGACATGCAAGAAAAAAAAAAAACAGCATTTTTGCTTGTACATGATTGGATGATAAAATCAGCAGAGCTTCCCCTCATTTCAGATCTTCCCCTCAGATCTTCCAAGTGCATTTGCAGTGCAAAGTGGATTTGCCTTTAGTAAATCAACCCCTATGCTTTATTTTGTTGAGAAATCACTTAAAAAAAAAACACCCTAGCATTGCCAGCTGTGGCCATCGTGAGTAAAAGCAGATGGATTATGTAGTATTTACTTCCAGGAATCCACCTGCCCCTAGCTCAGGCACGCAGGCAGGAGGGTGCGCTTAGCTGAGACAGACCCTCTTCCGTTCCTCCAGATGAAAGAAAAAAATGCCTATGAAGACTATGGGGAAGCATAACATAATTTTGTCCTAGGCCAGAAACCAGGAAAATGTTTATTAGTGATTAAGAGAGTAAAGTACTGATTTAAAACTTGTAGAAGTAATTTGGTATTCAATGCTGGAAGCATATCTTGTGCTATACATGAGCAGATGATAACATTTGTGGCATAGTAATTTGGAGATTATTTTAGATTTTTTTCTGAACCCTTTCTATCTTTAAGTGTGAACTATCAAAATCCAAATACAATTTTTGACAATATTAATAAAAATAATAATTAATTTATACCATTTTTGTCTTCTGTATACTGTAATTCTGCAAAATATTGACAATTTATTTAACAATGCTTCCAAAATACAACTGCATAGTATTTCTAGCCTTAACAGCGGTTTCATGCATCAAAACTTTCTTTAAAAGTTTGTATAGAATATATTTATATAATGTGAGTCATACTATCACAATATAATGAATTGGTGAAATTCCTAAGGAGAAAAAGTCCACATAAATAAATATGAATGTTGATTGAGTGTCAACAGCATCCACCACCATAGCTGGAAAAAAATCCTTGTGTGATATCACCACCACCTAAGTGCCAAAATGCCTGCTTACCAACTGCTGCTGACTACGTATTACAGGAGGTCAACCACGCTTATGGCTAAATACCCAGCCAGGGCCTTTGCACGCCTGAGTATCCTCTTGGGTATCTACCTTGATCCTTATGATAGCGGTGTCACACAAGCATCCAAAAGACAAAAAGGAGCACCACATAGCGTAAAACTGTAAATGATTTACTGTATTAAAGATACTAAGATCATACTTACATCAAGTACATTCTTGAAATGCCCATAGAATAAAAACGCCGGCCGGCACATAAACAGCACCCGTCCTTCCGGATTTCCACAATTATGGTGATGTCAGCATGTCGTCCACAATACGCATTTCGTTATAAGTTGACGACTTCCAGGGTACACTGTATAGAAATTGGGCCAGATTCATGTAGACTTACGACGGGCGTATCAGTAGATACGCCGTCGTAAGTCCCAATCCCCACCATCGTATATTTAAGCGTATTCTCAAACTGAGATACGCTTAAATATTGCTAAGATACGACCAGCGTAAGTCTCCTACGCCGCCGTATCTTAACTTCATATTTACGCTGGCTGATAGGGGCGTGTACGCTGATTTATGCCTAGAATATGTAAATCAGCTAGATACGCCTATTCACGAACATACGCCCGGCTGTCGCAGTAAAGATATGCCGTTTACGTAAGGCGTTTTCAGGCGTAAAGATAAACCACCAAAAAGATGACGCAGCCAATGTTAAGTATGGACGTTGGAACCGCGTTGAATTTTTCACGTTTTACGTTGTTTGCGTAAGTCGTCCGTGAATGAGGCTGGGCGTAAATTACGTTCACGTCAAAACCAATGAGTCTTTGCGGCGTAATTTGGAGCATGCGCACTGGGATACGTCCACGGACGGTGCATGCGCCGTTCATTAGAAACGTCAAATACGTGGGGTCAACAGTATTCAGCATAGAACACACCCCCAACCAGCCTATTTTGAATTAGGCGGGCTTAAACTGGCCCAGTTACACTACGCCGCCGTAAGTTAGAGCGCAACTTCTTTGTGAATACATGACCTGCTGCTTTAACTTACGGCGGCGTAGTGTATCTGAGATACGCTACGCCCGCTGAAATCTTTCTGAATCTAGCCCTATATGTCTTGCAGAAGGTTCCTGGTATATGATTTAGGTGTAAAATAATTAATGGGGTATAGAAAGCTCATCCTCACATATTTATAGCTTACAGTATGTGTATTACAGCATACACATCTTTAAATGGGTGACAATGGTCACACAATTTACTGCACCAATAAAAGAGCAGTGCTATCATCCTGGGCACCTCTCCTAATCTCGATTGAATAGAAGGAAGTTGTTTTGTAGTACGCTGAAAATAGGTGGGAAAATAGGTGAGAAGAGGAGATTAAGGGGGGGGGGGGTATGATCAACATGTACAAATATATAAGGGGTCCATAAAGTGAACTTGGTGGTAAGTTATTCACTTTACTTTACGTCAACACAAAAGACAAGGGGGCACTGTTTACGTCTAGAGGAAAAGAGATTTCATCTCCAAAAATGGAAAGGTTTCTTCACAGTAAGAGCTGTGAAAATGTGGAATAGATTCCCTGCGGTGATTCTGGCCAGCTCAGTAGATTGCTTTAAGAAAGGTCTGGATTCTTTCCTAAATGTACATAATATAACTGGCATTTATAGGTAAAGTTGATCCGGGGAAAATCCTCTCGAGGGGATCAGGAAGGAATTTTTTCCCCTGCTGTAGCAAATTGGATCATGCTCTGCTGGGGTTTTTCACCTTTCCCTGGATCAACTGTGGGTATAGAATTGGGTATATGGGATTGTACGATATTTTTTTATTTTCTTTTCTTATTTTTTTATGGTTGAACTGGATGGACTTGTGTCTTTTTTCAACCTGACTAACTATGTAACTATGTAAGGCAGATAACACTGTTTGAGGTTTAATTCAGCACACAGTTACACTGGTAGAAACATTTTTTAGCATCACAAAAAAAAAGTTCTCTTTACTTGCAGAAAATGTACTTTAAAAAAAAAACATCTAAGGATTGTTCATGGGGTTAGATATATATTTTTTTAAATAACTAAGACTAAAGCCCTCTATATTTGATAAACTGGTTATACCTTAAGTAATGGGATATCTGATATGGCTTAGTATGTACCAGTCTCAATGGGGACCATTGTTCACCTGAAGCTTGTTCTGCTTCTAAGAACAAATACAAATACTATTTATATAACATTTGTGCCCAGCAACACATGCTAAGTGACACCTTACAAAATGAATAAGATAACTGCTGACTTTTAAAAAATGGACACTTACCTGTCCAGGTCGCCCGCGGCAGCTCGGCTCTCGGCTTCCCCCGTCGCCATCCTCGATGAGGGAATCGGGAAGTGAATAGCTGCGGCTTCATTACCAGGTTCCCTACTGCACATGCCCGAGTCGCGCTGCGCCGTTCTCATTGGTCCCCGCTGTGTTCTGGGAGCCGTGTGTTTCCCAGAACACAACGGGGGGGGGGATTGACGCAGAGGGGCAGGACTTGCGCGAGAGTCTATACCAGGAAGTGGTGAAAATACCTGTTCTATACAGGTATCTGCACCCCCTCCCCCCTGAAAAGGTGTCAGGGGGGAGGGTTCCAAAAAGCAGAGGTTCACTTTTGGGTGAACCTCCGCTTTAATGAGATAAAAAATAGGATTATTCCAATCTCTGTTCCATGTAAAACTGTGGTCGCTTCCGATGACGTTGTGCTGTTGAAACTCGTAGGACGTAGCTATAGCGTCATTGTGTCACTTCCTGTTCCTGTGGAAAACAGAGAAATCATGGAATTTCGGGTTTGCTAACTAATTTTTATCAAATGTAAGTGTACAACCACATTTTTCTATCTGAATAAAATTAGTTTTTACGGTATTGCAAAATGAAGTACTATTTTTTTCTTGCATATGCTGCATATTATCAAGGTGAAGGGGCTGATACAGAGCAAATACAGCCTTGGTTTATATTCAGCAGTGTGGCTGTGAAGGCACAATACTCCCTGGTGAGTGCATCAGATACAGGAGAGCACTGAGTGAAGCATTTTTAAATACATTTATCAGGAAGCACAGAAAAAGAGGCACAAGTCACTTGACCAACACACACATTATTCCCATTCTATAAGTTGGCACCATGCTGACACCTGATAACATGTCACAGCAATTGTAGCCCTAAATGTATCTTCTCACCTACCTTGTGCATCTTCCACAATGACACACTCATTGTGCAATTGCCCTATGCCCCCCACTCTCTTTATATAGCTTCCCCATCCTCCGCTTCCTCATCCTCCCTGCAGCTTTTCCCCACCCTCACCTTGTGAACCCCCTGATACCCCCCACCTCCCCACCTTGTCCCCCCTCCTTTCACCTTGTGTACCTTCCCCTCCCCCCACTTTGTGAAGCTTCCCCATACCCCCCTTGTTCACCCCCACCTTGTCCTCCTTTATCCCCCTCACCTATTGCAGCTCCTACATCTTGTGCACCCCATGACATCCCACCACCTTGTGCAGCTTTTTCATCTCCCCTTGCAGCCCCTCACCCTGTCCTCCTCCCTCTCAAACTTGATAACCCCCTCTCCCCTCATCTTGTGCAGCTTCCACTCGCTTTGTGCCCCCCAATTCCTCTTGTGAAAACCCCACCTCATGGAACTTATCAATGCCCCTCTTTGTTCCCCCCTCCCCCAGTGTTTCCTCCTCACCTTGTGCAGCTTCCACATGGCCCCCAGAGCCTGGAACTTGTGGCTGTGGTGTCAGCCCTCTCCAGCACATGGGGTCTTGCACTGCTCACAGACAGTGTTGTGTCTGGCTGTGGTTCTCCAGCTCGTGGTTGGGGGGCGGTACAAGGCAGTGTTTTCCAGTGGTCCCCGGGACAAATGACAGCGGAGGCAGTAGGACTCACAGTAGAAGTTGCACTGCTCGCACATGACGGTGGCCCCATTCAGGCTCTTCTCACACAACTGACATAGGAGGGTAGGTGCTGTGCTCTGCTTCTAGCTCTCCCTAATGCCAGTTCTTTGTGATGCTGCTGAACGCCCTCTCGTTGAGGAGAAGGGAGTGGTGACACTAAACAGATCAGGCACTTGTGGCGGGGAGGGGGAAGCAGGGTCCCAGAAGAGTGGTGGCAAGGATGGTGCGGAGCAGGCATGGCCAGGGAGAAGACCCACACTCTGTTCCTGGGATTTATGGCAGAGGAGCCCCTCTCAATGCAGCGCTCGGGGTACATGCCCCCCTGCCCATCCCTACTTTCGACCCTGCTAATAGGGAAGGTTTGTCTAATGGCGTGGGGTGCTGGACCTGGTTTACACGTTTCCCTGAACCAAAGAAAAATTATTTTTAAAAAAGTCCAGTGATGCAGATCTACTCAAGTCACGATGAGGGATGTCCTAGGCTCATAGCCCTAAATCGTCCGTGTCTAAGTGCAGTTCCATCTGCATACATCTGCAGCGCAGAGATCTAAGACATTGACTGCTAGTTTTAGCAAACGTGAAAAAAAAATAGAAATAGTGTAGAACAAGTCATGGTAAGTCAGTAATGGAGAAAGATCAGATGAAGTAAGACCTCAAGCAATACCAGTGACAAGTCCATTGCCTGACTTTTTGGGCACAGCTTTCATAGCTCAAATTAATGAGAGACTTGACTCAAACTGGTGTGGATAGTTGTGGCTATGAAATCACTACACAGGTTAAAAAGATTCTGATTAACAAATAATTACTTAAAAGTTAATATCATTGTTGAATGATACATAGAGACTTTGGGCCAGATTCAGAAAGACTTACGACGGGTGTATCAGTAGATACACCATCGTAAGTCCTAATCTGAGCCCGCGCAAATTTAAGCATATGCTCATAATGAGATACGCTTAAATGTTGCTAAGATACGACCGGCGTAAGGCACTTACACCGTCGTATCTTAGATGCATATTTACGCTGGCTGCTAGGTGGCGTTCCCATTGTTAAATATGCAAATGAGCAAATACGCCGATTCACGAACGTACGCCAGGCCGGCGTATCTGTTTACGTCGTTTGCGTAAGACTTACGCCCAGCGTAACATTACCCCTGCTATAGTGAGGCGCAGCCAATGTTAAGTATGGACGTCGGGACAGACGTAATTTATGTCGTTTGCGTAAGTCGATTCACAATTGAGTTGGGTGTAAGTTTTGCTCACGTTGCTTTCATTGACAATTAGCGATGTGATTTGGAGAATGCGCACTGGGATTCAGTCGCGGCCGGCGCATGCGCAGTTCGTTCGGCACGGGGACGCGCTTGATTTAAATGATACACGCCCCCTACCCGCCGAATTCGAATTCCGCCGGGTGATTTACGCTACGCCGCCTCAACTTTACAGGCAAGTGCTTTGTGAATAAAGCACTTGCCTGAAAAACTTGCGGCGGCGTAACGTAAATGACATACATTACGCCAATATAAAGATCCGCTCTCCTACCTGAATCTGGCCCATTTACTTTTACAGAGCAGATTTGGAGAGCCTACTGATCAGCATATTTTAAATACTATAGAACACTGTACTTTGGAATTTATGTGAAAATATAGTATATAGCATAGACACAAAAAGAAAAGGTTATGTATGTAATCCATTGTGTTCTTGTCCAGAACCCACAATTACATCTGCTATACAAAATATTGTGAGTTTTCGAGACAGGGAACACATTTCACTTTTGGCCTCTGCATTGTGATGAAGAGGCAACATTTCTTGCTGTTAATAGAAAATGGCCGCTTACTATTTAGCTGACAATACATTGTTGAAATAATGGATGTTCTTGCACACTTCATTTAAAAAGAAAATATCGCTTCTGCTGGATAGAAATAAATTCCACACCAATGATTCAAACTTGTTCTTGATGCCTTGTCATCAAGGTTGCTCCACAATGAACATTTAACAGAGAAAGAAAATATTGTACCAGACATTAATTAAAAGCATATTTTAACTTTAGGAGCAAAATCCCATGCTTGTATATAGTCTAGCAGTACAAATAATCAAGACAAATAGGGCATTGCGATTTATAGCTCTTACCTCTCATATTTTGAAATGTCAATCCCTCTCTTCTTTTTATGTCGTACATATTTATGTTAAAAAAGTTTTTAGATTAGTCTTAACTTCCATCCTGTAAATAAAGAATATTATTTCATACCAGCCACTGGCTCCCTCATCCAATGTTTTAGTAAAACTTATAAAGATATGCTCATGTATATCAAAAGTCTCCCAGTGATCCTCACACACAGAGTCATAAGAAGCATTTATCAACACATCTGGGGGAACTCATAAAATCCTTCAGGGCTGGTTTAGTGCAGATGTTACCATTGTATTTTTATACTGCATCCAGTGTTTGCCATGTATTCCAATAGCCCCAGTTCACGCCAGTGCAGTCAGTTCCAGTGCTTTCAGCTTCTTTTTTTGTCTGGAATGCACCAAAACGCATGTAAACACACCGGAATGCACATTGCCCTAATGGAAGTAAAAACATGTCAAGTGCCAAGATAAAAAAAAGGAAAAAAAATGCACTGGACTTGTTTGAAAAGCGTCAAAAACACATCAAAAACACTAAAATTGTGGTGTAAGAATACCTTTAATGGCACCTAACAGCTGCCATAACTTGGGCTAATCAGCCTTGTTCTCATAAAGAAATGCAATTATTGTATCATCAATATTTGTTTCCTCAACAGCTCGTTCACACCAGAACGCAGTGCTAAAAACCAGTGTTCCGTGCGTGTTTCTCGCACTGCATTGTCAATATATACATTGCAAACACATGCAATTGCCTGCATCAAATTGCATGTTACCACAGTACCATCCGGTTGCGATGCGCTTTAAAAAGTAGTGCATGCACTACTTTTGGTGCTATCCAGTGAGATTTCAGCTCATTCAAATGAATAAGCTGAATGCTCCTGTGCGATTCTAGTGTGAACCAACCTCTACAAGCCTGAAGGCCTTAAAGAGTTTGTTACCCCAACACTTCATATTCCCGATATGTGCCTGCTGTAACATGGCTGGATTCACACCTATGCATTTTTAGTGCTATTTGCAGATTTGCACTACAGAACGTGTTCCATAGAAAACCATGTTAAATGGAATGTAGTGCAAATCCGCAAAATGCACTAAATATGTATAGGTGTGAATCCAGCCTAAGGCCACATGTACACTGCTGCTGGTGAACGGACGTTTAGGAGCAGTTGGACATTTTTTTTAACTGCTCCTGAACTCTCCTCTATGGGCCAGATTCAAGAAGCAATTGCGCCTGTGTAACCATAGGTTACACAGCGCAATTGCTTACTTGCTCCGGCGTAGCGAATGCTCCTGGTTCAGGAACATCGCTACGCCGACTGCAGCCTAAAATTTACGTGGCATAAGGCTCTTATGCCACGCAGATTTTAGGCTGCATTCTTGCGTTGGCCGCTAGGGGGCGCTCCCATTGTGATCTGTGTATAGTATGCAAATTGCATACTAACACCGATTCACAACGTTGCGCGAGCCCTGCGTACGCAAATTACGTAGTTTGCGTACGTCGGGTTTCGCGTAAGGTTACACATCCTAATAGCAGGCGCAGCCAATGCTATAGGATACCCACATTCCCGTGTCGCGATATTTAAAATCTACGTCGTTTGCGTAAGTGAATCGTGAATGGCGTTGGACGCCATTCACGTTCACTTTGAAAGTTTCCCGACGGAGCATGCGCTCTACGCTCGGCGCGGGAGCGCGCCTAATTTAAATGATTCCCGCCCCCGGCGGGATCATTTATATTGCGCGCGCTTACGCCGGGCAATTTTGCCGGTGCGCCCTCGCAATTTACGGAGCTACTGCTCCGTGAATCGAGGGCAGCGCAAAATATTTGCGGGGGCGCAGGGCAAAATCGTTGCCCTGTGCTTCCCCAAATAAAGCGCAAATGTACCTGAATCTGGGCCTATGTTATCTTATCAGTACATGTACACAGAGTCCTTTATAGTCGTTTGTAGGCAGTTAAGTTTAGAGTAGGGTGATCAGACATCCCTGATTTCTGGGGACAGTCCCCGGATTGAGGACACTGTCCCCGGACCAAGTCCGTCCCCAGTTTTGTCCCCAGATTGGAGTTGAACAAGTGCTGGGGCAATTTCAAGGACAGTCAGTGCAGAATGAATAAAAATAATTCAGAATTACACACCCCTGCTCCACCGCTCCTACTAGCTTAGGGGGGTGTATTTTATGGTTGGAGCGGAGTGAATATTTCTTCAGCTCCGCTTGCATGTTCTTCTGCCTTGGCTCAAGTCCCGGCCAGTCACCTGTCTGCTTATCTCCTTGCCTTCCCTAGCTGAGTGATCTTCCTCCGCTCCCCACCCAGTAGTAGCCGGGGGGGCCCAGAGAGTTAGGCCCCGTACACACGACCAAACATGTATGCTGAAACTGGTCCGCGGGCCAGTTTCAGCATACATGTTCGGTCGTGTGTAGGCGCGAGCGGGCCGAATTCCAGCAAACATTTGCCCGCCGGGCCTTTTCCCAGCAGACAAATATTCCTGGACGTGTTTTAAAACCGTCCGCTGGAATCCTGCCCGCTCGGACATGTACGGTCGTCAGTACAGACCTACCGTACATGTCCGAGCGCCCGCCGTCCCTCGCATGCGTCGAATGACTTCGACGCATGCGTGGAAGCCTTTAAATGGCAGGCCCGCCCACGTCTCCACGTCATCGCCGCGTCATCATCGCGGCGACGACGCGGACACGCCCCGTGTATTGTTTACGCGCGGACTTCTGTACGATGGTTAGTACAACCATCGTACAGAAGCCCTCTGGCAGGCATGTACGGTGAAAACGGTCCGACGTGTGTACCGGGCCTAAGACTTGACAGGCTGTGAGACAGGCGATGGCAGCGACGGGCAGAGAGTTGCTGATTGCCACCATTACTAGTAAAAAAAAAATATGTCCCCGGATTTTATTTAACCACTTAGTAACCGCTCCATAGACAATATACGTCTACAGGGCGGGTGGTTAACTCTAGGAGGGCGTCAATGTACGTCCTCCCAGAGTCGCTCTCCCGCGCGTCCCCTGGGGCGCGCACACGGGAACATCCGTGACCGCCGGGTCCAGAGGATCGATAGCGGCTGTTTACCACGTGATCTCTCCGTCCAATGACGGAGCGATCACATGTAAACAAACCGGCGTCTTTTGATGACGCCGGTTCCTCCCTCCTCTCTCTGTACCGAGCGGTACAGTGTGAGAGGGGGGAGCGCGGGTGTCAGCAGCGCTGTGGATGGATCTGTGACTATTGCAGTCACAGATCCATCCATCCCTGCTCAGCCATCCCTGAAACCCCCTGCAATACTGTGCATTACCCCCTACAATACTCTGCAATACCCCCCCTACAATACTCTGCAATACCCCCCCTGCGCAATACTCTGCATACCCCCAGGCAATACTCTGCATACCCCCCTGCGCAATACTCTGCTTACCCCCCTGCGCAATACTCTGCTTACCCCCCTGCGCAATACTCTGCTTACCCCCCTGCGCAATACTCTGCATATCCCCCTGCAAAATACTCTGCATACCCCCCTGCGAAATACTCTGCATACCCCCCCTGCGAAATACTCTGCATACCCCCCCTGCGAAATACTCTGCATACCCCCTGCGCAATACTCTGCATACCCCCCTGCGCAATACTCTGCATACCCCCCTGCGAAATACTCTGCATACCTCCCCTGCGCAATACTCTGCATACCCCCCTTCGCAATACTCTGCATACCCCCCTGCGCAATACTCTGCATACCCCCCTGCGAAATACTCTGCATACCCCCCCTGCGAAATACTCTGCATACCCCCCCCCTGCGAAATACTCTGCATACCCCCCCCCCTGCAAAATACTCTGCATACCCCCCCTGCGCAATACTCTGCATACCCCCCTGCGCAATACTCTGCATACCCCCCTGCGAAATACTCTGCATACCTCCCCTGCGCAATACTCTGCATACCCCCCTTCGCAATACTTTGCTTACCCCCCTGCGCAATACTCTGCATACCCCCCTGCGAAATACTCTGCATACCCCCCTGCGCAATACTCTGCATACCCCCCTGCGCAATACTCTGCATACCACCCCCTGCGCAATACTCTGCATACCCCCCCTGCTCAATACTCTGCATACCCCCCTGCGCAATACTCTGCATTACTCCCCTGCGCAATACTCTGCATTACTCCCCGGCAATACTCTGCATTACTCCCCGGCAATACTCTGCATTACTCCCCAGCAATACTCTGCAATACCCCTGCGCAATTACTCTGCGCAATTACTCTGCAATACCCCCCGCACCAATACTCTGCAATACCCCCGCACCAATACTCTGCAATACCCCCGCACCAATACTCTGCAATACCCCCGCACCAATACTCTGCAATACCCCAACACCAATACTCTGCAATACCCCGGCTAATACTCTGCAATACCCAGAAAATACTCTGGGAAAAAAATGCGTTTTAACCACTTCCCGCCCACCGGCCGTCATGACGTCCTTGACTTTGTGCAGGGATATCTGAATGATGCCTGCAGCTACAGGCATCATTCAGATATCATTTTTTTCAGCCGGCGATTCCCTACACCATAAGAACAATCATGTCGGCTGTTCCACCTCTTGATTGTTCTTACGGGAGGCGAAAGGGGACGTCTCCCCTCCCTTCTCCCTCCGGTGCCTCTTCTGACTCACCGCTACGATCGAAACCAGGATCGTTTTATTTATTTTTTATTTTTTTCAGGCTTCCCAGCCTAGAGGTGAGATGTGGGGTCTTATTGACCCCACATCTCACTGTAAAGAGGACCTGTCATGCTATATTCCTATTACAAGGGATGTTTACATTCCTTGTAATAGGAATAAAAGTGATCAAAACATTTATTTTTGGGGAAAAACGTATCAAACTAAAATAAATAAAGTGACATGAACAATAAAAATATATATTTTTTTAAAGCGCCCCTGTTCCTGTGTGCTCGTATACAGAAGCGACCGCACACGCAAGTCCCGCCCACATATGAAAACGGTGTTCAAACCACACATGTGAGGTATCGCTGCGAACGTTGGAGCAAGAGCAATACTTTTGGCCCTAGAGCTCTTCTCCAACTAAAAAGATGTAAACAGTAAAAATATTTAAAGCGTCGCCTATGGGGATTTTTAAGTAGCGAAGTTTGGCGCCATTCCACAAGCGTGTGCAATTTTGAAGGGTGACATGTTGGGTATCTATTGACTCGGCGTAACTTCAACTTCCATATTATGCAAAAACATTGGGCTAACTTTAATGTTTTTTTTTTTAAACGCACAAAACCGTTTTATTTCCAAAAAAACACATTCGAACAATTGCTGCGAAAATAACGTGCGCGATAAAAAGTTGCAACGACCGCCATTGTATTCTCTAGGGTTTTTGCTAAAAAAGCATATATAATGTTTTGGGGTTCTATGTAATTTTCTAGCCAATAAATGATGATTTTTCCATGTAGGAGAGGAATGTCAGAATTGGTCTGGATGTTCCAGAACGCCTGATGGTGCTCCCTGCATGTCGGGCCTCTGTATGTGGCCACGCTGTGTAAAAGTCTCACACATTTGGTATCGGCATACTCGGGAGGAATAGCAGAATGTGTTTTGGGGTGTAATTAGTGTTATGCATATGCTGGGTGTGAGAAATAACCGGCGAATATGAATTTTTCTTCATTTCTATTATAACATTTTGCAAAAAAGTTATTTTTTTTTCATAAATTTGGCCTAAAATGTATACTGCTACATATCTTTGGTAAAAAAAAAAAATTGGGTTATTATTTAGTCTGGGTGAAAGTTATAGGGTCTACAAGCTATGGTACCAATTACTGAAAATTGATCAATTTGATCACACCTGATGTACTGACAGCCTCTCTCATTTCTTGAGACCCTAACATGCCAGAAAAGTACAAATACCCCCCAAATGACCCATTTTTGGAAAGAAGACATTCCAAGGTATTTAGAAAGAGGCATGGTGAGTTTTTAGAAGTTGTAATTTTTTCCCACAATACTTTGCAAAATCAAGATTTTTTTTTTCACAAAATGTTCATTTTGTTTACAAAATTTTCTTTCTTTTTTCATTTATAGCGGAAAAAATAATAAACCGCAGAGGTGATCAAATACCACCAAAAGAAAGCTCTATTTGTGGGAAAAAAAGGATAAAAATTTCATTTGGTTACAGTGTTGTATGACTGAGTTATTGTCATTCAAAATGTGAGAGCACCGAAAGCTGAAAATTGGTCTGGTTATTAAGGGTGTTTAAGTGCCCAGTTGTCAAGTGGTTAAAAGATCTGGTCACCTTAGTTTAGAGGCTTTTTCTGGAACCAAATAAAATGCGTTCAGAAGCTGTGTTTAGAGGCATTTCAAGTGCCAAACACTGCTAAATGCGGCTAACCACGGTAAATCGCGTTTAGCAGTGTTTTGTTTAAAAAAATAAAAAGCTTTTAGACGCAAACGTGGCTAAATGCAGCATGTAAACGCAGCTATGCAGCTGAGAACGGAGATTACGTGATTACTTATAAAAAGGGGGAAATTTATATATTTTTTTATAAATATACAAATTTTTTTTGCCTTCCATTTACTGTATATTTTAAACCGAATGGGTTGTTTTACAAGGTGATCATTTACAATCACTTTAAGGCCTCTTAAAGCCACTTTTAGAATCAAATTTGAGAAAAACAGACTATATATTTGTTATTTTACTATTGCCTAAAAGCATTTTTTTTTTTTTATATTTGTTACCTTTTGAAGATTTCTAAGGAAAAGTTATCATGGCCAATTCTAATGCCACGGTCGTTTTTTGTCATGAAATAAAATGAAATTTTTAAAAACGTCATTTAAAATGACCGTGTGTGGGCTTCACATCGTTTTCCGTCTTCTGAAAAACGACAAAAAAAAAATTCGAACATGCTTCAATTTTTTATGTCGTTTTTGAAAATGTTGTTTTTTGTGTTGTAAAAAATTATCGTGTGTGAACTAAAACGACGTTTTAAACCCGCGCATGCTCAGAAGCGAGTTATGAGACGGGAGCGCTCGTTCTGGTAAAACTACCGTTCAGAATGGAGTAAGCACATTCATCACGCTGTAACAGACAAAAAAGCGCGAAACAGCTAAAAGCTAAACAGCTAAAAGCAGCGAATAGAACGTCCCCTTCAGAGTGCCGTCGTACGTGTTGTACGTCACCGCGCTTTGTTCATCATTTTTCCAAAACGTTGGTGTGTGGGCAACATTGTTTTCTATGATGAAGTTGGAAAAACTTCATTTTTTTTCATGAAGGAAAAACGTTGTTTTCTTTCATGAGGAAAAGTGATTGTGTGTACGCGGCATTAGAATTTCTGGATGATCTCAGTGTCTTTGGGCCAGATCCACAAACGGGTTACGACGGCGTATCTGCTGATACGCCGTCGTATCCCTGTTTCTATCTATTCGGCTGATTCATAGAATCAGTTACGCATAGATATCCCTAAGATCCGGCAGGTGTAATAGTTTTACACTGTTGGATCTTAGGATGCAGTACCGCGGCCACCGCTGGGGGCATTTCTCGTCGTAAACCAGCGTCGGGTATGCAAATTAGCACTTACGGAGATCCACAAAGGTTTTTCCCTTCGTGAAGTCGCCGTAAGTGTTAGTTTGCCGTCGCAAAGATAGGGTACCTTTTACAAAGTGTAAAGTTAGTACACCATGTAAAAGTATACCCGTCTTTCCCGCGTCGCTGTCAATTTTTTTTTACATTTTTTATTTTTCCCGCCGCAACTCTTTTTTTACCCGTCGCGATTCACAAAACCTCGGCGCAACGTAACTTCGCGCAAAGCACGTCGGGAAAATAGCATCGGGAGCATGCGCAGTACGTCTGGCGCGGGAGCGCGCCTAATTTAAATGGGACTCGCCCCATTTGAATTGGCCCGCCTTGCACCAGACTTATTTAGGATACACCGCCGCAAATTTCCAGGTAAGTGCTTTGTGGATCGGGCACTAACTTGGGCAATTTGCGGCGGTGTAAAAAAGTTAAGTTGCGCCCGCTGTTTGTGGATCTGGCCCTTTGTTCCCACACAGACTCTAAGGGCCAGATTCAGGTAGATCTGCGGCGGCGTAACGTATATCGCATTTACGTTACGCCGCCGCAAGTTTTACGGGCAAGTGCTTGATTCACAAAGCACTTGCCTGTAAAGTTGCGGCGGCGTATCGTAAATCCCTCCAGCGCAAGCCCGCCTAATTAAAATGATCCGGGTAGGGCATGCTCCGTTTTGAAATTTCCCGCCGTGCTGTGCGCGAAATGACGTCGCACCGACGTCATTTTTTGAACTTCGACGTGAGTTATGTCCTTTCCTATTCACAGACGACTTACGGCAAAAAAAAAAAAATTACAATTCGACGCGGGAACGACGGCCATACTTTAACATGGCAAGTCTATCTATACGCCACATAATAGCAGCTTTAACTATACGCCGGGAAAAGCCGACTAGCGACGACGTAAGAGAATGCGACGGCCACGCGTAGCTTCGTGGATCGCCGGAAAAAGCTAATTTGCATACCCGACGCGGAAAACAATGCAAACTCCACCCAGCGGGTGCCGAAGTATTGCACCTACGATCCGAAGCCGTACGCCTGTCGGATCGAAGCCAGAAGCCATCGTATCTTGGTTTGAGGATTCAAACTAAAGATATGACGCGGCAAATTTTAAAGTACGCCAGAGTATCAGGAGATACACTGGCGTATTTCTACTGTGAATCTGGCCCTAACTGTTTTCATTAACATACCTTGCAGGAGGGCAGTTTATAAATTTGTAACCCTTTGATAGGACAGCAGGTGTTTAAATCTAGTTTTATAGCTGATAATGACTGATATCGAAGAACTGCAAACAAAGAATAGACAGGGTATATTCTGTTAAACATTTCTCCACAGTCCCTTCGTAAACATCACAAAGCAGGGAGAGCATGTTGGTATTTTTAAGAAATTAAACAGCACTTAAAAATAAACAAATTTTTAATATTTTACTTTCTGCTATGTTATTGGGAACATGTAACTAATATAAAGTAGTTATCCTAATTTGGCTGCAAAAGTGGAAATATACTTTAATTATGGTTCATTTGCAATAAAATGTGTACCTGTGTACTTACATCTCGACCACTAGCAAAAATATATACCATAAACTTCTTTCCACAACACACTCACCACAGGCAGAGTAATTAGAGCGTTGTTTTCTATGAATCAGCCTGCTGGTGCCCTCTAGTGGACCAGTAAAAATAAGCAAGTCGGTGACCAGGTTATATAGGTTCAAAGAATAGTGCCTGTGAACCTCAATGTCGTGTTAACCTTCACTATTAAGCACAAAGAGAAATACAACATAGCAAAATAAAGATCTAATAAATAAAGAAATATTAAACTGTGATTTACTGTACATATAAATATATTTTGTGTGAACATATAACCGGCTTGATAAATGCATTTCTTAATACTGTGATACTGAAGTTAGAAGCATATACAGTATCTCACAAAAGTGAGTACACCCCTCACATTTATGTAAATATTTTATTATATCTTTTCATGTGACAACATTGAAGAAATGACACTTTGCTACAATGTAAAGTAGTGAGTGTACAGCTTGTATAACAGTGTAAATTTTCTGTTCCCTCAAAATAACTCAACACACAGCCATTAATGTCTAAACTGCTGGCAACAAAAGTGAGTACACCCCCAAGTGAAAATGTCTAAATTTGGCCCAGTGAGCCATTTTTCCTTCCCGGTGTCCCGTGACTCGTTAGTGTAACAAGGTCTCAGGTGTGAATAGGGAGCATGTGTGTTAAATTTGGTGTTATCAGTCTCAGGACCGGTTCACACTGCTGCGATGCGGGAACCCTGCGAATCCACTGCGGGTTCTCGCATTGCATGTTTCCCCGACCGCAGTTCACACTGCCCTATGCGAACTGCTGGGAGTGTCAGTTAAAAGTTAATGACACCCCCAAATCAGTTCGCAAATCGTGGCGCGATCTGCAAACTCGGACAGGAATCGAATTGCATGGGTGTTCAATGCGATCCAATTCTGCTGCAGGCAAAAAAAAGGGTCCTGTGCGAGTTTGATGCAAATTCAGCTGTACGATTTGTATGGCTGAAATCGCATGGCACAGAGATCGCATGTGATTCGCACTGCAGTGCAGTGTGAATCACATCCGAACTCTGACATTGCAGCAGTGTGAACCGGCCCTTATTCTCTCATACTGGTCACTGGAAGTTCAACATGGCACCTCATGGCAAAGAACTCAGAGGATCTGAAAAAAAGAATTGTTGCTCTACATAAAGATGGCATAGGCTATAAGAAGATTGCCAAGACCCTGAAACTGAGCTGCAGCACGGTGACCAAGACCATACAGCAGTTTAACAGGACAGGTTCCACTCAGAACAGGCCTCACCATGGTTGACCAAAGAAGTTGAGTGCACATGCTCAGCGTCATATCCAGAAGTTGTCTTTTGGAAATAGATGTACGAGTGCTGCCAGCATTGCTGCAGGGGTTGAAGGGGTGGGGGGTCAGTGTTCAGACCATACGCCACACACTGCATAAAATTGGTCTGCATGGCTGTTATCCCAGAAGGAAGCCTCTTCTAGATGATGCACAAGAAAGCCTGCAAACAGTTTGCTAAAGACAAGCAGACTAAAGACATGGGGCTGGATTCAAGAAGCAATTGCGCCTGTGTAACTATAGGTTACACAGCGCAATTGCTTACTTGCCCCGGCGTAACGAGTGCTCCTGATTCAGGAACCTCATTACGCCGACTGCAGCCTAAGATCTGCGCGGCATAAGGCTCTTATGCCCGCATATCTTAGGCTGTATTCTTGCGGTGGCCGCTAGGTGGCGTTCCCGTTGTGCTCAGTGTATAGTATGCAAATTGCATACTAACACCGATTCACAACGTTGCGCGAGCCCTGCGTACGCAATTTACGTTGTTTACGTATGGCGGTTTTCGCGCAAGGCTGCCCCTGCTATTAGCAGGGGCAGCCCATGTTACGTATACCCGTCGTTCCCGCGTCGCGAAATTTGAATTTTACGTACTTTGCGACGTCATTTGCCGCAATGCACGTCGGGCAAGTTTCCAGACGGAGCATGCGCTCTACGATCGGCGCGGGAACACGCCTAATTTAAATGATTCCCGCCCCCTACGGGATCATTTAAATTGCGTGCTCTTGCGCCGGGCATTTTGCCGGCGCGCCCGCGCAATTTACGGAGCTTCTGCTCCGTGAATCAAGGGCAGCGGAGCAAATTTGCAGGGGCGCAGGGCAAAAACATTGCCCTGCACCTCCGTAAATTATGGGCAATTCTACCTGAATCCGGGCCATGGATTACTGGAACCATGTCCTGTGGTCTGATGAGACCAAGATAAACTTATTTGGTTCAGATGGTGTCAAGCGTGTATGGCAGCAACCAGGTGAGGAGTACAAAGACAAGTGTGTCTTGCCTACAGTCAAGAATTGTGGTGGGAGTGTCATGGTCTGGCGCTGCATGAGTGCTGCCAGCACTGGGGAGCTACAGGGAACCTCTATGCAATGTCTTTCCAGTTTTGAAGTTTTAAAGTGAACCCGTATGTTGCCTAGAAGTAATAGGTTCCCTCTACAGCATGCAGAATAAGCATGCAACTCCTACGCTAACTGTTACTGCATGGATGTAAAATATTATGGGATCGATTTCCTGCTTGTAAAGAATGCTCACTTTGCAAGACTAAAAGTTCACAGCTAGCATAGTGAACAAGGGCAAGTTATGTTCACTTTAAATACCCAATCATATGCAATGCAAAACAAAAAACAAAACAAAACATGATTTTAATTGCATATGATTGGATGATTGAACTGAATAGAGCTTTACCTTTAATCAGCTTCACCATTGAAAAGGCCAAGTGAATATCTAATTTGTAATTTTAACATGTGTAATCGTTTATTAAATAAGCTGCAATGTAGGTAGATACAGAGGACCTGTGAGGTAGTACAGAGAGGTATAATTTAATATCACTTTAGGCAATGCAAACAGGGTTTGTGCAAATATTTCTGAAAACTTTGTCATGACTGAAAACTCCACAAAACTCCACTGAAGAAACCAAAGGAAAAGTACCCCCCCCCCCCACACGGTACTGTGGGACTTTAAGGGCAAACTCTTATGGACAATCTATAGTAGAACACTGACAATTTTTATTTAACCATTTGCTTACTGGGCACTTAAACCCCCCTCCTGCCCAGACCAATTTTCAGCTTTCGCCGCTGATGCAATTTGAATGACAATTGCGCGGCCATACAACGCTGTACCCAAATTAAATTTTTATCATTTTTTCCCCACAAATAGAGCTTTCTTTTGGTAGTTTTTAATCACTACTCTGGTTTTTCTTTTTTGCTAAATAAACCAAAAAAGCTGGAAAATTTTGAAAAATTGTGTTATAAAATGTAGCAAACAGGTAATTTTTCTCCGTCATTGATATGCGCTGATGAGGCGGCACTGATAGACTGCACTGGTAGGCACTGATGGGCACAGATAAGGCGGCACTGATGGGGACAGATAAGACGGTACTGAGGCCGTTCACTCAAAGGAGGTTTGCACGCAAGGATGAGCTCCGGCGTGTTCGCATAGAACACGTGCAGAGCCGCCAGGAAGTCGGCACCCTCGCTGCGCTAATCACATCAAAGATCTCAACTTATCTTCTATCGGAGATACATTGACGACATCTTTTTGATCTGGCAGGGATCGGAAACAGATCTCAAAGTTTTCCTTGAAGTATTGAACAACAATGTGAACAACATTAAACTGGAATATGTGATCAGTGCGTGTTCAGTTAACTTCTTGGATGTAACTATAGAAAGATGTAATGACAGGTTGAAAACAAAGGTGTACTTTAAAAGCACTGATCGAAACAGTTATCTATCGATCAGAAGTGGACACCACCCTGCTTGGATAAAGAATATCCCTAAAGGGCAATTTCTCCGAGTGCGCCGAAACTGCACTGATGACTCAGATTATTTTGAGCAGGCGAATGTACTGAAGAAGAGATTTGCCCAAAAGGGATATGATGAGATCAACCTGGTGTCAATGATTCAAGAGATCGCAGAGAAGCCGAGAGAAGACTGTTTTAAGAAGAAAATAGAAGAACCATCCACAAATGAACACCAGTGGAGCTTCCTGACGGGCTTCCACATCCAATATAAGGAAATTGAAACCATATATAAGAAACACTGGCACATCCTCAGCAGAGATAGACATCTGGGTGGAGTGATTCCTCAGCAGCCACGTTTTATATATAGACGTGCGCCCAATTTTGGCGATAGAGTGGTCCGCAAAATATTGGATCCACCTGATCGCCAATTGAAAATAGATCTGAAAGGATTCTTTCCTTGCAGAAGGTGTATTTGCTGCCGCACGGTGAAAGAACACAACAAAGGAATTAACAAAGTTACCAGCTCCGATGGCACAATGTTTGACATTAAAGAATTCAGTACATGCAACTCGTCATATGTTGTATATTTGCTATGGTGCCCATGCGGGTTATTATATGTTGGGAGGACTAAAAGACTTCTAAGAATCCGCATATCAGAACACCTAGCAAATATTAAAAAAGGCTTTGAGGAACATAGCGTTTCCATGCATTTTAAAAAGGTACATAACCAGGACCCCACGCTTGCTCAATTTTGTGGCATAGATGTGGTTTACCCATCTTGGAGGGGGTCACACAGAGTCCGTGACCTTTCACAGCGCGAAACTCACTGGATATTCTTGCTAAAATGTCTTTTTCCGCGGGGGTTGAATATAGAGGTAGACTTGAATTGCTTCATCAATAATTCTTAGACATTTATCATACCCACACCTTTCCCTCCGTGGGTTTAGTATTACCCTTTCTGGCATCTTTTCAGTATATGTACTCTTTTATTAATTTATCTGATATTTTGCTATTAATTAATCCCTTCTCCAGTGGGGGTGTTATTGGTGACCATTTGCGATCAGCTCAGCGATCACTAATTCACCACTTGTATTTAGTTCCAGTTTTAGATTGATTTTATCGAGTTTCATTTTTAATGCATTTCTTACATATTTTAGATATATTTTAATTATATATATTTAATCATTTATATGAATTTGCAATTAGCGTTTGATACTAATATGTACTAATGCAAAATGTTATTAATTTATTTTAACTGACTATTGCCTTCATCCAGTGACAAATGTTTTTATATGTATTTGTTGATATACTCCAGCGCATGATTGATATATATCAGCTGATGACTTAATTAGGAACTGTTGTATGGCTATTCAATATAAACACAGTGTAATGATTGTGCTGTAGATGTGATTCGTGGTCACGGGGACACCCGGAAATCGGCTTTTTTTTTTCCTCTCATTTCCGCCGCCCACGTCTGCCTATACAACAGCTGATTTGCCCCTGTTGTGTTGTTAGAAGCCATTCCCCGCGGCGAGCCTATCATGAGCAGCGTCTGCTCGACCTATCAGGTCGGCTTACCGCTGTGGCTGCTGGGTAAGACAGCCAGCCAATGGAGGAGGCGCTGACTTCCTCCTAGCTTTGGCTGCATAAGCGCTCTAGGCCCGCCCATCGTTGTAGGCGGAGCGGGATGCGCTGTGCAGCACGTGATTGGCTCAGACTGCTGCTGTTGGGGGATGTGATTAACATACTCTCTCACCTATTGGAATCTGGGGACTGGCGCCACGCCTATCGCACTGGCTGATTGATTCATACACCAGCCAGTGGTGGTGGATGATGCTGTCAGCCCACAGTAGTTTGGGATTATCGTTTACTTCCGCCCACAGTTTTGGAGGAAGTGGGAAAACGCCCAGGACTGATAGGCTGATTGATCTGACTACATCAGATATAAGGTAACCATTTATGACTGTGTGGTTAGTCCCATGAATAAGTTTTTATAACGAAACATGTCGGGGTATTGCCATACAGTCTAATTTTACTAGTGAGTGCTACGTTTTTGGATGCAGAGTGCGTTTGAAGTTTTTTATTTAAGTGGATGTGCAGCTGCATCTGACAGAAGTCCATGGCACCGTGAGTAGGAGAATTGGTTTCACTTTTTCTCGCTGATCGGGGGTCCGCCGTGACCGCTTCTCACCATTTTGACGTTTGAAGGAGTTTCTTGATGTGATATTCTGCTGTTTTACAAGATTTTGTTTGTGAGTGCACTGTTTGAAGTTTTATTTTGGTGTGCTATTAAACCTTTGATGGTATCACACTATTTGCACTTCTTTTGTCTCTCTCTGACATATATGTGGAACTGATTGGATGTCATATTTGGATTACATCTTTATTGACGGGAACAACTACATCTGATAAGGTTTTTTGTGCCAAAACACGAGAGTGTGAGGCATACCTATCCGGTGAGTGTCCATTTGATGGGGGAGGAGTCACTGAGCACTGTCGGGTGTGGTGGAAGTTTTTGAAAAAATTTGAAGATCGCAGGATCCTTATACACATGAACTTTGCTTTGTTTGGCCACGTTCTAAATTATTTTTAAAGACTGTCTCTTGCACTTTCAGTGCGTTCACTTCACGTTTAAGTCAATCACGGGTGTTTATTATTATAGTCACAGTTTAGTGTTTATTTCTTAAACTGGATATATTTTGTTTATTATCACTGTATATCATTACATATGGGTTGTAGTAATGTATTTTATATAGTCAAATATGCACAGTTATTTGATAGCGCTGTTTTAATTTGTTGACACTCCTTAGAGAGTTTCATCATCTTACATTCTTTTTGTTCGCTAATCACACCCAGGCAGACATTTACCGATCTCTGCAGCCGAGCATCGGACAATGTCTGCCTGGCTGTGATTAGCGCAGCACGGGTGCCGACTTCCTGGCGGGCTCTGCACGTGTTCTATGCGAACACGCCGGAGCTCATCCTTATTTGCACGTTGCAAGTAAATTTTCCCCAGAGCTTAGTAAATGTGGTGAAATTTCAGTGGGCAAAAAACACACATGCAAGGAACATATAAAAATAAAAAATAACAGTAAATTAGTTTGAGCCCTGGTTCACACTGGGCTGCGGGAGTGAAGCGGTACGAGTTCAGCTGAACTCGCACCGCTTCACTCCCACTGGCAGTCCCGATTTCGGCCGCGATTTAAGAGACATCTGTGCAGGTTTCTGCACAGATGTCAATGTAAATCGTGGCCCTTAAATCGCAAAAAGTACTACAGGAACTACTTTTTGAAATCGCTACAGCGCCACAGATGCGGCGTCGCACCGATTAGGACGGTGTCATTGCCGACAATTGCTGGCAAATGCTGCCGATTTGAGATGCGATTTCACATGTGAAATCGCATCTTAAATCGAAGCAAATCTTAAATCGAAGCAAATCGTGTGAACCTGGGCTAATCAAAAGTACCTTGACTCTACACATATAGATCTTATGCCGCGTACACACGACCGTTATTCATGTCATGGAAAAAAAACTAAATTTTTCTCGCCGTGATTCCTCTCAAGCCTGCCTTGCATACACACGATTGTGATAAAAAATGCTTGCACAAAGCGCGGTGACGTACAACACGTACGACAGCACTATAAAGGGGAAGTTCCATTGGAATGGCGCTACCCTTTGGGCTGATTTTGCTAATTTCCCATCTCATAACTTGCTTCTGAGCATGCACGTTTTTTCCCCCATCGTTAAAGCGTACACACGACCGTTTTTCACGATGAGAAATATGACGAAGTGAAAAATGACGAGAAAAATAGAGCAGGTTCTAAATTTTTAATTGCCATTTTTCTCGTCGAGAAAAAATGCTCTGGAGCCTACACATGACCGTTTTTCACAACCAATTAAAAAAATTGCATTTTTCTCGTCATGAAAAACGGCCGTGTGTACGCAGTATCAGAGATATGGCTGTAAATGGTTTAATGTGACAAAACACAATATAACTGTGAAACCTAACTTCTGGTAACCCAGCGCAAATGGCAAATTTAAGACGTTGGGGGAAAAAAAAAGGACGACGTGGGATTTTAACGGACTACATCATTCTAAAAATACCATGAACAAACCTGAGAAAACAGCCCTCTTGATCTCCTTTGCAGACACGTCCACAATTTGCAATGCATTTAGGCTTGCCTTGTGTAGATAGCAACATTTTTAAGCAATAAATATTGTACAGAGCAGGCTGACTTTAAAACAGCTTGAACCGTAGTACACCGCAGGCTGTGTCCTGTAATTGGCATTACCACATGCAGCGCCAAAGTGCTGTTCATTTAAATGTGTTTCATTAACCTTCAATCGGCACAGGAACTGTCCAATATTACTTGGTTATTCTCAGCAGTCTGCACACATCTCCAGATCATTCATGCCAGTATTTCTTCCTTCAGATCTTTCAATTAAAATGTTACTATTTTAAGTATAAAGTAAGTATAAAGTAAAAAAAAAAAAACATTTAATAGGTAACAAATAAAAATCTATAGCAGTCCATTTTTTTTTTAATCTGCACTTCTAAAACAATGAAACAATGAAGAATTCCTGTTTGTCTAAAAATGTTTTCATCTGACTTTGTGAGATATAATAACTGCTAATCTGACAGAAAATAGCATCCTTGGCTCATTCAACCCCTCTAAAGCCACTGGGACGCCACTTCTTTGGATCTATGCCCAGCACATCTGAATCAAGGATAGATTATAGCATTAAACACATTTAATGCTTTTGTAATACTATTTCTTCGGTACAGCAACATCGTTAAGCAGCTGGTTCTTCTTTACGCAGCTCATAAAAGACGTTTCTCTATTTTATAGAATATATATGTAGGTAGATATTTTTGGTACAATTACTGGATTAGTCACACGCTGAGAAATTCCCATGTAAAACTCATAAACTATCAAACAATACTTTGCTCGACTGCAGCAACAATGTAGAAGCAAGCAAAGAAATACTCATTTAATCCCTTTTAAGTTTTGCCACAACAATGGAAACATTCATATGGATTAAACCCTTGATTTTACTTATTCTCTGTATTATTTTTGGATCTATAAAATGTATTCTATGGAGCAGCTTGTTAACTTTTGGGAAATATTTTAATAAGTTTCTATTAATGAGTAATAAGGAAGACTATGTAAGGATCTAGGTGTAAAACATTGAACTCCTGTCCAAAATGAAATGATCAACTTTTTCTTCCACCTTTTAGAGCTCCTTGACATTCAGAATGGAGGAAGGGCCAGCAGTTCAGAACCTTCTCAAGAGAACTGCCTACATTTACCTTTCCCACCATCTTATTTAAAAATATTTTTTTTGGGGAGTTATCTAGGTGTCAGGGCTGGGCTCAGCCGTTCCTTCTCTGTGCTGGCAGCTCAGCTGTCAGCTAATAGCCAGCTCCCATCTCTAGACAGTGATCCACCTGTTGATGATCCTGCTCGTCAGCTCTGCCTACTTAAAGCCTTCCAGTTCATTTGCTCTTTGCCTTCGCCTGTGTTAACATCACAAGAGACTTTCTCCTGCATTCCTGTTGAAGACCTACTTGACCAACGTTCCCTCTGGCTACAGATCCTGCTTGCTGTACTACTCCGTACCTTTATCGCTGGCTCTTGGACATTGGCTTGGCCGACTACCCGATCCGATTACTAAATTCTGGCTATGTTTTGACTATGCTTACTCTGTTTACCTTTTTATTTTTATTATTAAAAAAGTGTGATTTAACTGTACTTCTGTCTCGGTCTGATTCGTGGTTTCTGACACTAGGGATGAGCAAATGTGTGTGATTCTCGGGTCATGGGCCATTTGTTCACAGCCAACCACTCCTACAATGGGCACGTGAGCATCAGAACTGGACCACAAAGCAATGGGAAAAGGTGGCCTGGTCTGATGAATTCAAGAATGGTTTGAAAAACACAAAAAAGAGTTGGAGTTGGAGGTTAACTTGGCCTCCCAATTTCCCAGATCTCCTTCCAATCGAACATCTGTGGGATGTGCTGTAGCCCAATCCATGGAGACCCCACCTCCCAACATACAGGTTTTAAAGGCTACTGATGGCTTGGTGCGAGATACAACAGCATACCTTCAAAGGTCTAGAGAAGTCTATGACTCAAGTCAGAAAAATGCTAACTTTAATGCAAACCTTGCTTAAGTCTATAATCGGGGCAAATCTTAAAAATCAGTTCTGGTAATTTTTAGGGATAATAGTCAAGGAACTTCACACAATGGCAGAAGTAGCAGGACCCTGCTATAGGGGGCACATAACACTGCAACAAAATATATTTAAAAAATGTGGTGCAGTGGGGAGAGGGTCCTCCTACAGTATTTATGGGACTACGAGATTGACATGGGAAAAACACCACTCCTTACTATTACATGCTTAGGATATTCTTTTAGGCTGTATGCAGTGTTATGGACAGGGCTACTGTTAGAAATCATGGGGCCCCATACAGCCTACTTGACAGGGTCCATGGTTGAAAGTGACTGAAGATGTAGATTTATCAGTCCCTTTTTCTGTAGCCTCAGCTGAACAAATGAATCAATAGGACACGCTCACAGGCTCCCTGTTCATTCCCATTCTAAAGCATTGTAAACACTGTTTACTATGTTTCAGTGATGATTGGACACATGAGTGATTGGTACAAATCGCTCACTGTGTTCATTTAGGAATGGAAGGGGTCAGTAAATGACATATTTACTGGCCCCTTCCCCCACTCCAAATCCCGAAACATTCCCATGTGCAGCTGCCAGCAGGAGAGGACAGGAGAGGAGGAAAGCCGGAAGCACCATAGGGGAAAGGGGCCCACAGAGGGGCCAGGACAGCAGATGAAAGGGGTGCAAGTGCTAGAAACAATCCCCCCGCAGTGCATCCAGAGGGAGAAAGAAGCTGGCAGCGTGGCAAGGGGGGCAAAAGAGGATCGGCATCTGCTGTAAGACAGTACAGCTTGACCTCCTGCTCAGCAGGTGCCCGGGCCCCTCTTGTGAACTGATGGGGACAAAGCTCAATTATTTTAGGATCTGTGGGAGGATGTCATCTGGTCCTGGTGCTTTATCCACCTTGATTCTGCCTAAATGTTTCACTTTTGAGCCATTGGGGATCATTTAGGGCTGTGTCAATACCACCCCCATTATGGACATGAGCTCCCCCATGCTCATTTGTATACACAGAGCTGAAGAAAGTATTGAATAGATTTGCCTTCTCTTTGTCCCCAGTCACCCACTCCAGATTTTTTGTAAGCGGCATACATGCTCAGACCTGACTTTTACTACTAATATATTTGAATAATTTTTGGGGGTTTGTCGTACTATCTTTTGCAAGCTGTCATTCGTTTCATATTTTTGCGTCCTTGGTTTCCTTTTTACATATTCTGTTATATTCTTTACAACATTTAAACAATGATATTGTTCCTTAATTTTGATATTTTTTAAAGGCTCTTTTCTTATTAATTATAGCCTTTGGTCATGATCGCATGTGATTTGGACCCGCACTGCAGGTGCCGATCAGTTGTATGGCTGAACTTGCATTAGATTCGCACAGAAAATAGTGTAGGGACTTGTTTTTCCCCACACTAGAATCAGATTGCATGGGTGTCCTCTCCTATGCAATCCAATTCCTGTGGGAGTTCACAGTCCGCACTGTGATCTGTGAACAAAACTGGGGGTGTCATTAACTTTGTTAATGACACCTGCAGCAGTTCGCACAAGACAGTGTGAACTGCCTGCAGGAGAGGATCGATGCAGGAACTGGCTCTGTAATCGTGCTGGTTCCCGCATTACATCAGTGTGAACCCAGGCTTAAACGTATTGCCCTTGGGAATATACATTTACATAAAATCAGGGACATTGGGACTGGTGTGGGGGGGGGGGGAGGGGGATAAAGGGCACTGTGAGTGGTGTGGCTGTAATTAGGGGCACTGTGAGTGGTATGGTGGTGATTAGGTACATTGTGACTGGTGTGGCAGTGATCAGGTATGGCCTGGTGGCATTGTACTACTGTGGCAGTGACAATGGTTGACGGTACTGATATACAGTGATATCAGAGCAGCCATTGTATATGATAATCGCCACAGCAGTGCAATTTCACTATAGTGAACTTGCGCTGGTGAAAGTATATAAAAATAAAAATATAACTTTTTTTACATGCTGTCACCAGAGCAGTGCAGTGTCACCATAGCGACACTGCACTGCTCGAGGGGGGGTGATCAATGTTTTTTTTTTTACACTGTGATTGCATATACAGTCATGATGACTGTGTAAACAGCAATCATTTTCCTTTTCCTTGTCGACTGCATTCATGCGGCCATGTTACTACTGAGATGTCTGTAATTGGTCACAATGATCACATGGTATAGGGCCATGTGATTTGCCCTGTACCATGTGATCATTATGACCAGTTACAGCATGAGAGTATGGATATGTCCTCCCAGAACCAGATACTGTATATAAATGGCCAGGTGGATAGTGGTTAAGCATCTTTTAGCCTGCCTTTTGAATACGACAGACACAAAGCAGCTTTTAATCCAAAAATCAACTGATTTTTTACAGGAAATATGCCCAATACATTGCACAGACTCCAATTATAGTTTTTACGCACTTGTAGTTGGCTGCATTTTGGAAAGGACAGACACCAGACAACTTTTTATCCAAAAATCAAAATGAGTGTATATATATTACACAGGAAAATACAGAAATATTGTACAAACTCTATAAGAGACACTATTTACCCATTTGTAGTCGCCGCATTTAAAAAAGGACACACATTATGCAGCCATTCTATTAAAAAATCCACATTAAATGTATACATTTCATACAAAAAGACAGCAATATTAGCACTGACTCCATGGACAACAGTAAGGCACTTGTAGCAGGCCACATTTTAACAAGGACATGCAGCATGCAGCTTTTCCTTAACCCTAGAGTGCATATGAAAAGGAAAAAACTGCGCCAACTCTATAAGCCAGCTATGAAACCGGAAAGAAACAATATTCAATATGAATGAAAAATAAAGAATTGAAATGAATTAGTCCAAATAAATGTCCTAATGAGTATGAGACACAGGATATGCAGCAGGAATCTTTCAGCTGGAATCTGATAACACCGCAGTGAAGGGTATGACAAATCAGTGAGACCACCACCACATAGATAGCCTCTTACCAGATTGCTAAGAGGGAATAGCCTTGAGCAAGATACACCGCTCTGTATTAAGACCAAATCCGAGGGAATCCTGATCAAATCATCCAAGGGAAATCATCCAAGGGAGAAGAGCCAGCTATCCAGGAAATCCAATCCTCCACAACAGAGCGTGGCAGCCCTTCCACTCAGAAATCACGTAGTCTCCCAGAATAGAAACAGACTATAGTGTGATACCGTTTGGGGGTGTTTATTTAGATATAAAAATTGTACTTACAACACTGAGTGCACTCTGCTCCCTTGGATGATTTCCCTTGGATGATTTGATCAGGATTATTATTGCTGCCTTCGGGTTTAACATACTCAATTTTTTATTAATGCATATTTATTTACTTTCAGGTTAGCGCAAATTTCTTTGTTTCTAGAGTGCATATATAAAAAAAAAAAAAAATTGAAGAAAAGGTTGTGCCTCTCACTCACTTAACTCCTGTACAATCCCTGCCACCTGGGCATGGGCATGGGACTGGGCATGGTGGCTGCGTTTGATGGTACAGTGGCTGCGTTTGATGGTACAGTGGCTGTGCTTGATGGCAAAGTGGTTGCGTTTGATGGCACAGTGGCTGCGTTTGATGGTACAGTGGCTGCTTTTGATGGCACAGTGGCTGCTGCATTTGATGTTTTTTTTTCAGAATTTTTCAGTTTGTTTGCGCCCCCCAAAAATATTGAGCACCAGCCGCCACAGAAAGGAAGCTTATTTTTTTTTACTTTAAACAGCTTATGCTTTACCTAGTAACTGGATTTGGGACCTGTTTAAGCAAGTGCTGCGAATGCACCTTTTTCCTACTCCTCCTCCCTACAAACTGGCTATCAGGATTCAGCAGAATTACAAGCCACTGCTATACCCAAGGCGGTCCACAGAGCTCTGCATAAAGTACCTTAGGCAATAAGAAAGTCCTAGGCTTTAACACCACCTTGTCCCTATGCAAAAACAGAAAGAGCTCCTTGCAAAATATTGCCTCCAATTTAGACATTAACAACAGGTGATAGCTGGTGAGCGTAGAGAGGGATGTCTTTACCAGCTAAAAGGCAGTCTCTGAAGAGCAGAGAGAACCAGATTCAGGTCCAGGGGAACAAACAGGGAACACAGAAGTTGTACAAAGATCTTAATCAAGCATTGAGAGGCCAGTTGTCTCTAAAACAAGATACAAAGGGCAAAAAAACTTTAATACTACATGGGTCTAAATGCTGGTCCAAACCCAGCTGTAGGAAAGAGAGGATACATTTCATGGAGAAGCTCCTAGGTTAAAAGCCTCAATTCTCATACAAAACTAAAATATGCCTCCCATGTCCAATGAGGAGCTGGTGCTATATGTAGAGGTATTAACAGTAGCACCTCTTCCTCCAGTCTACCACCTCTTTCTTCCACCCTGCCTCCCTTTCTCCTTTACGCATTGCGGAGACAAGATCATCCAGTGACCAGGGCAGAGATGGCAGACCCCATTCCTCAAGTGGAGAAGCAGATGGAGCTACAGTAAGGCCTCATGTACACCGCTGCTGGTAAATGGACGTTATGAGCAGTTGGGCATTTTTTTCAACTGCTCCTGAACTGTCCTATAGGTTATCTTATCAGTACATGTACAATGGGTCGTTTATAGTCGTTTCTAGGCAGTTGAGTTTAGAGGCTTTTTTTGGAAAGCAAAAAAATTTGTTGCGTTTAGAGACATTTAAAAAAAAGAAAAGCTTCTAAATGCAAACGCGGCTAAACGCGGCATGTAAACTTGACAAAACAGACATTTTAAACGTGAGTTAGTATCATACAGGAGAGGTTGTAAAAATGTACCGTGTACATTAAGGCTAATAGTGACATGCGGTTCACTGCACTAAAATGTATTTTTGTGGCATGTGCTGAAATAGTACCAATAGTAGTTTAAAATCGGTACACAAATAGGGGCTTACGGTAACCAAGGATAGAATGTCCATGTTTCTATGGTTTCAGTAGAAGGAAAAATGCCCCTCTGCCAGTGGTGTCACTGGAAAGAAAAAATGTGTATGCGTCATGTAGCGATATTCCCGTAGGAGACCCTGATTAGAATGGGTCCTCTGTTACGTGCTTCAACCTCCTCAAGAGCCCCTCTAACACATTATGTTAGATACACAAAGCATGTACTATCATAGAAAATCACTGATGGCAATACCTGATGCCCAGTAGTGGATCTATATCAGGAAGCAATATTCAAGTTAGTAAAGGCAAGTCTTAATATTTTGTCACACACTGTAAATAGTATAGATAAGCTGGCAATAATAATAATAACTCAATTTGGCATACAGTATGGTCGGTACAAGCATAAGATGACACTTTGCGCCAGATCAGCATGAACAATAACAAGGCTACTAATTAGCTGCATTCAGGAGACTATACTGCCAAATATACTAGTATGCTAAGCCTAGGCTCACTGGGCGTAAATAGCTGTTAAACAAATAAGGAGTAGGAGCTAGTAGAAAGGCTTTTTAGGGGCAGTCCTTTTCTGATGTTCTTTTGCTGGCTATAGTTGGGGCCCTTTAAGAAGCATTGGTGCACTTAATGACAGTCTTGCATGCAGTGTAGGTATGGTACAGGTGCAGTCTAGATGCTGTATAGATGCAATGAGAGCACTAGATATTAAGTGTCCTGTTTTTAGCAGCTACCTGCTAGTCTGTATGAAAATGATGAAAAGATAAACAGAAAAAAGGCGCCTCTAAGTGCAGAATAAAAACTTTTTAATATCCCCAAAAGGATTAAAAACACTTACAAGATAGAGGATGAGAAGGAGCATGTAATAAGTGTGTCCAGGTGATGTTCCGATGACAGGAAGGTCCCCAGTATGTATAACTTCCAGTATAGGATCCAGGAAAAGCAGTCGGTGGACGCTGCAGGCTCTAGAAACATAGTAACGTCGTCTGGGTCAGTATGCAGTACGAATCCTGGAAGTGACGTCAGCGGAAGCAGGACGACAACCAGCATGGAACACAAACAGGAAGTGAATCATCAGAATGTGATGCGCTTCGAAACTGCGTATTGCGAACTGCTAAATTATATTTTTTCAAGTGATCACATAATCTCTGTTCTTAGTTGCATTAGTGGCTTGGAGATTTGGGGATGGAAAATAGCAATACACTGATCTTCACTGATCATCTCAGCGAATGGCTTTGCAGAGGGACTTGTCAGCACAAGTCTTGGCCATTGGAGGACAGCTAGACTGTTCTTCCAGCACAGTCAGAAAATGGACCACACTGGGATGGATGTGCTTCCATGCCTAGTGTGGTCAGTTTGAGATAGGAAACCAGAGGGACTGGCAGGGTCACTGGGTGATTTACACGAAGGAAGTATTACAAACAGGATACTATGAAATGTTGGGATAACATATTCTTTAATTTGCCAAGTCCATGATTCACAAACATGATCATCTCTAGTTATCAGCAAGCTATCTGGTATCACACAAAAGGCTAACAAAATACATGCTTTTCATCTATATAAATCTACTTTGTCACCAATGACTGATATACAATACCTACCTAATATGTAGTTACACCTAGGATTTCTGGAGGTGAGCTTGTTGACTTAATGGGTCATGGGGAGCGAGAAGAAAGAATGCCTTAATACTTTTATCAATAGTGAGGAACAGTATGCAATAAATACACAGAAAGAACTGGTATAATGCATAACTAAGCGGCACAGCTTGTATCGGTCTCACATATCATAAAATTATTGTTACCAGCCGGCACAGTTGGCACCAGTCAGAATGGTCCCTAGGTTTTGATATCATTGTAACCATACCATGATCAAATAATGGTATCATTGATTGCCTAGTATCATTGTTGTGTAGTATAGGCATTACATCATCTTCATCCTTTTATTTAATTTCCTTTTAGTTGAATAGTGAGACACATATTGCTTGCATCAGCTTTTAAAACACATCTAAGGCAAGCTGAAATGAAAAGCTAACTGGTGTGTCTATGTGTGCTCATGCACAAGTCTGTTGTAAACTAATTATATCTATACTCATCATCCTTCCAAAAATCCTGTTTATGGTTACATAGTTACTTGGAAAAAAAGACACAAGTCCATCTAATACAACTAACAGAAAAACAACAAAAGTAAATAAAAAATGAATTTCTATATTTTTTTTATGTAGTGCTAACCCTCAAAGAAGCCGCTTTTTTTTCAGGTCCCTTGCTCTCTGTGCCCACGACTCTGAGGCCGCGTACACACGATCAGTCCATCCGATGAGAATGGTCTGACGGACCATTTTCATCGGTTCACCGCTGAAGCAGACTGATGGTCTGATGTGCGTACACACCATCGTTTTCAAAACCGATCGGGTCAGAACGCGGTGACGTAAAACACACGACTTGCTGAAAAAAACGAAGTTCAATGCTTCCAAGCATGCGTCGACTTGATTCTGAGCATGCGCAGGTTTTGAACCGATGCTTTTGCGTACTAACCATCGGTTTTGACCTATCGGTCAGCCGTCCATTGGTTCGATTTTAAAGCAAGTTCTCTTTTTTTGGACCGAAGGACAACAGACCGATGGGGCGTACACACGGGCGGTTTGGACCGAAGAAACTGAACTTCAGTCCGTTTTCATCATTTTGGACCGATCGTGTGTACGCGGCCTGAAAGAAGCACTATACTGCCCAACACACTGGTGGCTTTAAATGAGCTTTAATGAGGAGGCAAAAGCCCTACAGGGAAAAAAATGAGTGGAGCAATGAACAATGATAATGCAACTGAATAGAGCATCTAAAGCAGCACACATTTGTAACAAAAAGAGACATATATACAATGTGTTATAAAGAACAGCAAACTACATGAATGTCCTCACAGAGGTAAAGAAATACTTTCTAAAGCACTCGCCGGTGGATCTAAGTACAGTTAGTTGCCGTTGGGGCCATGGATTTCCCATTGGAGTGCTCACTCAAGAGTATTTACAGTATAATTCCATGGGAAAAACATAAAGAGTGCAAGGCTGACTCTCCACAGGTAGACTTTTGGCCAATATTAGCCAAACTTTTTTTATGAAGTGTGTCCAATTGGAATGATTTACCTTAATTTTCTCTTTCTCATAGACAAAAAGTCCTTAAAAATAATAATACAGTAATCCCCTTTTAGATCACCAGTTTTGTTCTTGCATTGGAAGATTCCCCTCACTGCCTATTCTGGTAACAACTGTTAGGACCTATTCACACCAGTATGGATCCATTGCAGTGTGTTGAATGCACAAGCATTGGCGTGTACTGCATAAGGGGGCCAATGCACATGAATGAGCTTCTTAACGCCTCAGAACAGACTTGCATTTTTGTGTCACATTACAGTGCACAGTAGTTCTTACTGTCCCAGATCAGCTGCGGAGCTGATCTATCACCTATGGGGTGTTCTTACCTCATTGTTGCTGTAGTTCTGCTGGTACATATGGCAATACAAGCATGTGCTCTTTTCTCACTTACCGTATATACTCGAGTATAAGCCAAGTTTTTCTGGCCTTTTTTTTGGGCTGAAAATGACCCCCTCGGCTTATACTCGTGTCAGTGTACCTGATGCCCTCTCCGTGATAGATGAGAGGATGAGAGGGCGTCCATGATAGGCGGAACACTAAACACAGTGTCTGCTGGGAAACTGAGTGTTCCGCCTATCCCGGAAAACAGGACAAGGAGGAGCGCAACTTTTTAACACTGCACAGCCGCTGTCTGAATATGCATGTCACAGACTCAGGTACACAGATCGGCAAAGTGATTCTGCAATGGGCACGGTGAGGTCAGGCTTCAATGGGCACGGTGAGGTCAGGCTGCAATGGCCACAGTGAGGTCAGGCTGCAATGGGCACAGTGAGGTCCGGATGCAATGGGCACAGTGAGGTCCGGATGCAATGGGCACAGTGAGGTCAGGCTGCAATGGGCACAGTGAGGCATGCATATGGGCACAGTGAGGCGTGCAAATGGGCACAGTGAGGCTGAAAATGGGCACAGTGAGGCTGAAAATGGGCACAGTGAGGCTGCAAATGGGCATTGTTGACCCTCTTTTCCACTTACAGTAGCTGCTGCATTCTCACCCTCGGCTTATACTCGACTCAATAAGTTTTCCCATTTTTTTGTGGTAAAAGTAGGCTTATATTCGGGTCGGCTTATACTCGAGTATATACGGTACTTGCAGCACAGAGATAGCAGCTATGGACATCATCTGCCTCACCTGCTGCCTCATTATCTAAGTCATGTCCAGATCAGCTCCTACTGCCTAACAAGCAATAATGGCCCAGATTCAGTAAGCAATTGCGCCTGCGTAACCATAGTTACGCAGCGCAATTGTTGACTTGCGCCGGCGTAACGAGTTCTCCTGATTCAGAGAACTTGTTACGCCGACTGCAGCCTAAAATCTGCGTGGCATAAGGCTCTTATGCCACGCAGATTTTAGGCTGCATTCTTGCGATGACCGCCAGGGGGCGTTCCCATTGTGGTCAGCGTATAGTATGCAAATTGCATACTTACGGCGATTCACAATGTTGCGCACCCCCTGCGTACGCAAGGTACGTCGTTTCCGTACGGCGTGTTTAGCGTAAGGCTGCCCCTTCTAATAGCAGGGGCAGCCAATGCTAAACTATACCCGGCGTTCCCGAGTCGCGACGTTCGAATTTTACGTCGTTTGCGTAAGTGAATCGTGAATGGCGCTGGACGCCATTCACGTTCACTTTGAAGCAAATGACGTCCTTGCGACGTCATTTGCCGCAATGCACGTCGGGAAAGTTTCCCGACGGAGCATGCGCTCTACGCTCGGCGCGGGAGCGCGCCTAATTTAAATGATTCCCGCCCCCGGCGGGATCATTTACATTGCGCGCGCTTACGCCGGGCAATTTTGCCGGCGCGCCCTCGCAATTTATGGAGCTACTGCTCCGTGAATCGAGGGCAGCGCAAAATATTTGCGGGGGCGCAGGGCAAAATCGTTGCCCTGCGCCTCCGCAAATAGAGCGCAATTCTTTCTGAATCCAGGTCACTATTTATCTCTGAGACCCCTCTTGCTACACCTTGTCCTGCCTGGTGTTTCCTCAAAGTGATCTTCTGTGTACCAACCCCAGCCTTATCTATCAGATGTACTAGTCTGCTGTCTGCCCTAACTTTTGGCCTGTTTTCTCTTTGCTCGCTTCCATGTCCACTCACAATAATTCTCTCTGGGCCTGCAAAAGGGTGAACCTGGGAGTTAAAAACTGGAACCAGCATGCAGTAAAATCCATTCCCACCATAAGAAACTCTGGTGAAAACTGACCCTGGGGAACCCTACATTGCCAGCTTACACAAGAGCTCACTTCAGTTGATTCCTGGCAGTTACCATACTGCAATATGAAGGTGAGATGGGCTGCCATTCAAAATAAGTAGCACTGAAATTCAGCAATGCACACAATGTATGTAACTGTGCATTGCAGTAAGATACAACACTTCAATGCAGTAAATAAATCCTAAAATTTAAATTTTCTATCACTTTCTGTCCCAGTGACAATCAGGACAAACAGAAAGTGCAGATCACAAAATTAGGGATCCAAACAGCCGTTCTAACTGTTCTAATTCTATCAAAAACGAAAAATTGATTTCAAGATACTCATATACTTTAATAATTTATTTTTCTATAAATGTAAATAGAAAACAGTTTAGAACTGGTCTATAAAAATAACAAATTTGGATACTTTGGTTGGTAGCTTGCTAATCTGCAGAGGACACTCTGAATAGAAATAACACCATAAATACCAAAAACAGTAAGACTTTAAACAAGAAAGTGGCTTTTCTCGGATTATTAAACAATTCCCAGAACTATCATTTTACAGAGTGGCTTGGAAATCTTAGAACTGTTGAGCTTATTACAATAAAAACAAATATGCATGATGTGCATGTTCCTGCTGTTCAGCAAGATTTTACTACATTAACTGAAATGTGAAACTGCAAGTCTATGGAATTTGCTCTATTTTTGGAATTTTCTACTCATTCAGAATCAGGAATAATTTGCCTTGTAATTAAATGTTCATAGATGGTGAATGACATTTATGAAAACCATTAGTACCTCAATTGTAATAGCATTGTTCGTACTGTAAGCGGCAATTTTATGACCTCATCTGTGTAAAAAAACTCTGTATTAGAGTAGGGCTACATAAGATTATGTTGACAAACCAACCAACAGTACCTCTATGACAGGGGTGGATTTGCCAATTTGCCTTTTAGTGTGAGTTTGGTTAGGTATTAGGGTTTCCAAAGACGTCAGAGGAGTCTACCAAAGCTATTTCCAGTTAGAAAATCATGTGCTATATAATTTTCTCCTGAAGCTGGGTCAAGAACTGCCTTTGAAGTAATTTTTCCCCTTTGCTACTCTAATGCCGTCTCCATCTGTGCACACCGCCCTGCTTACCTGGCTTATTCCACCCTGCTGTAAGCATGAGTCCCTGTGCATTTTTAGGTCAATGCTCCTCTCTGCCTTCTTTGGCAAAGTAAGTTGGGGATTATGGGCCTGATTCCCAAAAGAGATACGCAGACTTAACTGCTGTTCAGTCTGTGCCTAACTTTGGAAACGATTCTTAAAAGGCTTTTTCCAAAGTTAGGCAGAAAATCTGACATGTGTAAGACACTTACACGGTCAGATCTTAGGATGCAGTACCGCATCCGCCACTGGGGGCATTTCTCATTGAAATGCAGCTTTGAGTATGCAAATGAGGACTTAAGATTCTCAAAGCATTTCATCATTGTGATTTCTGCGTAAGTTCCGAATTTGCTTGCGCAAAACTAGGGCTGGTTTTACAATGTGTAAAGTTAGTCACACCTTGTAAAAGCCCATTCAAGCGACGGCATTTGGTATGCATTCCTGAGGGAGAACTCCACGGCAATTTTTAAATTCAAAACCGGCATGGGTTCCCCCCCCAGGAGCATACCAGGCCCTTAGGTCTGGTATGGGTTGTAAGGAGACCCCCCCTACGCCGAAAAATCGACGTAGGGGGTCCCCCTACAATCCATACCAGACCCGTATCCAAAGCACGCTACCCGGCCGGTCAGGAAGGGAGTGGGGACGAGCGAGCGCCCCCCCCCCTCCTGAGCCGTGCCAGGCCGCATGCCCTCAACATGGGGGGGTTGGGTGCTCTGGGGCAGGGGGGCGCACTGCGGGCCCCCCCACCCCAGAGCACCCTGTCCCCATGTTGATGAGGACAGGACCTCTTCCCGACAACCCTTGCCGTTGGTTGTCGGGGTCTGCGGGCGGGGGCTTATCGGAATCTGGGAGTCCCCTCAAATAAGGGGGCCCCCAGATACCGGCCCCCACCCTAAGTGAATGGATATGGGGTACATCGTACCCCTACCCATTCACCTGGAGGCAAAAAGTAAAAGTTAGTAAACACACAACACAAGGGTTTTTAAAATAATTTATTATTCTGCTCCGGATGCCCCCCCTGTATTCTTTATTAGCTCTATTACCAGGGGGGGCTTCTTCTTCCACTCTCCGGGGGTCTTCTTCCACTCTCCGGGGGTCTTCTTCCACTCTCCGGGGGGGGTTTCTTCTTCCGCTCTCCGGGGGGGGGCTTCTCCGCTCTCCGGGGGGGGGCTTCTCTCTTCGCCGCTCTCCGCTGTTGACTCGGCGAACCCCGGTTCTTCTGCAGATGTCCGGTGCCTTCTTCTTCAGCGCTGGCTGCCTGCTATCTTTGTGTGTTAGCTCAATTAGTAACAGGCAGCCGGCACGGTCTTTTGTGACGTCAGGTTCTTCTCTTCTGTTCTTCTCCCCTCTTCCGATGTTGCCTCGTCGCCTCTTGTCACTGTAATGATGGAAGCGCGCCTTGCATCCCATTTATATAGGCATCACCGTCCCATCATGCTCCGGTAGGTACCCACGTGGTGGGTGCACGTGGGTAGGCACCCACCACGTGGGTACCTGCCGGAGCATGATGGGACGGTGATGCCTATATAAATGGGATGCAAGGCGCGCTTCCATCATTACAGTGACAAGGTCCTGTCCTCATCAACATGGGGACAGGGTGCTCTGGGGTGGGGGGGCCCGAAGTGCGCCCCCCTGCCCCAGAGCACCCAACCCCCCCATGTTGAGGGCATGCGGCCTGGCACGGCTCAGGAGGGGGGGGGGGGCGCTCGCTCGTCCCCACTCCCTTCCTGACCGGCCGGGTAGCGTGCTTTGGATACGGGTCTGGTATGGATTGTAGGGGGACCCCCTATGTCGATTTTTCGGCGTGGGGGGGGTCTCCTTACAACCCATACCAGACCTAAGGGCCTGGTATGCTCCTGGGGGGGGGGGAACTCATGCCGGTTTTTTCTTTGAAAATTGGCATGGAGTTCTCCCTCTCAGGAATGCATGCTGAGCGACGCTGTCATTTTTTTTTATAATTATTTGTTTTCCCGGAGCGTATATTTTTTTTCACCCGTCGCAACTTTAGTGTCCCGTCGCAATTCTCAAAGCCGCCCGGCGTCAATTACGTTCGCGCGCTGCACGTCGGGAAAATGACGTCACACGCATGCGCAGTACGGCCGGTGCGGGAGCGCGCCTCATTTAAATTTTAAACGCCCCCCGGAGAGGAGGACCGCCTTGCGACGGCGGCACTTAAGTTACACGGCCTGAAATTTCTAGGTAAGTGCTTTGAAGGTCAGTGTAACTTAACTGCTGAAAGTTAAGTTAGGCAGCTTTTTTGAGAATCAGGCCCTATGAGTTAAAGGCTATTTATGTAATCTTTTTTAGGTATATCTGCCTCCAGCCTCAAAGCACTGGAGATTTAATGCAAAGGTATTTTTATTTACAAACCTTTGCGGCATGCTGTCTAAAGTGGACGTCCCTTTAAAGAAACTGGCCCATCACATTACGCTCCAGCTAGATCACACCATTTCCTTTAAGGACCCAATGGACAAGAAGATTGATACAAATGTGAAAAGAAAATAAACAATTGCAGGAGCATTCTCTAGGTCAGGGATAGACTTGGGTGGCTAAATCCTGGTTTGTTGATTTGGGAGAAGTGAAGGAACCCAGAATCGTCACTCCTTTAATGTTGCTGTAGGCCTCTTGGCAGCTTCCCTGACTTTTTTTCTCATCTTTTCATAAATTTTGGAGGGATGTCCAGTTCTTGGTAATGTCACTGTTGTGCCATATTTCCCCCACTTGATGGTGACCTTCTTCACTGTGTTCCATTGTATATCTAATGCCTTGGAAATTCTTTTGTACCCTTCTCCTGACTGATACTTTTGTACCTTTCTCCTGACTGATACCTTTTAACAATGAGATCCCTCTGATGCTTTGGAATCTCTCTGCGAACCATGGCTTTTGCTGTAAGATGAGACTAAGAAAATGTCAGGAAAGACCTACTAGAACAGCTGAACTTTATTTGGGGTTAATCAGAGGCACTTTAAATGATGACAAGTGTGTACTGACTCCTATTTAACATGAGTTTGAATATGATTGCTTAAAGGGGTTGTAAAACGTTGTGTTTTTCACCTTAATGCATCCTATGCATTAAGGTGAAAAAACACCTGGCACTCTCCGGTCCCCCCGAGCCCCCATTTTACTTACCTGAGCCCCGAATCTCCATGGGCATGATCCCGCGTCGTTCTTTACATGGCTGATCGGCTCCTCATTAAATAGTTTGATAGCAGTGCAGCCATTGGCTCCTGCTGCTGTCAATCAAATCCAGTGCCTCCAGTGGGCTATGCTCACCGAGTGTATAACATGGGAGCTCGCCCGCAAGGTAACCCCCTCAGGAGAGAGCTTCCCAGAGGGGGTTAGCTCTTGCGGGGAGGAGCCGAGACAGCCGCCGTGGGACCTCAAAAGATGTGGATCGGGGCCACTCTGTGCAAAACGAACTGCACAGTGGAAGTAAGTATGACATGTTTGTTATTTAAAAAAAAAAAAAAAACTGAACCTTTAGTGTCCCTTTAATTCTAAACACAGCTACACTCCATTATAAGAGGGTGTGCACACTAATGCAACCACAATATTTTATTTTTTTATTTTCACTTCACCCCCCTAAAAGATTTCAGTTTGTTTTTCAACTGAGTTGTACAGTTTATAGGTCACATTAAAGGTGGAAAAGTTCTGAAATTATTTATCTAATTTTTTTACATCACAGAAACCTTTTTAACCACTTAACGACCCCTTCACGCCAATATACGTCGGCAGAATGGCACGGCTGGGCACATCAACGTATATGTACGTTGTCCTTTAAGCCCAGTCGTGGGGTTGCGGGCGTGCGCCCACGGCGCGCTCCCGCGACCCGGTCCGAAGCTCTGTGACCGCAGGACTCGCGAACCCGATCGCCGCTGGAGTCCCACGATCGGTCCCCGGAGCTGAAGAACGGGGAGAGCCGCGTGTAAACACAGCTTCCCCGTTCTTCACTGTGGCGGCGTCATCGATCGTGTGATCCCTTTTATAGTGGGACACAATCGATGATGTCACACCTACAGCCACACCCCCCTACAGTTGTAAACACACTTGAGGTCACACATAACCCCATCAGCGCCCCCTGTGGTTAACTCCCAAACTGCAATTGTCATTTTCACAATAAACAATGCATTTTAAATGCATTTTTTGCTGTGAAAATGACAATGGTCCAAAAATGTGTCAAAATTGTCCGAAGTGTCCGCCATAATGTCGCAGTCACGAAAAAAATCGCTGATCGCTGCCATTAGTAGTAAAATTTTTTTTTTTACAAAAATGCAATAAAACTATCCCCTATTTTGTAAACGCTATAAATTTTGCGCAAACCAACCGATAAACGCTTATTGCGATTTTTTTTACCAAAAATATGTAGAAGAATACGTATCGGCCTAAAATGAGGAAAACATTTTTTTTTATATATATTTTTGGGGGATATTTATTATAGCAAATAGTAAAAAATATTGAATTTTTTTCAAAATAGTCGCTCTACTTTTGTTTATAGCGCAAAAAATAAAAACCGCAGAGGTGATCAAATACCACCAAAAGAAAGCTCTATTCGTGGGAGAAAAAGGACACCAATTTTGTTTGGGAGCCACGTCGCACGACCGCGCAATTGTCAGTTAAAGCGCAGTGCCGAATCGCAAAAAAGGAGCAAGGTCCTTTAGCTGCATTTTGGTACGGGTCTTAAGTGGTTAACAGGGGTTTGTAAACTTCTTATATCCATTGTATATACTAAACATATAGGTGTGTATGTGTAGAGCTTATACAAACGTGTGCTATTCCAGCTACATGTAAGTGTAATAGCTGCAATAAATTATTTTACTTATTTAAAACGAGATTACGCTATGTGGCCACTTTCCATTTTTATCTCCTCACAACATTGACACTTTTTGAGAACAAGCTCTGGGATCTAGTTTTCATCATATGCTTTGCTGCATTTATACCATCGTTCATCGGAGGTCATGGTGTCCATCTAATCAGGATTCTTCCATTTTGCCACAATTGGGTTTATTCCTTGCAAGCCTGTTTTGACTTTCGGAGACATATGTCCCCCTGAGTCCACCTGTTCCGCTAAGCTCACACTTCTACAGGTGTCGGGTCAATATATTTCACCGAAGAAGTCACGATTTTATGTTATTCAAGGTTAGTCTTGGAATCTTCTCCATTCCTTTATTTAATCTTTTTTGCACTTGGTGGAATATTTTTTCATATTTATGGACTTTGATACTTTGATACATTATATATTTAGTGTATAATTGAGATATTAACACTCAGTCACTGCATATTTGTATTATTCATTTATTGATTTTTTGATCACAATGTTTCTTGTCAATATTCACATTGTATAAGCATACACATACACATACACATACACACACATTTGCTTTTCGCTTTCTTTCAACCAGCCGTGTTAGCAGCTACATTCTACATTGGCAGTGCAGGGTTATTTACACCATTTTCTTATACTAAACATATATGATCATCATAATGGGATGATGGGAAAAGTCAGAGGAAAGAAAACCCAAATTGATCTATAAGATTTAAAACACAAAACAAAAAAAAGCTCAAAGGGGCAAAACAATATCTCTGTCCTCTACCAGGGGTCTCCAAACTACGGCCAGAGGGCCAGATGTGGCCCTTTGCTAGCCTTTATGCGGCCCTTGGGGCACTGTTCCTCCAACTGATATGAGGCACTATTCCTTCCACTGAGGCCCCGTACACACGACAGAGGAACTCGACGTGCTTGGCACGTCGAGTTCCTCGTCGAGTTTTGGGATGAAGCCGCCGAGGAGCTCGGCGGGCCGGCTTCTCCCATAGAAGAACGAGGACAACGAGAAAATAGAGAACATGTTCTCTATTTTCTCGTCGAGTTCCTCGGCAGCTCCATCGAGCCAAAACTGTACAGACGACAGAGATTCTCGGCAGAATCCGGGTTTTGACCGAGTTTCTCGGCGAATTCTGCCGAGAATCTCTGTCGTGTGTACGAGGCCTGACACCAACAAGGGGGCACTATTTCTTCTACTGATATCAATGATGGGATACTATTCCTCCTACTGATAGGGGCCCTTCTCCTCCTCCTACAGACCACCAACCCTGAGGCCATATTTATTCTCACTGGTGCTGGGCCCGGGACATTTTCTGCCCCCACTGGCCACAATCCAGCCCTCCTAAAGTCTGAAGGACAATAAACTGGCACTTTGTTTAAAAAGTTTGGAGGCCCCATGCTCTAAACCAACGTCATAAGAACATGTGGACAAATATAAGGGTGCATCACAAAACCTTAGCTAAGCTGAGCTTGATTTTTATGATAGTTAGAGGTTGTCTGACACAGCTGTGTAACACCACATAAATACTTGTTGTGTATATATATATATATTACACATATACCAGTATATATATATATATATATATATATATATATATATATATATATATATATATATATATATATATTGTAACCATCTTAAAGCAGTATTAAACCCGTAAAAAAAAGGAAAAAAAAAAACCCTGCAAGGCAAAGGCATAATGAGCTAGCATACTAGCTCATTATGAAATACTTACCTCATGCCGTCGGAGTGGCCAGAGCCGCAATGAAGTCACTCCTGCGCATGAGTTTTCTTCCCAGCACGGTCCGGCAGCGTCTGCCTGGCCTTCAGCCGGACATTCAAAGTGCATGCGCTGCTGATGTCAGCGGCTGCATGCAAAGGGAATATCTCCTAAACTGTAAAGGTTTAGGAGATATTAATTTTACCTACAGGTAAGCCTTATTATAGGCTTACCTGTATGTAAAAGTGTCAAATTTGGGAATACAACCATTTTAATGGATTTTGTAGAACAATGTCCACTTACTTAGAGCTCTTCAGAAAGTTTATTTGCAATCAAAAAAATTTGAAAAAAAATGTATACCAAGAAAACTATGCTGTATACTTTTGTTCATGCCTATGATTATTTATTTCCCAAAAATGTAGTGAGATATATTTATATGTCCTCTGATCATGCACTGAAATACTGTATGGATTAGTGTTACAGTAATAAAGAGTATAATCTTCTTGCCAGTCTACATCTATTTAACATGTGTCCTGTTTTCCTCTATCAGACTATTTCTGTTGTTTACCAAAACCAAAGTAGTGCAGAAGGGAAAGTAGAAATGTGTTTATTCAAAATGTTGACTAATTAGCAGGGGCGTTGCTAGGTGGAAAAAAGACCAGGGGCTTCAGCCTTAACTCTGAGTCCGGAACCGGGGGGGGGGGGGGGGGGTGTTAAAAACCGCAGAGGTGATCAAATACCACCAAAAGAAAGATCTATTTGTGGGGAAAAAAAGATAAATAAAATTATTTGGGTACAGTGTTGCATGACCGCGCAATTGTCATTCAAAGTGCGACAGCACTGAAAGCTGAAAATTGGTCTGGGCAGTAAGCAAGTGGTTAATAACATATCCATACCCCCCTTTCCAAAAAAAAATCTGTTACAAATAGTTCATTGCAGGAGCACTTTGTCTAGGAATTTTGAGTGCCCAGATTTCCTGACCGTAAGCATTTGCGATCTAGATGGTGTACCGGTGCATGGGATCCAATTTAAGTTTTTAAAAATGTAACTCCTCTTTTATTGAAAAAAAAAAACATTCCCCTTGGGTGATCTATGTACATTGCAGGGATTTTACAAACTTTGTTGCAGATTCCTACCTTTTGTTACTGTCATGGTCTTACCTCTCTCCTGTCTCCTTCGTTTGACATGTGCTGGCGGCCATCTTGGTTTCTGGGTCTCTTGTAGCCTCCCACCCTGCGGCTCCTCCTTCCCACTGGGAGGAGCTGGATGCCTGGCTCATATATATAGGAGGTCTGTGGCTTCAGTTCCTTGCTTGGTCCTCCTGTGTTCACATGCTTCTAAGACTGCTGCTGCTTCTGGTTCCGATCCTGGCTTCGTCTGACTTCCCTGCTGTTCCTGATCCTGGCTTCGTCTGACTTCCCTGCTGTTCCTGATCCTGGCTTCGTCTGACTTCCCTGCTGGTTCCTGATCCTGGCTTCGTCCGACTACCCTTCTGGTTCCTGACCTCTGGCTTCGCAAGACTCTGCTTCGGTTTCACCATCCGTTTGGACTTTTGCTTTACAGCTTGATTTTCAATAAAGCCTTCTTATTTTCACTTATCTCTTGTTGTACGTCTGGTTCATGGTTCCGTAACAGTTACGCTGAAGAAATCCCTGTGTGTTTCTCTATGTCCATGTTGTTTCATAATTATCAATCAGCTGCTGTACATGCAGGGCTCTAATGAGGAAAGTGGCAGGGCCTGCTTCCCTTTAGACATGATTTCCTATTAGGAGAATCTCACCAAAAATGATTTTTTTTTTGCAGGGGATGCCTGAAATCTGACTTGTATCTTAGTGTAGACGTCTGGGAAAATCAGTGAGCCAATTACAAAAGCAGGAAATTATGTTTCTGGGTGGGGGGGCGCTCTGTACACCATCTGAGTATAGAACACCTCCATGTAGCCATATTGCATTGCATGAAAATTACAGCATTGCAGATTAAAAAGTAAAGGTCATTTTTAATAACCTTTAATTACAACTGTATATGATAATATATTTTTTATATTTGCTATTTTTCTTTTCCCACAAAAGTTTAATTACCTTTTAAAAACAGTTTTTCTACAGTAATTGTTGCCACCCTTTGCTTTAACATAGGTTTAGGGGTTCTAGTTATAAAACTAGAACTAAAGAACTAAAACTGTTGGATGCATTTTAACAGCATTTTTCCAGCCTGCACAAATTTTCATCATATTTTCTCTCTCTCTTTTGCTTCATTTCTTGTGATCGTTAGCTCGATCTTGTGGCCAAAATGCTTAAAATACTTTAACCAGTTCCTGCCTAGCCTATAGCAGATTGACGACTGAGCAGGGGATTCATTATTCTGAGCAGATGTCATATGACTGTCCTTCAGAATGTGGCCACTTGTGCATGCCTCCGGGGGCGCGCAGAAATTTGTGGTGGGGTCTGCCGCATCACGATCACGTTAAAAAGCCTATGACGCAGGCTTTTTACTGTGTGATTAACTGTGTCGAATCACATCTGATCACAGTGTAACTAGGAAGTGCTGGTTATTGGCATTCCTCACACTGACAGCGTGTGAGAAGAGGAGAGCTGATAAGTGCAATGATTTTCAGTGCAGCCCCATCAGTGATGCCCATCAGTGATGCCAATCAGTGCCCATCTATGATTCCTTTCAGTGCACATCAGTGCCGCCTATCAGTGCCCATCAGTGCTGCCTATCAGTGCCCATAGGTGCTGTCTATCTGTGCCTATCAATGCTGCCTAACAGTGCCCATAAGTGCCGCCCATCAGTGCTGCATATCAGTGCCCATCAGTGCTGCATATTAGTGCCTCCTCATCAGTACTCATCAGTGCAGCCTATCAGTGGGCATCAGTGTAGCTTCATTAGCGCACATCAATTACAAAATGTTATAAAAGGAAACTGAGAAAAAAAAAATCAACATTTTTGGGCTTTTTTGATTTGTTTAGCGAGAATAAAAAAAACAGTAGTGAATAAATACCACCAAAAGAAAGTTCTACCTGTCTCAGAAAAATGATAAAAATAATAGTTTGGGTACAGCTTTGCATGACTGTGTAATTGTCATTCAAAGTGCAACAGTGCTGAAAGCTAAAAATTGGCCTGGGCAGGAGGGGGGTGAAAGTGCCCTGTAATTGAAGTGGTTAATCAGAAAAAAATACTGTATTTTGACCATTAGATGGCGCTAACAATTATAGCAAATAATCCAATATTAACCACTTCCATACCGGGCACTTATGCACCTTCCTGCCCAAGCCAATTTTCAGCTTTCAGCACTGTCGCACTTTGAATGACAATTGCGCGGTCGTGCTACACTGTACCCAAACAATTTTTTTATCATTTTGTTCCCACAAATAGAGCTTTCTTTTGGTGGTATTTGATCACCTCTGCGGTTTTTATTTTTTGCGCTATAAACAAAAGAAGAGTGACAATTTTTAAAAAAAACACAATATTTTTTACTTTTTTATTTAATAAATATCACAATTTTTTTAAAAAAAACTTTTTTCCCCTCAGTTTAGGCCGATACGTAATCGTCTATATATTTTTGGTTAAAAAAAACGCAATGATCATATATTGATTGGTTTGCGCAAAAGTTATAGCGTTTACAAAATAGGTGATAGATTTATGGCATTTTTATTTTATTAATTTTTTTACTAGTATTGGCGGCTATTTGCGATTATTTTACTGTCACCGTGACATTGCGGCGAACACATCGGACACTTTTGACACGTTTTTGGCGCCATTCACATTTATACAGCGATTAATGCGATAAATATGCACTAATTACTGTATAAATGTGACTGGCATTCAAGGGGTTAACACTAGGGGGTGAGGGAGGGGTTAATATGTATACCTGTATTGTGTTCTAACTGTGGGGGAAGAGGGTTGACTGGGGGAGGTGACCGATCTATGTCCCTATGTACAAGAGACACAGATCGGTCTCCTCTGTCCCCTGACAGGACGTGGAGCTCTGTGTTTACACACAGAGCTCCAAGTCACTGCTCTGTCGTTACCGATCGCGGGTACCTGGCGGACATCGCGACCGCCAGGCACGCGCATCGGCATCTCGGGGACGCGCCGGGCGCTCGCGCGCCCCCCAGTGGCCGGAGGAATACAGGACGTCAAAAGACTTCCTGTTGAATATTCAGAGTCACCGTGAAGCCGTCATTTGACGATGGCCCGGTGCTCAAGTGGTTAAAATACAGGGACAATTCATGTAGACTGGATGAATGCTTTGCACATTCATCTAACAAATGTTTTATAACTATGCCTCTAGGTGTATTTTGCTGTGTTTCCGACTGCAATTATGTAAGTAAAAAAGTATTAAGTCAACAGAAAGATATAGGGATCCAATAAAAAGGTAGCTGTAAGGCCTTACTGCGACCATACTATTAAAAAAAAAAAAGAAGAGGCACAATCATAAAGCACAGTCATTGGGCTTTACAAACTCAAACCCAGTGGAGCACTATTAGAATAAATGAAGGGGATAAAACCAAGAGGAGTGCAAAATCACTGGTCTCTCCTTCAAACTGCGCCGAGCACAGAGATTCCCATAGGACATCATAGGATTCACAAAGTGGCCTGCATTTTAGGAAGCAGCCTGAAAACGCAAGCCATAGAGGATAGTGGACAGCTATATCTACTCTCAATTTATACAAGTCCTCCATGGTAAGGTAGATGAATACAGTGAATACATCACTGCACATCATACATTTAATTGCCACTGTATCTTTAAAGTGTATTTGGAGACTAAAACGTTATATATACTGTACATAGACCAATTATTGAAAAGTTATGTGTACAGAACAATGCGCATGTGCTATGAAAATCTGTGATTTAAAGCCAGTTAATAATAGTTGCAGGTCCATTAAACTTTTATAGCCAGATTCAGGTAGACGTGCCTAACTTTCTCATATACACTACGCCGCCGTAAGTTAGAGAGGCAAGTACAGTATTCACAAACAACTTGCGTCCTAAGTTACGGCGGCGTAGTGTAAATGTGCCGGCGTAAGCGTGCCTAATTCAAATGTGGAAGAGGTGGGCGTGTTTTATGTAAATTAAGCATGACCCCACGTAAATGACGTTTTGAATGAACGGCGCATGCGCCATCCGTGGACATAACTCAGTGCGCATGCTCCAAATTACGTCGCAAAGACTCATTGGCTTTGACGTGAACGTAAATTACGACCAGCCCTATTCACGGACAACTTACGCAAACAGCGTAAAACGTGAAAATTTTTACGCAGTTCCGATGTCCATACTTAACATTGGCTGCGCCATCTTTTTGGTGGTTTATCTTTACGCCTGAAAACGCCTTACGTAAACGGCGTATCTTTACTGCGACAGGCAAGCGTACGTTTGTGAATAGGCGTATCTCGCTGATTTACGTATTCTAGAAAATCAGCGTACACGCCCCTAGCGGCCAGCGTAAATAGACAGCTAAGATACGACGACACCGGTGGTCGTATCTTAGCAAAGTTTAAGCGTATCTCAATGTGAAAATATGCTTAAATATACGACCGCGCAGATTCAGAGTTACGATGGCGTATCTACTGTACTGATACGCCGTCGTATCTCTACCTGAATCTGGCTATTAGACTTTCACATTTCAGATTTTATGCATTTTAAGGAGAATACCATTTAGAATTAGTGCAAAACATGCTGCAGGTAGTCTGCAAATAAATGAATGAATGATATAATAACAATTAACATTAGTGAATAACAACAATAATACCTACTGTATATCCAAGAATGGTTACGTAAAGTAAGTAAAAGTGTCTTTCTTGGGTTATAAAACAGTTCCCACAACTATCATTTTACAAAGTGGTGGAAATCTGAGCTGTGTTGAACTTATTACAATCAAAACAAATGTGCTTGATATGCATTTTCTTTCTGTCCAGCAAAAAAAGTATTAACAGAAGTCTAGAATGGAATTTGTGCTATCATAGACACACTATTTTGGAAGTTTATACGTATTTAGGATTAGGTATACGTTTTGTTGTAGTTTAAATGAAACCTGTAATAAGAGAAATATAGAGCCCGCCAATGCTGACCTTATTCCAAGAAAACTCTAGCCACCTGGCTTGTCTCCTGTTTTAAAGTTACCCTGTCAGGCTCTAAATATTCCATCTGACCCAACAACAGAGGACGTATTATACTTTTCTCCCCAGTGGCATGTGTTTCCTACCTTAGCTGTGATCCAGTGCTAAAACATCTGCCAGCATTCAAAAGTTCTACATTTCGGGTGCCTTTTTTCGGCACCATACGCTGTGGCCTATCATCTCACTGTGAGGTCATGTACAGTAGTGATGTTGTGTGGCAGGCTAGCCAGGTGTTGGGTTCATGTTCAAACATGTACTCTGCAAACCCTGGTTCCTTCCTCCCCTAATTTGTGAGTGATATTTAATTTTATTTTGATGATGTTAAGTTTTACGCTATGGGTGCTTCCTCCCTTACTGTATGTGATATAACTATGGCTTAGGCTGGCCACAGTGGCAGCTGGTGCTCAAAATTTTTGGGGGGGCACAAACGAAAAAAAAAACAATTGCAGCCTCACTGTGCCCATCAAATGCAGTCACTGTGCCATCAATTGTCACCACTGTGCCATGCCATCAAACGCAGTCACTGTGCCATGCCATCGAACACAGCCACTGTGCCATTAATTGTCACCACTATGCCATGCCATCAATTGTAACCACTGTGCCATCAATTGTTACCACTGTGCCCATCAATTGTCGCCACTGTGCCCATCAATTGTCGCCACTGTGCCCATCAATTCTCACCACTGTGCCCATCAATTGTCGCCACTGTGCCATCAATTGTTACCACTGTGCCATCAATTGTTACCACTGTGCCATCAATTGTTACCACTGTGCCCATCAATTGTCGCCACTGTGCCCCGCAATTGTCGCCACTGTGCCCAGTAAAATGCTGACACTGTGACCTGTATGTGCCATCAATTGTTACCACTGTGCCCATCAATTGTTACCACTGTGCCATCAATTGTTACCACTGTACCCATCAATTGTTACCACTGTGCCCATCAATTGTAGCCACTGTGCCCATCAATTGCCAACACAATATTGAACCATACAGACTAAGACTGGGATGTCATTAAAGTTAATGTGAGTGTAAAGGCAGGCGTCACAATACTTTTGGTAATATAGTGTATTATATGTTGGAGGTTTATTGCATATTGCACTCATTGAGTATTTTGTACAAGGGGAGAGGGCACAGTACTTTCAGGGCAAGCGAAGCTTGTACACATACACATATATCACTGGGATTTGGCACTATTAAAGCAGCAGCTGCCAATTTTGCTTATAGGTTCAACACATTTTTGATGATCAGTGCCCCGATTACATTCCTAGATGTCCTCCTGCGTGGAGATCGGCTCTCCTCGCCACACAATGTCAGTGTGAGGCGAGGAGAGCCGATTACTGACATCTCCGTGTTTACATGTGACCAGCTGTGATTGGACGCAGCTGATCACATGGTTAAAGAGCCGCGGACGCGGCTCTTAACAGAGATCGGGGTCACGCCGTGTCCAAGAACAAATATTTACCTAGGTGGATAGAGCATTGGTCTGATGCTGCATCTGTCCCCCTGCCCCCAGCTCTAACACTGAGAACTAAACAATCAAAGTCCACTGATCGCTCAGTTCTCAGTCCTCCTTGAGCAGAGAGCAGTGACTTTTAGTCACCGGCTCTCTGCTCTGCCCCCCCCCTCTTGATCACTGGAGCGCTAGACTGTGAAAGGGGTGGGAGCGTATGGCTCATGCACTGAGAGGCTGACCCGGGTGCCAGTCCAGGCATTTGGGTGGATCCCGACTGTATGGTTGCGATCTTTCTCCACCCTGGACTGGCTCTGTGACATCAGCTGACAGCAGGCCTCAGCCCACTGTCTGCTGAGAATGGGTCACAGGGTGCAGAACGAACTGCACTTTAGTAAAACACAGGAGAAGTACAGCCAAACAAGCTTTGACTGTACTTCTCCTTTAAAGAATTCTGGGCTTGTACTAACTATACTTAAAGTGGTAGTAAAGTCACTTTTTCGACTTGTACCTACAGGAAAGTCTATAATACGGCTTATCTGTAGATACAGTGAATATCTCCTAAACTTGCACTGTGTAGGAGATATTCACACTGCATGCAGCCAATGACATCACCAGCGCATGCGCTCTGAAGCTTCAGAGCTTGTCCCGTAAAAGAGGGCCCCTGCACGCATGGGTTGGAGTGACATCATTGCGGCTCTGTCCACTCATGTAGCCGGAGGCCTTGAACTCGGAAGGAAGTCCTGGTGAAGATGGAAGCCCAGCATACCAGCACATTATAACATTGCCTTGCAGGGGATTTTTTTCTTTCTTTAGGCTGCGGTTTACTACTGCTTTAAAAACACTCCCTTCCCTTCAAGCCAAAAATTCAATCAGACAAACTAAAGCACCAAAGTAGCCAGGGTGTCCTATGCTGTCTCTGTAGATAACCCATAGTTCTCTAGAAATCCCTTTTCATGTATCACATCTTTATTTGTAAAACAAAAATTGTATATATGTAGCGCTACCCCTGTGAGGGCCTCTTAGAGAGTGTATGTGTATGAACCCACCCCACCTTCCTCAAATTTTCAGCCCTACCCACCATCTCCACCACAACCCTATGTACCACCAACATCCCAGCCCTACTCAGATGCTTTTGGCAATGTGCAGTATACGACCCTAGAGCCCCCTTGCCATATCCCAAGCTCTCCCAAATTTCCTTCACCCTTTGTCTTTCAACCACCCAAAAATGTATGACACCACCATCACCCACTCAGCTTCCCCCTGTCCAGACAACACAGTGCCCACGACTCACTGATCATGCATCAGGACCACCCACAAGGTACTTATCCACCAGCACTGGGTCATTCTCAAGTGTCCCAAAAACTTATTTCAGACTGAAATGTTGTTGATATATATTTCGAGAGGTACTAATCCTCCTAGCTGTACTTCTATACAATATTTTAGTTTATATTTTTGTTAAAAATCACGTCATTTGCTGTTGCCAACAGGTTATTTCAAAAAAGTTTATATATTTTTTTAAATATATATTGTATTTTGCTGTTGCCTCATTGTTGGGGTATTTTTTGGTACTAAAATTGTTTATTGCATTTTATAGTATGAATACAAATATAAAAAAAAAATATATATTTCTATCGTTGCATGCCTTTCTCTTTTGTATGTTATTTGCATTACTATATGCTATACTATAAACACAGGTAATATGAAGAAATTAAACTTTGCTACAATGTAAAGTAGTGAGTGTACAACTTGTATAACAGTATACATTTTCTGTCCCCTCAAAATAACTTAACACATAAACCGCTGGCAGTCGAAGTGAGTACACCCCTAACGGAACCGGCTGTGTGAAAAAGCCCTTCCCTCAAGGTTACCTCCTCTTGTATTTATAGGCCACTGAGGCAGGACCATGAACACCCAGGAGTTAGCAACCTTAACCCCTTCCTACCTCCCTGTGCAGCCAGGTACAAAGAAACTCACTAACACAGACTTTACTACAATACACTGCAATACAATAACATAACATAACATAGTGTGTACTCCAAAAGTAGGCACCTGCCTACATGCACATATATGGTGCCTATAGGAGGCACAAAAGTGCCTTGACACCCTCACCTACTAGGAAGTTTGCTGCTAATTTTAAGGAAGAATTTAAGGTAAAAGGTACATTTTCAAGGTAATGCTTAGGCACAATTGACATTACTAGATGTACCCTATAATTCAGTAAATCATCACATTTTAATTCAGTTCCATTAAGGAGTGGCCTGTCCATTAGGGGTGCATGGGGCACCACCCCCCTAGACTGCATGCAGAGCTGCATGCAGGCGCCTGACTCGTATGTTTGCATGAGGTTTTTTTCCAAGCACATGATTAGAGCCTGAGGCTCTAATTGGCTTGAAAAGTTCAGGCCACTCACTTGTGACAATAGCGAATTCGCTATTGTCTTCTGGTTTCTCCTCCTGGCGAATCAGGACAGGAGGCGGATTGGGTTGGCTGGGAGGAGAAGCTGAGGAAACCATGGAGGAACTGTGCTGAGGAGAGGATAGTGCGGGGGACAGTGCCGTGGAGGGAAGAGTGCGGGGGACCGTGTCATGAAGCACTAAGTGCGGGGACTGCGTCATGGCAGGGTGAGTGCGGGGGACCATGCCATGGAGCGGTAAGTGCGGCGACCATGCCATGGAGGGGTGAGTGTGGGGGACCATGCCGTGAAGGGGTGAGTGTGGGGGACCGTGCCATGGAGGGGTGAGTGTGGGGGACCGTGTTGTGGAGGGGTGAGTGTGGGGGACCATGCCGTGAAGGGGTGAGTGTGGGGGACCGTGCCATGGAGGGGTGAATGTGGGGGACCGTGCCATGGAGGGGTGAGTGTGGGGGACCGTGTTGTGGAGGGGTGAGTGTGGGGGACCATGCCGTGAAGGGGTGAGTGTGGGGGACCGTACCATGGAGGGGTGAGTGTGGGGGATCGTGTTGTGGAGGGGTAAATTCGGGGGACTGTGCCGTGGAGCGGTGAGTGCAGGGACCTTGGAGCGGTGAGTGTGGGGGACCATGCAGAGGTGTGTGTGGATCTGGGGGGGTTTGTTTGCCCCCAAAAATTTTGCACCAGCTACCACTGGTTCAACTTAAAAGAAGTAAAACTTGCATTTCTAAAACTAATAAGAAGGAAAAAATAAAAATGTCATAAATTTTAGATATGTGCCTTTGCATTAGAAGTTTTAGGGAAACACATTTTTTTTATATTTTGTTTGTCACAAATGGTTTCTTTTTAATAAACCAGGGTGTATATATTCTGTGTTATTTTAGCCTTATTTCTTCGCAGGTGTCATAGGCTAAAATACAAGTTAATTCTCTATTTTGTATTTTGTTTAATAATGGATAGTGCTCACTTAAGAAGTGTTCTCTTGAGGCTCCAGATGAAATTGGTTATTTGAGAGAACAGTCCTAAGCAGCAGTTTATTTGATGAGTTTTACTTCTGTTAATCAATAAATAATTTAAACAAAAAAAATTTGCTTTTGGCCCAATTGTCTTGTCCACTTGTTACTTAGACAATTTACCGCCTTGGAATATGTAACACATTTGTGACAAATGACACAGGAGATACATGTGTTACATGGCTAAAGCCTCGTACACATGGTTCAATTGTTGGCAGGGGATTGTCTGATGTTGGTGGTACATAGGGTTGTGGTGGAGATGGTGGGTAGGGCTGATAATTTGAGGGATGTGGCGTGGGTTCATACACATAGGTAGAGGTGGTGATTGGCTATTGATTAGCGCCATCCGTAATGCCAACCTTTTTTTTTTGGGTGTGCTCTCTTACACATTCCTAACAATACAGTTGCAAATGCTGTGTCATCACCTTTCTGCTCTTTTAACTTTTTCTACATCTTGGTCATCAAAAATTATACATTGATAATGGGCAGGAAAATGTGCTTGAGCTTCCACCAGACTGTCCACTATGAGGGACAAGTGGTCCTCTTCTGCCATATACAGTATAAATGTTGGTGAGGAGGCCTTCGCCCTTAGTCAATACCTACTAAGGCTTTACTGAGTTTGTTTTTTTACTTTGGAAAAGAGAGTGTTCCGCCTAACAAGGGCAAGAAGATTTGTGGAGTGCGCTTTCGGTATTTTATCAAATAAACAAAATATATCCCAAACGGTGTTGAGCAGTACAGAAATAATATATGAATGAATTATGTGAAATAATAAGCAAAATAATCATTAAAATGCAAAATATAAATAAAAACAAATAAATATGATAAGAAAAAAAGTCCATGTGATTTTTCAATCATTCATATTCATGATATTGTATTCATTCAATGACAGAGATGCCAGATAATTCCAACTTGTGCCTGCATTTATAGTCCTTTCACCGAGTGTGTTATTATCCCTTTACCAGTCTACATATGTTCTCACATTAGTATTTGACCCGATATCAGGTCCCATGCGCTTGGCCCTTAGTGGGGTCTCCTATACCACAGATGTTCTGTCTTACTCCACTTTCCTGGTATTCTTAATCCACCTCCATCCTCAGTAATTGTGCAATGAATATGTGAGATTCACATTCAAAAGATAATAGAATATACAGTATACTCTCTGTGTAGAAAACTGTAATTTTTTTTAAAGTAATATACTTAAAGTGGTTGTAAAGTCAGAAGGTTTTTTTAATCTTAATGCATTCTTTGCATTAAGAAAAACAGGCTTCTGTGTGTAGCAGCCCCCTCAACAACCCCTAATACTTACATGAGCCCTATATCTGTCCAGCAATGTCCAAAAGTGTTTTGTCCATCCGAGACTCTCCCACCTGATTGGCTGAGACACAGCAGTGGTGCCATTGGCTCACACTGCTGTCAATCAAAAACACTTAGCCAATTGGGAGAGAGAGGGGGTGGGGCCGGGACGCAGCTCAGTGTCTGAATGACACAGGGAGCTGTGACTCGGCTTGGGTGCCCCCATAGCAAGCTGCTTGCTGAGGGGGCACCCGACAGGAGGGAGAGGCCAGGAGCACAGAAGAGGGACCCAAGAAGAGGAGGATCTGACCTTCTCTGATCAAATCCACTGCACAGGACAAGTAAGAGCGATAACACCAAATTTAACACACTTGCTCCCCATTCACACCTAAGACCTTGGAGTCACATGACACCGGGGGGGGGGGGATGGCTAGTTGGGCCCAACTTGGACATTTTTACTTAGGGGTGTACTCACTTTTGTTGCCAGCGGTTTAGACAATAATGGCTGTGTGTTGAGTTATTTTGAGGGGACAGCAAACTTACACTGTTATACAAGCTGTACACTCACAACATTGTAGCAAAGTAATTTCTTCAGTGTTGTCACATGAAAAGATATAATAAAAGATTTACAAAACTGTGAGGGGTGTACTTACTTTTGTGAGATACTGTACATCATCTGTCCTGTCCTGTAGTGTATACAGCTATATACACCCACCTTCCTTCCTGTATAGAGACCTACCTTCACTATCACTGACTGCAGATATACATCATCTGTCCTGTTACTGCATAGCTCCCAACCTTCCCTGATTTCGAGGGACTGTCCCTGATTTGGAACAATGTCCCTCTGTCCCTCTTTTCCCCTCATTTGTCTCATTTTGGTCCGATCTCTATAATTCTATATAAAATGCACTTTTTATCTTTAAAAAAGTGTTTCCCAGTGCTAAACTGTTCATCCAAATTCTAAATTGCTGCATTTGCCAATTTAAAAGCCAATATAAAGGAATAGTAGTGGTGGTAAAAAAAAGCACTTGCGGATTTAATTAACCTTGTTTTTGTTACTTCCCCTTTCAGGATGTGTGGCAGGGGGCGTGTCCTTTGCCTACATATGTTTGCTAGTAGTTGTCCCTCATTCCCATCTCAAAATATTGGGAGGTATGTTACTGTATATACAGCTGTATACAGGACAGATGATGTATATCTGCAGTCAGTGATGATGGAGGAAGGTCTCTATATATACAGGAAGGAAGGTGGGTGTGTATATATAGCTGTATACACCCACCTTGCTTTCTTTATATACTAATACAATCCACCCTTCTATATACACATACTGTACACCCTCCATTTGATGGGCACAGTGAGGCTGCACTTGATGGGCACGGTAAGGCCGCATTTGTTGGGCACAGTGAGGCCGCATTTGTTGGGCACGGTGAGGCCGCATTTGATTAGCACAGTGAGGCTGCAGTTGATGGGCACAGTGAGGCTGCAGGTGATGGGCACAGTGAGGCTGCATTTAATGGGCACAGTGAGGCTACATTTATTGACAGGCACAGTGAGGCAGCAATTGATGGGCAGTGAGGCATTTTCAATATTTTATCTAGCAGTAATGATACATAATTACCTGATAAATGGCTATTTACAGTCCTGCATTATTAAGAGTTGAATTTTTCATTTTTGTTTTATTTTTATTCTAAATCTGATTGTTAAAATACAAGCATGATTGACCTCTGCTGTTATTGAACTACTTCATACGAGATCTCTATTTGTACTTTTGTACTGGACATGGATTGTATACACAAATGGATTGACGTATTTGAATACATTTTTGGAATGCTATGGACTAGGGATGAGCCGAGCACCCCCCCCCCCCCCCCCCCCCGTTCGGTTTGCACCAGAAGCATTTAGAACCCCATTGACGTCTATGGGACTCGAACGTTCGAATTCAAAAGTGCTAATTTAAAGCCTAATATGCAAGTTATTGTCGTAAAACGTCTTTGAGAACCCGGGTCTTGCCCCAGGGAACATGTATCAATGGAAAAAAAGTTTTAAAAACGGTCGTTTTTTCTGGAGCAGTGATTTTAGTGATGCTTAAAAAATAAAAAAAATAAAAATGAAAAATTCCTTTAATCACTTAACGACCGCCGCATGTACTGTACATATACATCGGCAGAATGGCACGGACAGGCACATCAACGTACCTGTACAAGCCTGCCTTGACGTGGGTCGGGGGTCCGATCAGGACCCCCCCGGTAATTGCGGTGGTTCCCGTGGCTGTAGGAGCGATCCGGGATGAGGGAGCGGCTATTCGTTTCTAGCAACCCCCTCGCGATCACTCCCAGCCAGTCATCTGCTTCCTCTGCACATGTAACTGTAAACACAGGCAGAGGAAGTGATGTCATCTCTCCTCGTGGCGGTCTTTTCGTCCGGACACAGAATAGAGAAGACATCAGAACAGTGAGTTGCACCAAGCACCACACTGACACCAGGTACACACAGGCACACAACCCCCCCAGCCCCCTGTCACAGTGTCACTGATTGCAGTGATCATTTATTTTCTGATCACTGCATTTAGTGTCATTTGTGACAGAAAAAAGTGTTAGGGACATTAGCTTTAGGCCCCTTTAGGTTCAGGGTAGCCCCCTAACCCCCCTAATAAAGGTTTAACCCCTTGATCACCCCCCTAGTTAACCCTTTCACCCCCTATTGCCAGTGTCACTAAGCAATCGTTTTTCTGATCGCTGTATTAGTGTCGCTGGTGCCGCTAGGTAGCTAGTTATTTTTTGAGGTTTGCCGCCAGGTTTTTATAGCGTTAGGTACCCCCATAAATGTTCTAAATAAAGGTTTTAACCCCTGATTGCCCCTAGAGTTAACCCTTTCACCAGTGATCACCGTATAAGTGTCACTAGTGACGCTGGTTAGCCAGTTAGTTATTTAGTAATTTAGGTTCGCCGCCAGGTTTTTATATAGCGTCAGGTACCCCCATATATTACCTAACAAAGGTTTTAACCCCCCTGATTGCCCCCTAGTTAACCCTTTCACCAGTGATCACCGTATAAGTGTTCCGGTTGACGCTGGTTAGTTAGTTTGCTGTTTATAGCATCAGGGCACCCGCCGTATATAACCCAATAAAGGTTTTACCCCCTGATCGCCCGGCAGGTGATATCAATGAAATTTTAGCGTCAGTCAGGGTCTGCGTCACCCCAGGCAGCGTTAGGTTAGTGCCAGTAACGCTTACACCCACGTGCAAAGCATACACCCCCTATAGTATCTGAACGGATCGATACCTGATCTAATCAGATCTATACTAGCGTACCCAGCAGTTTAGGGTACCCAAAAATGCATTGTTAGCGGAATCAGCCCAGATACCCGCTAGCACCTGCGTTTTGCCCCTCCGCACCCAGCCCAACCCACCCAAGTGCAGTATCGATCGATCACTGTCACTTATAAAACACAACACACATAACTGCAGCGTTCGCAGAGACAGGCCTTATCCCTGCGATCGCTAACAGTTTTTTTTGGAAGCGTTTTCTACAGTCGCTGACAGTCAGGTGCTTTTTTACCTGTGAATCGCACTCCTGTACCACTAAATTTAGAGCCCAAAATGGCAAAGCGAATGTACAGTAGTGCAGAGGCCTACACGTTTCTGAGCATGACAGATAGTGAAGAGGAGGTCACGCATCTGTCATATTCAGGCTCAGAATACGATCCTGTAGACGACAGCGGCTCCATGCCAGATAGCTCTGACAACGAAGTTGTGGTCCCTGCTAAGGCCAGGCGTACCCGACCCCCTTCTGATGTTGTTGAGCAGCAAGAACCGCAGGACCCTTGTATGGAGCAGAGAAGTACTAGCGCCGCTATTCCTTCTAGTGAACTGGCAAGTACCAGCGGCCTAGTACACCCTGGTCGTTCATCCAGCACTGCAGTTCAAGCTGGCGAGGTGGCAAGCACAAGAAGTGTCCCGCTGCCACCAAGAAGAAGAAGACAAAGACAGGCCCGTCGTGCCCATAGTGCCCTTCCTGCAGAATTTGCCTATCCTGATTGGGTCCCTGCTACTTCTGCAGAACCCGTACTTCCCCCATTCACTGGCCAACCCGGTATTCAGGTGGATACAGCTGATTTTACGTCACTTGATTTTTATTCGCTGTATTTCACGGAAGATCGCTATAGATCTATTGTGGACCAGAGTAATTTATATGCTGGTACTTACATCGCCGCTAATCCCCAGTCCGTCCTTGCCAGAGAATGGAGACTAGAGTTGAGCGGACACCTGAATGTTCAGGTTCGGGTCCGAACCCGAACTTTAAAAAAAAAGTTCGAACCCGAACCCCGAACCCCATTGTAGTCAATAGGACACAGACTTTTAGAAAAAAAAAATGCGCGGAGGTCCCCGCAAATTCAATAACCAGACCCTTTAGGTCTGGTATGGATATTAAGGGGAACCCAGCCGTCAATTAAAAAAAAAAAATGATGTGCGGTTTCCCCTAAATATCCATAACCAGACCCGTTATCCGAGCACGTTGATCTGGCCGGCCGCAGTGCTATGTCACTGGGGAAGCCCAGGAAGAGGGAAGACTGGGCTTACCCAGTGACGTAGCAGAGGGTACGTCAGAGGGTGTGGGGTCACGTGACGGGTGGCCTTGCCTCCCCTATATAAGTAATGTCACAGCTTCAGGGCGTCATTCGCTGGGCTGTGTCCAGCGGTGAGAGGAGGTCGGCGATGCTGCGCTCTGGATGGATGGATCTTCTCATCGCTGGAGATCACCCGTTGCTGGATCAGGACAACGTTGGAGCAGGAAGCCGGGAACGAGTGGATTATCACCGCTGGAGTTTTTTTCTTTTTTTTTTATTAATAAAGGACTTTATTCTACGGTGTGTGTTTTTTTTTACAAGAATTTACACTTCTTTCGTGAAATGGTAGGGGTACAGTGTACCCCATTACCATTTCACACAGGGGGGGGCAGGATCTGGGGGTCCCCTTTGTTAAAGGGGTCTTCCAGATTCTGATAAGCCTCCCGCCCGCATACCACTACAACCACCGGGCAAGGGTTGTGGGGATGAGACCCTTGTCCCCATCAACATGGGGACAAGGTGCTTTGGGGGGCACCCCAAAGCACCCTCCCAATGTTGAGGGCATGTGGCCTGGTGCGGTTCAGGAGAGGGGGGGGCCGCACTCTGTCCCCCCCTCTTTTCTGCGGCCGGCCAGGTCAACGTGCTCAGGTTATGGGTCTGGTTATGGATATTTAGGGGGAACCGCACGTCATTTTTTTTTAAATTGACGGCGGGGTTCCCCTTAATATCCATACCAGACCTAAAGGGTCTGGTTATTGAATTTGCGGGGACCTCCTTTTTCCAATTATTCGGGTTCGGGAAAAACCGAAAGTCCGTACCGAACCCAAACTTTACAGTTCGGGTTCGCTCAACTCTAATGGAGACCACTTACGGTTTCCGAATTTAAAACCTTTCTGGGCCTTTCCCTCAACATGGGCATACACCAATTTCCGAAGATGCGGATTTATTGGTCCACAAGTCCACACGACCATATGCCTATATTCTCTGCTTGCATGGCCAGGAAACGATATGAGGCGATCCTGCGGTTCTTGCATTTCAGTGACAATGAACTTTGTCGTCCGCGTGGAGACCCTGCATACGACCGGCTCTACAAAATTCGGCCCCTCATAAACCATTTCAACGAATGTTTTGCAGCCTTGTTTAATCCCCAGCAAGTTGTCTGCGTTGATGAGTCCCAGATTAAATTTTCTGGATGCTTGTCTTTCAAGCAGTACCTTCCCAGCAAGCGTGCCAGATATGGGGTCAAGCTCTATAAGCTTTGTGACGGGGCAACAGGCTACACATGGAGGTTTAGGGTTTATGAGGGCAAAGATAGTCAGGTAGAGCCGGAGGGTTGCCCAGATTACATAGGGAGCGCTGGCAAGATTGTGTGGGACTTGGTGTCACCCTTATTGGGAAAGGGGTACCACTTATACGTGGACAATTATTACACCAGCGTGCCACTTTTTAGTCACTTGTTTGATCGTCAGATTGGAGCATGTGGCACCGTGCAACCTAATAACGGGGGCTTTCCCCAGCGGCTTGTAGATTCCCATCTTAGGCTGGGGGCGAGAGCCTGCTGCAAGTGTAATAATTTGCTCGCTGTAAAGTGGCGGGACAATAACAATGTTTTCGTTCTTACCACCCTTCACGCAGACACGACAGTCTGGTGGCTGGTGTTGTGGAGAAACCCCTCTGTGTCCTCTGTGTCCTCTGTGTCCACCAATATAACCAAAATATGGGAGGGGTGGACCTCAACGACCAGTTGATGGCGCTGTATCATATTGCCCGTAAGGAGAGACGCTGGTACAAAAAAGTGTCTCTATATTTATTCTAAGTGACTTTACTGAATGCTTATGTCTTATACAAAGCTTCAGGACGGAATGGATCCTTCCTTCAATTCCAGGATGAGATCATCTTAGAACTCCTGTATCCAGGCGGTTCTGCACTTCACCATCCCCTACCAAATGCAGTAAGCCGACTGCATGAGAGGCATTTGTCCTCGAGAGTACCCCTACCCAACAAGCCCCCCAAAGAAGATGTCGTGTCTGTACCAAGCGCGGATATAGGCGTGACACCCGTTATTTTTGTCCCCGCTTTCCTGCCACTCCTGGTCTTTGTATTGGTGAATGTTTTGAACGCTTCCACACATTAGTGAAATATTAGCGTAGGGTAAAGCATTTCACAGGCTAGGCACACTTACACAGGGTCTCCCAAGATGCCATCGCATTTTGAGAGACCCAAACCTGGAAGCGAAAAGTTGAACAGTTACAGTTACAAAAAAAAGTGTTTAAAAAAAAAAAAAAGGAAAAAATAAAAACACGTGTAGCGATACCCCCTCAGGAGCCGCTGGTTAGATTTGGGATGGCATGTTATTTTACCTCTGTGATGTGTCTAGGGATGATGATGATGAGCAATGACGGAATGTCCAAACAGCGGGATATCGTTTTCTGTGCTTTTATTACTTGCCCAACACGGCAAACAGTCAACTTGAGGTAGATAGAGAAAGGTTGGTGAAAGGAGAATTTGCAGATTCAGGCCTATGGATAACGGAAGCAGTCCTGCCTCCAATGGGACTTTAACTCACGTTGCCACTCCAGCCGGAGTGGGTATAGTGTACCTGGCCTCTCACACCGACCTGGCAGCCAGAGTATCACTCAGAACCTTTGAGAAGGAACAAGTCTCTGCCGACTTGGCTCTAATAGGATTAGAATTAGAAGTGGAACCTCTGCCACAGGCCCTCTACTCAGGAACATAGACAATAGAGCGAATACTCTCAATGAATATCATTTTGCCTGAATCTCCCTCAGGTAGACTTCTTGGTTTTGGGGTCACCGACTGACAAGTTGCAGCATACAACTTCTCAGTGTCCATTCACCCAGATCCCTGATGGATTGTCTAAGCCCTGTTGGATCACCTGCCTCCGGGCTCACCTCAGACCGACTCCCCACCGAACAGCACAACTCGCTTGGGATCTCCTTCATAGAATGTGGGGACCCAGTAAGTCACTGGGGCCCCTTTGCAGCTTCAGTTGTTCCGGGCCATGAGGGCCCAGAACTGGGAACTCCGTGTAGCACGTGCGCCCCGGCCTGATAGGCCATCTCGCCAGGGCCCGTGATGTGCGCACACCCTAAAGGTGGGTGCCGCACCTGGAACCAGGAACGAGCGAAGGACCCCACAAAATGGCGTCTGCCCAAGAAATACCCTCCCCCAGCATGCCCCGCGAGGGAAAACTCCTCTGATTGGCTGCTGGAGAAAGGCGCCTCCGCCTGGACTCCTCTGGCGCCACCTGCTATCCAGAGATGGAAATGTATCTCTGGAACACAAAATGGAACCACAGAACAGCCCAGCCTGGCAGAAACCCAATTCACACAAATCAGGCGCTACACACTCCCCCCACTTGAAATGACACTGTCCCCAGTGTCCTAACGAAGGCATTCAAGCCTGAATGCCGGCCTGATCAATAGAAAAGTGAGAAAATAAATACATAACTTTGAGATAGAAAACATTAGCTTGAATACTACAGTAAGAACTATGGTATTACACAACACTACAATAAGAGCTATGACATTACACAACCCTAGCTATCTAATCTGCCCCAGTCTCCGACAGCGTTGATAGTAGGTCAGCAACCTAAAAAAAAAAAGAACATACACACAAGCAAAAATATATATACTCTCCTATATTAATCATCTCTATATACAATCTCTAAGGTCAGAGTTGAGACGACTGCACCCTCCAGCCGGAGTCCAAACTTGAGATCTTTGATTTGCTTTGCTGGTGAAACTGTTGGGGATTTATTCACAATTGAAGGCATACTGAACCAGCATGGCTACCACAGCATCTTGCATCTTGCAGCGGAATGCTATTCCATACGGTTTGCGTTTAGTTGGACCATCATTTATTTCTCAACAGGACAATGACCCCAAACACACCTCCAGGCTGTGTAAGGGCTATTTGACCAAGAAGGAGAGTGATGGGGTGCTGTGCCAGGTGACTACCTCTTGAAGCTCATCAAGAGAATGCCAAGCAGTAATCAAAGCAAAAGGTGGCTACTTTGAAGAACCTAGAATATGAAATATATTTTCAGTTTCACACTTTTTTGTTATGTATAATTCCACATGTGTTAATTCATAGTTTTGATGCCTTCAGTATGAATCTACAATTTTCATATTCATGAAAATAAAGAAAACTCTTTGAATGAGAAGGTGTGTCCAAACTTTTGGTCTGTACTGTATATACAGTAAATCTCTGAAGTAGTAAAAAAAAAAGTTGCAGAACACTGCCCCTTGTGGTCAGTGTGCTGGTACTACACAGCAGTCCATAGTTCAGTTCAAAATGCACAGCAAAAGAAAATAAATATAAAACATGGCATCTCTTTCGCTGAAATTCTTCTTGAGGCTGCAAAGAAACCGGCAAGACCCTATTCTAACTGACTGAAATCAACCCAGCCCGAAGTTCTGCACATACACCAAAATGTGGATCCGGTGGGACAAACAAAAATAAACTTGAATAGGGGTAAGAGTTCTTGCCCAGGTCTTCTTTAAAAGCAGCAAGTTGGAAACCATAGGCATGGGGCTTATCTATAGAAACGGGGATCAGGCAATGAAACAATGTCTCCTCCTGAATTTGTGGAGGTCACAGAAAATACCTGATCATCTCTTCCCGGACATTTCAGAACCACACGGTCACAAAAGATGTAATGGCCTGGGCTCCATTCTCTGAGACAGCATTCGAACCTGGGGTTCAGGTGAGCAAGATTTAAGTCTGTACTCTTTACACACCTGGGCACATTCAAATGAGACCATATTTCGTCATGGCACCAGCTCTCGCGTTCCCGATCGATCTCAAGGAGCAGGGCTGGAGGCACATATGGGTACTCCCAACCATAGTTAGCAGCGCATAACAACGCGCTGCAGACAGGCCAATTTGGGCAACATACGAGGATCTCCGAACCCTGGCAGCACAATATATGCCCATCTGAGCACAGGCACTGTAGCAGGTATGGGGTTGGTGATAGTAGAAGCAGGAATGGACTCACCAACTCCCCAGGTCAGCTGCGGAAAACACTCGGGTTCGAAGTGCTGGATACATTCGGTGCGCTCCGGGCGGAGCGTTTCTTCCTTCTTGTTCGGAAGGCCCGAAATCTGCCATTTTAACATTAAGCGACGCTACTGACACACCTCCCTCACAGTTTCTACCCAGGAAGTACAATAAAACATGAATCCGGTCCTCAGCCGAGGGGCCAACCCCAAGTTCACTCACCAACTCGCGCCACTCCCGCCAAACCCGCTCATAAGACGCCAAGTAGAATCAGGCACCGACGGCCGAACCAGAGACATTACCGCTCCAACACGAGGTCCCATAAGCCACTGGGGCACGGAACCCCGATTCGCTTCGCCTGCAGAGCCATTTACCGAAATCTGTCCCACTGCAAACGAGAGAGCGCGTCAGCCACCTCATTCTCAACTCCCAGCATATGCACAGCACAGATAAAAATATTCTGTTATATCCTCTGTGTTGTGAGGGACACAAGACGCTGGTCTGGAACAATGAATGTTTATTCAGTACAGGCTGTACACTGCAACATGCATCTCAGGACAATACATATCTCTGCTTCCTACATGTGCTCTCTCTAAGATGGCTGCTATGCCCCTTGACCCTTGTCATCACTGCTGGGTGGAGCCAGCCTTAAAGTGCCAGTACATGTGGAACCCTTCAGGTATAACACCTTCATTCAGCGCCAGACATTTCAACACTAAAGCACGCAACAGGCGCACCACCGGTAAAGACGATGCCGTTAAGGAAGTAATCGCCTGCACCACTCCCAAGTTATCGCAATGAAAGCGGACCCTCCGGTTCTGAAATTCCTGTCCCCAAAGTTCCACTGCCAACACTATGGGAAACAACTCCAACAGCATCAGGTTCCTGATCAACGCCGACTCCGCCAACTCATCAGGCCATTGCCCAGCACACCAGCGCCCCCTGAAATATGCCGCAAACCGACTGAACCGGCCGCATCCGTGAAGAGGTCCAAGTCACTGGCTTGCACCACCGGACCCAACCAAAAGGACCTACCATTGTAGTGCTCCAAAAAAGAGTCCCAGACCTTCAAATCCTCCCTATGCTCCCGGCCCAAACGCACAAAATGCTGTGGGGCCCTGATCCCCGCCGTGACCGTCGCCAATCGTCTGCAAAAAACTCTCCCCATAGGCATGATGCGACAGGCAAAGTTAAGCTTCCCCAACAATGACTGTAAATCCCGTAACTTCACCTTGGGACAACGAACTGTCAATGCCACCGCCTCACGCAGATCAGCCAGCTTGTCCGCCGGAAGCCGACACTCCATTTTTTAGGTATCAATTATGATACCCAGAAATTTCAACTCAGTAACCGGCCCTTCTGTTTTGTCCTGCGCAAGCGTTCAAAAACCTTGAAAACATGCTGTATAGTGGACAACAAAATCGGACACGACTGATCGTCCGGCGGGCCAATCAACAAGAAATCGTCCAAATAATGCAACACTGAAGCCAAACCCGACAAATCCTTGACCACCTATTCTAGAAAAGAACTGAATAACTCGAAATAAGAACAGGAAATCGCGCAACCCATGGGCAAACATCTATCCACAAAAAACTCCCCTTCCCAACAACACCCCAACAAACGCACACTATCCGGATGCACCAGCAGCAGCCGAAACGCTGACTCAATATCTGTTTTTGCCAACAACGTACCCTTCCCAAAACGCCTGACCCAGCGCACCGCTTCATCAAAAGATGCGTACGACACTGTGCACAAGGCTGGATCGATGGCATCATTTACCGATCCCCCCTTCGGGTGAGAAAGGTGGTGAATGAGCCAAAACTGATTCGGCTCACGCTTACGCACCACCCCCAATGGTGAACCCACCAAATCCGCCAGTGGTGGTACTGCAAACAGCCCCGCCATCCTACCCAAACCAACTTCCTTCCTAAGTTTTTCAGATACTACCTCCGAATGATCATACGCCGACCGCAAGTTGGCCGCAACGGGGCGGACTGTGTCCAATTCACTAGGAATCGGGAACCCCTCCGTAAAGCCCAACCATAACGTCCGCGCCGCCACCCTGTTCGGATACCTACTTAGGTACGGTGCCATTTTTTCCGCCTTCACCGGTGTCTTCCCTCTTTCCAACGTTGGTAAGCCCCCCCACACCTGGAGCACTCGTGGCGGAAACAACAAGAGCCCCCAAACTTGCAGGCACCCTCGTTGAACTGCCATCAAAACCCCTTACGCTTTCCGGCCATTGGCGAAGAGGCTTGGGCACCAATGGCTTCCCCCTGAAAGGGCTGTGGCACGACCTTAGCCTGAGTCATTAGCCTCATCCACACGCCAATGTCCTTCTGATCCCATCTCAAAGATGGTCTCATCGCTTTATGCTGCCTGAACTGCTCATCATAGCGCAGCCACGCGCCCCCCCCTGTACACCCTTTGCGCCTCGCTAATGGCATCTGTAGCGCCTGTGTACTTTCAGTACAGGTGCTATGTTAAATTTAGAGGGGAATGAGAGAGTTATTTTGCTCTCATTCATGATAATTTGTTAAATCAGGTTTCTGCCCGGCTGGACTGTTCTGTGGTTTCATTGATGCCGTTCCATCTTTGGATAGCAGGTGGCGCCAGAGGGGTCCAGGGAAAGGCGCCTTCTGCCAGAAGCCAATCAGAGGAGTTTATCCCTCCCGGGGCATGCTGGTGGAGGGTACTTCTAGGGCGGACGCCATTTTGTGGGGTCCTTCGCTCGTTCCTGGTTCCAAGCGCGGCCCCCACCTTTAGGGTGTGCGCACATCACGGGCCCCGGCGAGATGGCCTACCAGGCCAGGGCGCACGTGCTGCGCGGAGTTCCTGACTCTGGGCCCTCATGGCCCGGAGCAACTAAAGCTACGAAGGGGCCCCAGTGACTTACTGGGTCCCCACAATTCATGAGGAAGATCCCAAGCGAGTTGTGCAGTTCGGTGGGGAGTCGGTCTGAGGTGAGCCCGGAGGCAGGTGATCCAACAGGGCTTAGACGATCCATCGGGGATCTGGGTGACCGGACACTGAGAAGTTATATGATGTAACTTATCAGTCAGTGACCCCAAACTAAGAAGTCTACCTGAGGGAGATTCAGGCAAATTATATTTACTGGGAGGATTCGCTCTGCTCTGCTATCCATGTTCCTGAGTACTGACCTGTGGCAGAGGTCTCACTACAAATTCTAAGTTCTACCAGAGCCAAGTCGGTGGCAGAGACTTGTTCCTTTCCCAGAAGTTCTAAGTGATGAGAGAGACAACATAGAAACAGGAGAAACAACGAAAGAAACAACCACAGGAGACTTACCCTGCTGCCCAGGGGAAACCGACCGATCAGCCGCCACTCCGGGTCCCCTTTGAAGCCCCCTGCACAGCAGAGGACGCCGCATGCGCCATCAAGGCCGGGTGCCCGCCATCAGTTGAAAACCCAGGAGCCCCAGAAACAGGCCACCCAACACCTTCCGCTCTCCCTCTCAGGGCCCCCTGCCCACTAGCAGCAGCCGCTCCAGAACCGCCGCCATCTGACCTCCCGGGACCTCCGCTTCCTCCCATGCTAGCCAAGGCCACCCTGGACACAGAGCCCCCAGCCGCTCCTGCAGCTCTCCCGTGTCGGGTAGCGACACGCTGGGCGGATGAGGCCGCCTGCACCACCGTTCCAGGCGCGACCCCCGTGGTAGGCCTAGTGGGGGAGCTGGACGTACCTTGTCCTGAACCAGGCAGCAAGCCAGCCAGCTGCTCAGCATACCAGTGAGGCCCATGCTCCAGTGCTGCAGACCGCAGCTGCTTGAGCAGGCAGTTCAAATGATCCATTGAAGAGGTACCAGCATGGAGAAAAACAGCCTGTGTGTTACCTCTTCCTGCCTTTGGCGCCGAATGACTAGCTCCGCCTCCGCCCCCCTTGAACTTATAGTAAGCTGCCTCGTGCTGCCAGCCCCTCCCCTGGCAAATACTGCACCCAACCCCACATCCTCTTCCTGGAGCAACATCCTCAGCGTTCCCCCAGTCATGCGGCCCCTCTGCCTAGGTTCCCTTTACTCCGGGGCATTCTTTATCACCCTGGATAGACAAGAGAGAGGCTGCAGGTTGATTCTTATTTCTAAAGTAAAGTGACTTAAATTGGCATGTGTAGTAGAGCCGCTTTATCTGCGGAGTGACCTCTAAAACAGTACAGTACACTTATTTGTTTGAGATTATTTCTTTTTAATGCCAGTCAGTAACTAAGTAGCTGATAATAGTAAAGCAGCAACTGGCAGAAAAAAGGAGACTATCTAAAGCAAATGCTATTCCTTGTAAATATATAAAAAGTAATGCAATATAAAAATAGGCATTTAGGAAAATGCACAGTTTAAAATGCTGCACAAATTTAATTAAATTTTTTATTTAAACTACCAACATTTCTACTTCATACTATAGCTTAGCACATGGCATGCTTTCATCTAATTTTTATAGTTTGAGCCTAGGTTCACACTGCTGCGAATTCAAAATCGCGGTAAAATGCGCGATTTTACCGCGATTTTGCGGCCCGCGATTTTGACGCGATTTCGGCCGCAATTTAATGTAAATCGCGGCCCGAAATCGCAAATAGTAGTACAGGAACTACTTTTTGAAATCGCAGATGCGGCGTCGCACTGATTAGGACAGTGCCATTGCCGACAATTGCCGCGATTTGAGATGCGATTTGACATGTCAAATCGCATCTCAAATCGTTCCAAATCGTACCCAGTGTGAACCAGGACCAGATTGACTCTGTGCTTAAAGTTGTTGTAAAGGCTGAAGGTTTTTTTACCTTCATACTATCTGCATGAAAGTAAAAAACCTTCTGTGTGATGCTCCCCCCACAGTTTGCCCTAATACTTACCTGAGCTACCTTTCGATTCAACTACGTGCATGAGAGACTCGGCTGTACCAGGACTCCCTCTCCTCATTGTCTGAGACAGCAGTGGGCTCCATGGGCTTCCAGTGCTGTCAATATGTGGGACTGCTGTCAATATGTCTTATGGACACTCAGGGCCAGATTCACATAGAACTGCAGCGGCATAACGTATCGTAGATACGTTACACCGCCGCAAGTTTTCATCGCAAGTGCCTAATTCACAAAGCACTCGCGATGAAAACTACGCTGGCAGCCTCCGGCGCAAGGCGGGCCAATTCAAATGGGCGAGTGCCATTTAAATTAGGCTCGCTCCCGCGCCGGACCTACTGCGCATGCTCAGTTTCGCAATTCCCTTCGTGCTTTGCGTGCCGTGACGTCATTTTTTCGAACGGCGACGCGCGGAGCGTACTTCCGTATTCCCCGACGTGTTACGCAAACGACGTTAAATTTTAAATTTCGACGTGGGAACGACGGCCATACTTTAAACAGCAATATGATTGCTAAGTAAAGTTAGGGCAGGTCAAACGACGACTAACTTTGCGACGGGAAACTAGACTAGCAGCGACGTAGCGAACGCGAAAATCCGTCGGGAATCACCGTAACTCCTAATTTGCATACCCGACGCTGGTTTACGACGCAAACTCCCCCCAGCGGCGGCCGCGGTACTGCATCCTAAGATCCGACAGTGTAAAACAATTACACCTGTCGGATCTTATGGATATCTATGCGTAACTGATTCTATGAATCAGTCGCATAGATAGAAACAGAGATACGACGGCGTATCAGGAGATACGCCGTCGTATCTCTTTGGTGAATCTGGCCCATAGAGCTGGGCTCGGGAGTAAGCATGCACCAGTAATCCCATAGCAAGCGGTTTGCTATGGGGGCCACTGGTGCATGCTTGCTCCCAAGCCCGGTTCTATGCGTCTTGCTATTGGGGGCACTGTTCAAGGGGAAAGAGCCAGGAGCACCGGCAGAGGACCCGAGATGAGGAGAATCGGGGCTCTGTGCAAAACCACTGCACAGAGCAGGTAAGTATAACATGTTTGTCAATTAAAAAAATAAATAAATAATCCAAATCTTTAACCACTTTCCGTCCACTCAATAGCATATTGACGTCCGGGAAGTGGTTCTGTTATCCTGACTGGACGTCTATTGCAATAAGCATATATCAATTGGTTTGCGCAAAATAGGGGATAGATTTATGGGATTTTTTTTTTACTAGTAATGGCAGCAATCTGCGATTTTTAGTGGGACTGCGACATTGCGTATTGGACACTTTTGACACATTTTTTGGAACCATTGACATTTAAAACAAACTGATTACTGTGTAAGTATCACTAGCAGGGAAGGTGTTAAGGGGGGACAATCATCCTGGCCACAATTAATGTGTACCCCACTCTCAACTAATAGACCTTGGTGAATATAGGGATTGACATTTTTCCTCCGAGACAGGCTAGAGCCACAGGTTTTTGGATCCCCTTTCTCTCTTCTGCAGACACAACATGCATGTCTGTGTGATTCGAGCATGCATGTTTGTGTGAAAGAAAAAAACTATTTGTACTTGTAAAAGTAATAAGCTTACCAAAAGTAAGTAAAACAGTAGAGACATACAATATTTATGGTTATTTTTTTAACAACCTGCAGTTATAAAATAGTTTATGTTACACAAATATAAAAGCAAAATCAACCAGTCTTTTAGTTAAATATTAACTTGCATGACATTCGCTATCATTAAAAGTGTAGTAGAAATATAGAAATTTGCAATGCATTTTTTAAAAGCAGAATACATTTTGCCTTGATTGTCAGTGGTAAAAGGTTTTGTTTGGAGACTGTAGTTGTTGCTGATTGTAGATTTAGATATCATCCAATCTCTTAACTCGGTTTTTGTGCATTTGCCATGAGGATGTCAGGTCGCATCTGATCAACAAGGGCTCCAGGCAGTCAGATTAAATCTCATGGGCACAGTGGACATGCATCGATTCTGCCCCCCCTTTCAACTCTGTTTGACCGGACTGCAGTTTTTCTCAGCTCTCGCCTTCCATCACAACTGACTTACCTATGGATCTTCTATTTCTTAATTCCTTCTGAATTCATATTTGCAAACCTAGGAAGAGTAACAACATAGCAGCCACGGAGGTCACACAGGGTAGAGCTGAAAAGGAATTAAACAGTTTATAAACTTCTGCTCAACAGTTTTCGTGCTAAATAAATAAACAAACACAAATAAATCAATCAAAGAATAAACTGTAAAATTAAAGCTGTTGTAATTATTTCAAAAGTGCACCCTGGTTTCCTGAACTGCATGCAATGCCATTAGGTATGCAGACACTGACTTTCCTAAGACTTTTCTTCCTCTCATTGCAGTGCTGGGATATATAGATAGATATAGATATAGATATATATTCAGGTGGACCCGATCGGACCCTTCATTCTCCTCTATAGAGTAGCAGATGTAAACAGACTGTTAACACCCGCCTACCTCCAATCCGATCTGCCAAAAACATACAGAAGAGGATACATTCATCTGGACAGATCAGATCGGAGGGCAGTCGGATGTGAATGGAAAGTTAGCCTGTTTACATCTGACCGCCCATAGAGCAGAGTAGGCTGTGTCTGTGTCCACTCTGTATAGGTGGAGCGCCCATAGACCTGTCATCCGCCTGCTTCACTCTGCCCTGCAGGATATCAGTGCACAGATCCCCTACTGAACAGAGTCAATCCAGAGTCTGCCCTATGTGAAGGGGGCCTTAACTTGGTTTTAAGCAGGGATGGGCCGTCCACCCCCTGTTTTTTTTCGCAGCAGAACTCTCGAACAGGGGAAATTTTCTAACCCGAACAAGCATAAAAAAAAAAAAAAAGTGCCCATTTTGAAGGCTTATATGCAAGTAATTGGGCATGAAAGGGTTATGGGGTCTGGGTACTGCCCTGGGGGACACTTATCAATAAAACATTTTTCAAAAGATGACTGCTCTACCTGCACTTTGCCAGCTCTTATATAGGCAAGGGGCGGCGCCACCTGGATACTTCACCCATCACGTGATATCAGAATGGTGTGGTTTCTTACTTTTTGTCACTGTTTTGGTGAATGTGTAGGGTTACAGTTTACCTGATACCCATTTACATGGGAGGTCAGGATCTGGGGGCCCCTTCCAGATTCCGATAAGCCCCCCACCCGTAAACCCTGACAACCACAGCCCAGGGTTGTCGGAAAGAGGCCCTTGTCCTTATCAACATGGGGACAAGGTGCTTTGGGCAAAGAGCTCTTTTTGCCTCAAAGCACCCCCCCCCCCCACATTCCAGGTCAGACTGGCTGGCACTGACCTCAGAGTACACTATACATTATCATAAGTTCAACACCCCCACAGTAGTTTGCTAGCAGACAATAGGTGAGTGAATTAGTACAATTAACAATGGGTGAAAGACAGGTGACTTGAGCTGATGAGATTAACATCTGCTATGAGTCCCAGAGTGTGGGGCAGTCATTGCTGGAAATGTGGCATCTAGGCCCGGGCCTAGACTCCCAGAGCCTGTGTGTTCTGGAGAGAAACAAACCCGAATCATAAACAAGACCTCTCTAACGATCCCCCAGGTACACACCTTCAAAAAGAACAGTGTTTCCCCAAAAGCCAGGGCCCATAGTCATTGGGTAAGAGGCTTGCTTAGATGCCATGCAAGTATGAATCGTATTTGGTCCCAAGTCCAGACTCTTTTTCTACAAGCAGCCGACAGCTACAAAAGAACTGTTTACCGACATTGCTGAAGCATCCCCCTATTTTAGCCTGGGGACAAAGTTTGATTGGCTACTAATAATATCCACATAAAGGTTCTTTCCATGCAGTTTGCCCCTCGTTATATTGTGCTTTATTACATCTCTGCTAGAATCAACCCAGTTTTCTATAGGCTCTGTTTGCCTTCTCAGCTTAAGATTTCTGAGGTCCTGAAACTTGGACCTCAGTGGCTGGAGAGGCTCCAAAAAAGGGGTGTAATGTCACGGTTCCGTGTACATTGCTCCAGCGCTGGGTTTTACCCCCCCTGTCTGAGCTGATTAGGTTCCTGCCAATCTGCCCTGAACCTAAGTAACATTAAGTGTTTGCACCTGTGGGTTAGTGTTTGAGCAACGTGTCTCCACGCTGATGCTGGACCTCCCTGTTCCTCTGGTGTTTGCTGCTCCTTTAGTACACTTGTATTTTGTGTGTTTGTTCAGCCTTGTCACTGTTCTCAGTTTTTTCTTTCTTGCTGCGCTCTTATTCCTTTAGATATCTGTCTGTGTATTCCTTAGTTTTCTGTTGCTGTGGGTGCACGCCCCAGCATTGCTTCTTTGTTTTGCCTCCTTCCCCTCATTCCTGCTGGCTTTGTTTGTCTTTCTCTGCACTGCTTCCCCCATTCTCCTGTGCTTCCCCCATTCCCCTTTTCCCTGCATCCTCCCCCTAGTGCCTCTTCTTAGCTTGCTGCCGTAGTCTTTCCTCTGTACCTTGTATCCAGCGTTTACCTTGAGTCCTTCCAGCGTGCTATTTGTTAACACTGTGCCTGAATGGGTGTGTTAGAGAGCCGCAACCTGGGAGCTGCCTCACAGTGCAACAGCCACACCTCCAGTGGCTCTGGTGAAGACCAGGCAGCTCCTTAGATCCTGTGACTCAGACACACCTCCATTTGCATGCAGTCACACAGCTCCTGCATTTCCTTGGACCGGTAACCCTGGCACACCAATTTAGTTGTTCCAAATGCCCCGCTAGTCCCAGGTGTTCCAATCCTCATATCATAACACCATCCTCCTTTTCTTTTGGACAGTGCATCTAGTACTAGCAGCTCTTCCATAAATGTGCTCTGGCAATATAGTTCCAGCACTCATTAGAATAAACCTTACTACTGCTCACTGCTGCACTTGAGGTGGCCTTGCTACTGCTTATGCTGATCTGGACACCATCAGCAGTTTTATTGCAAATCTGGAGGCAGGTCTGGGAGCAGGACCTAATCTCCCCTGTAGCCCAATCTATGTGTGGGTTAAGCCAAGGATAACCTAAGATAAGTGAATAAGCAGGAGACGTTGTCAAGTAGAAGCTGATTGTCTCCCTATGAAATTCACCAATGCTCAGAATCTTGCCCATAGACAAAGGAGAGTTATCAACAGCTAAGACTGAAAAGGGTTTGTGTGACTTAATCAAGGGAATCTGTAGACGGCGTGCTAGGTCCCTAACAATGAAATTGCTAGCAGCACCAGAATCTATGAAAGGTGAGGTAATGAGAACACAGGGCAGAACTAAGTTGTGCAGGAACAAATAGTTTATCCTGGGGGGGGGGGGGGGGGGTAACCTAGCACTGTATAGTCTAAAGAAGCAGACCTCGCCCACACTGGACATTTGGCCTTTCCGGGCTTATTAGGGCAGCTGGCGACAAAGTGGCCGTGGTTGCCACAATATAAGGAGAGTCCATGGGATCTTTTTCTAGCCTTTTCCCCAGAGGATAAATGGGTAGCACCAATTTGCATGGGCTCCTCCTTCTGTAGAGGCTGAGAAGGCTCAGGAAGGTCTGATGAAGAAGAAATAGATACTTAGGCAGTGTACTAGGATTAAAAGAAACAAACCTCTCTGCACGCCTTTCCAGTAAACGCCTTTTTATAGGGATGGCTACTTGCATGGCTTCATTCAACGTCTTTGGTTCAGGGTAGTATACTAAGTAGTCTCTACTGGAGTCTGATAAGCCTAACCTGACCTGGCTTCTTAGAGCTGGGTCATTCCACCCCGAGTTAGGTGCCCAGCGGTGGAAATCAGAACAGTATTGTTCAGCAGTGTGTTTATTCTGAAGTAATAGCCTAAGGTTAGTTTCTGCTGAGTGGGCATGGGCTGGGTCATCTGCACGGAGACTAAAAGCCCAAGACTGGTGGTTCTCCGGCAAAAATGTAATAATCAGGTCAACCCGCTGTGCTTCAAAACTAGAAGAGCATGGATTGAGCTTAAAGTATAATACATATGGGGGTCACCAGAAAAATTATCAGACAGGTTAACCTTTGGCTCTGGCTCCTGTGTTACTGCTGGAGGTGCATTTATATGCACAGGCAGTTCCTGGACTTAGTGTGTCAGTTTTAAAATCTCCTTATTTTTTTGTTAAAGGCTTGTGATAATGTCACGCTTACCCCTAATATAGGTGGTCAGACACTATAGCTACCATCTATGTTCTTCACTTATAGAAGCCCCCTTTCCCATAAGGCAGGCAGACCCACCAGTACTCACTTGCCCTCAGGACTTATACACAATGCTATAGTGCCTGGCTACCACGCCAGGGCATGAGTGAACTGAGCAAAGCAAATAGGTACTTGAGGTGGGTAGAGAGACAGGGTGGTTCAATGACAGTCCAGGTACAGGGCAGGCAAGGTTCAGAATAGTTGGGGTCAATCCATAGTCAAAGGCAGGCAGAGTTAGGAGAATTGTAGATATCCGATCCAAGGTTGTCAATAAGGGAATCCAATCTAGCAGAGCAGGGCAGACAAGCACAGAGATTGGAACACGTATTACACATGCGATCACAAGCATTAGACTGTGGGCTTGGCTGGCTTAAATCAGATTTGGTCTCCACCCAGAGACAGACCACATGAATTATATCTTGCCAGGTGGACAAACAGGCAGGGATGCATCATAGCCAAAACCAGAATGCTGGAACCAGCAGCTATGATGGAGCAGAAGCAACCACAATCCTGACACCATTCCAGAAACTACCCACAGCACTCACTATCTAGACTAGGTATACTAAGGACCACCTTTGTAGTTTGCTTCACTTTAAAATGCAATAAAATACTTTTAGGGTGACCACACGTTGCGGCTCCCCGGCGAGATGGCCTACCAGGCTGGGGTGCGCGTGCCATGCGGTGTTCCTGGTTCTGGGACCATGTCGGCCCGGAACATTTAAAGCTGTGGCGGGGCCCCAGTATTCGACTGGGTCCCCGATTCTCAGAGGATCCCAAGCGAGATAGCTGTTCGGTGGGGAGTCCGCCTGAGGAGAGCCCAGAGAGGCGGGCGATCCAACAGGGCCTAGACAATCCATTGGGGATCAAGGTAACCGGACACTGTGAGGTTGGATTTCAGCAACCTGTCGGTCGGTAATCTGAGAAAAATACTACCTGAAGGTGATTCTAACACAAATTCTACCAAGAAGCATTGTCTCCATGATCTAAGTTCTAGGGAGGGTCTGTGGCAGAGATCTTTTCCCTCAAAAGATCCGAGTGATACTCTGGCTGCCAGGTCGGTGTGAGAGGCCTGTCCAGGTACACTATACCCACTCCGGCTGGAGTGGCGACGAAAGTAAAGTATCGTTGGAAGCAGGACTGTTTCCGTAACCATAAGCCTGAATCTGCTATTTCTCCTTCTCATCCTTCTTTGCTATCTACCTCAAGTTTTACTGTTTACCGTGTTGGATAAAATAAAACCACAAGAAAAGACATCTACTGTGTGGACATTCCATTTGCTAAGGCTCTCTTCGTCTACCCTAGACACTCACAGAGGTAACACGCCATCCCAATCTATAACCAGCGGCTCCTTCGGGGGTGAGCGCTACAGGGAAGATCCAGGACTGACTGTCAGTTTCCAGATTTTGATCGCTTTTGCAGGAGCACTGACAGGGGTTCCCGTACAACCTAGGGCTGCAAGAACAAGCAGGTTTTAAGTGGGCTGCAGGCTGACTCATACATAAATTGGGGCTATAATTTTTAGTTTGTTGATTGATTTTCCATGTTTTCCACCACTCTGCCAGACATACTACTTTAAAAAAAATTAAGGAGCCAAGCAGAAAATTGTAATCTGGACAGCGCCTGCATCCAATCAGACACTGTTTGGGTATTACAATAGCAGCAGCAAGAGATTCATCCACCGCTGCTGGATGTGAATAGAGAAATCTGTTCAATTTCCCTTTTTCAGCCCACAGGCAAAGCGGAAAAATCTATGAAGTATGGCCAGCTTAAGAGAAAAAAAATATATATATATATATATTTGGGTAGAATTATACCTGCTTGAATATTTTGTTTATAATTTCTTGTTTTTAGTAATTTACAGTATATGCAAATCAGATCTACAAATAATAAGAGCCCAGAGCTTGTTGTTCTTTCACTTTCTTTGCTTTCTTCAAAGTATGTTCATTTTCGGCTGCTGCAATGCAATCAGAATAAAACAAACGATCACAAGATCCCATGTTCACTTAGGTACACTAAGCAGACAACATTGTTTGCTATCACTCAGGGAAAGCAGCTTATAAAGTGAATAGCTATGCTCAAATTGCTCAAATTCATACATACAGTGGAGAAAATAATTATTAGATCCCCTGCAGATTTTGTAAGTTTGCCCACTTACAAAGAAATGAAGGGTCTATAATTGTTATCATAGGTGTATTTAAAAATATAGAGACATAATATCAACCAAAATCCTTAAAAAACACATAAAACAAATGCTATAAATTAAGTTGCAGTTCAGTGAGTAAATTACGTATTTGATCCCCAAGCAAAACACGACTTAGTACTTGGTGAAGAAAACCTTGTTGGCAAGCACAAAAGGTAAGACATTTCCTGTAATTGGTGACCAGGTTTGCACACATTTCAGGAGGGTTTTTGATCCACTCTTCTTTACAGATCTTCTCTAAATCCTTAAGGTTTATTGGTTGTCTCTTGGAAACTCAAAGTTTCAGCTCCCTTCATATATTTTCTATAGGATTAAGGCCTGGAGACCGACTAGGCCACTCCATGACCTTAATGTGCTTCTGCTTGAGTCATTTCTTTGTTGCCTTGGCGGTATGTTTTGGCTCATTGTCATGCTGGAAGACTCATCCAAGACCCATCTTCAGTGTTCTGGCTGAGAGAAGAAGGTTGTCATCCAAGTTTTTACAATATATGGCCCCGCCCATTGCCCCTCAATGCGGCAAAGTCAGCCTGTAACTTTAGCAGAAAAACAGCCCCAAGGCAACATGTTTCCACCTCCGTGCTTGACTGTAGGGATGGTGTTCTTAGGGTCATAGTCAGAAATTTCCTTCCTCCAAACATGGCGAGTCGAGTTAATGTCAAAGAGCTTAATTTTGGTCTCATCTGAATATAGCACTTTCTCCAAATCCTTCTCTGAATCATTTAGATGTTCATTGGCATGATTGTACATTTTCCTTCTTGAGGAGGGGGGCTTGCCATGTTTGGAGGAAGAAAAATGCAGACTATGACCCTAAAAACACCATCCCTACAGTCGAAAACTGAGGTGGAAACATTATGCATTGGGGCGGTTTCTCTGCTAAAGGTACAGACTGAGTTTACTGCATTGAGGGGCCAATGGATGGGGGCATGTATTGTAAAATCTTGGATGAGAACCTTCTTCCCTCAGCCAGAACACTGAAGATGGGTCATGGATGGGTCTTTCAGCATGACAATGACCCAAAATATACCATCAAGTCAACAAAGGAGTGGCTTTAAGAAGCACATTAAGGTTATGAAGTGGCCTAGCCAGTCTCCAGACCTTAATCCTATAGAAATGTTATGGAGGGAGCTAATACCAGGAGTTGTAAAAAGAAGGTGCACACTAAAACCCAAAAGAACCCAAAGTGCACTTCCCGGCGCCAAAGATAAAAATTGTCTGTAAGTGAGATTCCAAAAAAAGGGGTAAAGAAATAATTGTCCAATAATTAAATAAATAGATCAGTATCACAGTCTAATATGATAAACAATGCAGCAGCTGTTTAAAATAAATGAAAAAATTAATCTATTAAGAAATAAAAAAAAAAAAAATGTATCAACACATATAACCAAACCTGGATCATAAAATGATAAAACAGCTATAAAAAAATAGATAACGTCCAAAATCACATGTATAAAAATTGGATAAATGATGAAGAGTCCAAAAGTAATTGCGTGGATCAAAGTTCATACAGTGGTAAGTGCTTAGGGTTGAAATAGTAGTGCACCCTACACCAACTCCCAATCTTCACCACACAAGTGAGGCACACTTCCCCTCGGGTTCACACTCACCAGATAAAAGATTAAATTGAGCCTTGTAAACAATCCTCCTTAATAGACCTCCACCATCAATCCAGAAGCAGTAAGGGTTAATTTCCACTCATGGTCCATATAAAAACACAAAGGCACTGACATAGTGTAATTCTGTTCTAATGTAAAAAAAAACATGTCCTTACAACCCGCGTCTTAAATAACGTACATTTAAATAACTTGTAAAGAGCATATAAAAATGAGTGTATTCACCGCTCTCCTCCGAACTCAGGGGCCGCGCTTTGTGCTGAGTGCACAGTGATGCGGATGCCTTTCCTGGTTACAATAGAGCCAGCGGTGGAACGCACTCCTGGTACTTCCTGGTTACGCCGTCGTAGCCACGCCTGACGCGTTTCGTCACTTTCCGACTTCAACAGAGGGCGTCTGTTGAAGTCGGAAGTGACGAAACGTGTCAGGGTGTGGCTCACTTTAAGCATCATTAAAATCACTGCTCCAGAAAAAACGACCGTTTAAAAAAAATAAATTCATTGATACATGTTCCCTGGGGCAAGACCCGGGTTCTCAAAGATGTTTTACGACAATAACTTGCATATTAGGCTTTAAAATTAGCACTTTTGAATTCGAACGTTTGAGTCCCATAGACGTCAATGGGCTTCTAAATGTTCGCGCGAACAGTCGGTTCTGTTCGAAGGTTCTGGTGCAAACTGAATGGGGGGGGGGTGTTTGGCTCATTCCTACTCATCTCAGCATGACACTCTGCCGAGCAGTTCACTGGTTCTTTTATTCAAAGACAACAAAAGAAATTACAAACAGGAAGTCCTGGTTTCAACAACAAATCGCCTCCTACACAGGATGTGACCTCACAGGATATGACCAAATAAGGATGTGACAACACAGGATGTGACAACACAGGATGTAACAACACAGGATGTGAATGCCAAAACAGGAAAAATGAATGTATACAACAACCAATGAACACAGTTCCTGCCGATGGGAGCTTATCTGCAGGTGTATGCCCATGGTACCACAGATATGTTGATCAGGCATACAGGGGTGCCAGGAGCGTACATCCGCTAAACCGTTAATGTGTTTGCAGAGCGGAAACATCCCCCCAGACGAATGTCTGTGCATCACACAGGGGCCCTTTCGCCGGCAGACATATCCTCACTCCGCAAACACCTCTCTCCTACTTCAGGAAGTTTTCCACTACCTAACGGATCTCAACCAGCGTCAGTCTGCCCCAGTCAGCTCTTTAGAACGGGTTGCGGGAGAACCAACACTGGGAGACACTATGACAATACATATTAAAATACATCTTCATAAAATCTCCACAACCTGCATTGTCTTGCAGGTTTTTTTTTTTTTGTCCTAGGGTTTACAACCACTTTGAATCCAAAAACAGAAAATATCTATATATCTAGCAGCTTACCATTAGTTAAGTGGCAGCTGCATTGATTTTTCTTTTTTGTCTTTATTTTTACCTGGTCCAGCAAGTCACACACTTTTAGTCTAAATCCTGTTACACACTATCGGATTTTTTTTTAAATTCTTTATTTATTTCAAGATTTACGCTACAGGATATTACATTTCATCTCTTCTACTTAGACTATATCAAAGAGTTGAGAGAGCGATGGATAGGGACACGATCGGATTTTCTGCTGGCAAAGCATTGGACTTTTTTGTCCGAAGGGCATTGGCCAGGAACTTGTCTTGTATACAAACGGCAAAGAATTATCAGTCAACAAACAGCTCTTTAACGCTACCCTTTGGGCAACTTCTGCTAATGTTGTTTCATGGTGAGCATTGCTTCCGAGCATGCGTGTTTGTACTGTGGAGTTTTCACACACGCTCGGAAAATCCGACAACACACAATAGGCCGACAATTTTAAAGCATGCTATCCAACAATTGTCCGATGGAGCATACAAATGGTTGGATTTTCCAACAAAAGCCTGTCATCACACATTTCCCATCGGAAAATCCAATCATGTAGCTTTAGGGTGTCTGTATTCTGGATGCAAGAGCAAAGGACACCTTTGGACAGCAGTACTGCCAACCTGCGAAGAGGGTAGTGCTAGATGTACTAGCAGATTTAGATGGACTTCAACAAACTCCAGATAACTCTTTTTTTTTGTTTACAAAAGTTTATTGAGTAGTAAATTGTATCACAAGCATAGGTAAAAATATAAAAGGTACAAAATCTCTTCAAAGGTATACAAATATTAAAGCAGTATGTGAACAATCTTGCATTGAGTATTGAGTATTTCTTGAGTGAGTTCAAAAATGATCAAAATAATACTATTAAGAAAATGAAAGTATAACGCAATATTGGGAGCAACCTCAGGGTTTCACCAGTATGACCACTTGTCTTCAAAGATGTGGATGTTATCGTTTATTGTGTGGTATATTCTCTCTGAGAGTTTCAATAGCTCCATTCTCTCAAGAACCTGTGACCATATCAAGTTTCTAGATCTCCAGTTGAGTGCTATCATCCATTGCACCGAGCTACAGAGAGAGTGAAGGAGTTTGGTGCAAGGGGGTGGGATGTTTGGTGCATTACCGTATAGGAGGCAGATTTGTGGCGTGAGGGCAATCTTGTGTTTGGATGAGGTTTCAAGTCTATGGGCTACTTCTTGCCAGATTCCTGAAAGATGTGGGCAGCTCCAGAATATGTGGAGTAAAGTACCATCTGTCTGGCAGCCCCTGAAACAATCAGGGGGGACTGATGGGTAGAAGGAGTGGATTTTGGATGGTGATAAATACCACCTTGTGAATAGTTTTGTAGGTGTTTCTCTAAAGGATACCGCTTTATTGCTTTTACGGAGGTTTTCCGACATGGAGTACCATGTATCAGGAGAGAGGGTGATATTTAATTCTGTTTCCCATTGAATCATGGGGTGTGATTTTTCTGGGGTAGAGAAGTCGTTAAGGAGATTATAGAGTTTAGAGACCATGCCTTTATCTCTGGATGTGGATTTGCATATTCTTTCGAATATTGTGATATTCAAATTTGTGGAAAGCGAGAAGTGCGTGCTAAAAAAAGATTTGATCAGAAGATATCTTTCAAGTTCTGTAGAGGGGAAGTTATAAGTCTTTTGGAGGGAGTCAAAAGATCTGAAGGTCCATTTGGATTGCAGTGAACCAAGAGATGTTAGTCCCCGATCAATCCAGGTGGAGAACAGATGACTGTCTGTATATGCCAGGGGTAATCTAGGGTCACCTAGAAATGATGTGAGTGGGGAGATTTCCGAAGCCAGAGAAAAATTGTCCCTGGAGGTTTGCCAGAGCCTAAAGGCATGAGCAACTATAATATTTCGTTTAATGAGGTCTCGGTATAGAACATATTTGGACCAAAGAATCCCCTGTAGGTGCAACGGTTGTATGGATGAGGTCTCAAAGATCAACCAAGGGATATTTTTATTTGGGGAGAACCATTGGGATATCTGGGAGAGACGTGCGGCTAGGAAATATTTCCATAGATTGGGAAGACCCAGACCTCCCATGGATTGAGATCTATATTGCAATGCGTAGCTGTATCTTGGTTTCTTGTCTGCCCATATAAATTTGTTGATGGTCCTTTGTAGTGTCTCAAGTTTAGATTTAGGGACATTAATTGGTATGGTACGAAAGTAATATAATAATTTGGGGAGAATATTCATCTTAATTGCACAAACTCTGCCCAAAAATGAAATATGATATTTGGACCAGGCATTCAAGAGGGTGGTAATGTGTGCGAATAGGGGGATGTAGTTGGCTTTAAAAAGACCATTATGAAGTGGGGTGATGTTGACTCCTAAATATTTAATTGAGGATGATATCCATGTGAAGGGGAAGTTAGTTTGAAGAAGAGAGAGTGTGTCTGGGGGGATGTTTATAGGAAGTGCGGAGCATTTGCTTAGATTAATTTTGAGTCCGGAAACCTTGTGGAAAAGTTCTAGGACTTTAAGGAGCACGGGTAGGGAGGTATGGGGATTTGTAATGTATAGCAGTGCATCGTCAGCATATAGACTGATTTTATATTCATGATGTTCTTTAGCATAGCCCTTTATGTCTGGGTTGGCTCTAATGGCTTGTGCAAGCGGCTCCATAGCTAGGGCGAATAGGAGTGGGGATAATGGGCAACCCTGTCTAGTTCCTCTGCCCAAGGGGAAGAAGTCAGAGTTGATACCAGGTAAACGGATGCGTGTTTGTGGGGAGTTATACAAAGCGTTAAACCCCTGTAAAAATGCTCCAGAAATTCCGAATCTGGGTAGTAAATAATTTAGATATGTCCAACTGACGCTGTCAAACGCCTTGTGGATGTCAAGGCTAAGAAGACATGTTTGACGTGTATGGGTATTTGCATCCTGGATGATGTTGGTAACAAGCCTGATGTTGTCTGTAATCTGCCTATTGGGGATGAAACCCGATTGGTCTATGTGCACTAATGGGGAAATTACTCTAGCAAGTCTGTCCGCCAGGATCCTGCCAAAAATCTTTAGGTCATTGTTTAGGACCGAAATCGGTCGGAAATTTTGGGGGAGTGAGTGGTCCTTATTGGGTTTGGGGATAAGGGAAAGATTGGCTAATAGCATTTCCCTTGGGAGAGAGTTGCCTTCTAGCATGTGGTTAAATAGGTTTTTTAAATGAGGTGCGAGAAGGGGGGCGTATTTTTTGTAGTATAGGGAGGTGTATCCATCAGGACCTGGTGCTGTAGAGGATTTAAGTGATTTGATGACAGATGTGACCTCCTCAACGGTGCAGGGGGAGTTAAGAGAGTCTAGGCTTTCTTGTTTTAGTGAAGGGAGATTAATACTGTCTAGCCAGGACCTGGCGGCCAAACCCGGGGGGGTGTTGGGATCAGACATAAGGTCCTTATAGAAGGAGGTAAATATTTCCATTACTTTTTGTGGGTGGGAGATTAAATTACCATTACTGTTTCTGAGTTTGTATGTATGGGTGGGGTTACTGTCTTGTTTGAGTTTCCTTGCGAACATTGCTGAGTGAGAGTTACAATGTAGCATGTATTTAGCCTTGGAAAATCTAAGCGATTTTTCAACGTTGGCAGAAAGGAGTAGGTCTAGAGATTTCCGTTTGTCTTGTATTTGTTGGGTGAGAGTAGGATTAACATTGTGATGTAGTTTAATATATAGATGGTGAAGTTCATTAGTAAGGCGTTTAATGTCTGCCTGTCTTTCTTTGTTTCTTGATGCTGCTAAACTAATAATATGGCCTCTCATGACCGCTTTATGAGCGACCCATATTGAGGTGGGCAGGGTTTCTTCATTAATATTGTCTGTAAAATAGTTTTCTATGTGTGTGGAGATAGTAGACTTGCAAGAGGGGTTTGTTAGAAGGGAGTCATTAAGGCGCCAGTTGAATGGGGAGGGGGCTAGACCAATATATGAGGTGGTGAAGGTACAGATATTATGATCTGACCATGGGCAGGGGTGGATTTGAGCCTGTGTAGAATTAGCTAGTAGAATGGGAGTAGAGAATAGATAGTCAAGCCTGGCATAACAGTCGTGTGGGTGTGAGTAGTGTGTATAGGCCCTGATACCCGTGTTATGGGCTCTCCAGGTGTCTAGTAATTGTGTTTTGTTGATCAGACGGTTAATGGTTTTAGAAAAAGATTTTGTGTGGGGGGATACAATACTTCTGTCAAGGATTGGGTGAGCAGCCAGATTAAAGTCACCACCTATCAATATATGGGGTGAATGGTATTTATCTAGAATCTCAAAAAATTTGAGAAAAAAGGAAGTGTGTGTATCATTTGGAGCGTAGACAGATGCTATGGTGAACTCCCTGTTGTTTATGATTCCTTTTAGGATGATAAATCTACTCTCAGGATCTCTAAACACGTGCTGTACATCAAAAATTATTGAGTTGCGAATAAGAATGGCGACGCCCCTAGTTTTGTTGTTGTATGTGGTAAAATACGTTTGATTGAAGGATTTATGAAAATATTTGGGGTGATTAGAGGATGCGAAATGAGTCTCCTGGAGAAGAATAATGTCAGCCCCTAGTTTTTTATATTGTTGGAAAGCTTTTTTGCGTTTATTGGGAGAATTGAACCCATTCGTGTTGTGCGACAAAAATCTAAGACCCATGACTATGTTTATAGTATGCTATCAGCAGAATATCAGATATGAAAAAAAACTGTCTATATAAAAATGTTTCGGATTGAGTTGAGTAGGCATATGTTGAATCCGTCTTACTATTGTCGTGTTGTAGGCGAGATAAGCCCAGGAGGTATCTATATATAGTTAGTGCAGTTGTCACATACATTGGTTTGTAAAAAGTCCTAATATATAAAACATGTTGGTTGCGTATACCTGTAGAAGAGGAGGAACAAAAGTACTTATACTCTATGCATGTAAGAATCAAATCACGCTTTTTAGATAGAGAATAAAAGAAGATAGCACACGTGGTGCCATCCAGGAATATTATGACAGGTGGGGACCCATCTAACCTGGAAGTATGGTATATCAATGAAAAAAAAATAATAAACAAGCAAAACAAAATAAAGGACAACGAGAAAAAAAGGTCCTTATCCCGCGTCAGGCCTAGCCAGACCATCAGTGAAGGTAGCCTAGACTAGGACAGAGGCAGGGGTGGGGTCAATCCAGCGGCGGTGGACGCACCCGGTCGAAGAAGGCAATTTAAACTGTAAAAAATCAACATATTAGTGCATGGCATTAGTGCATGGCATTTAGTACAGTAGAATAACATCATTTAACATTTTTGAAGTTAACAAACAGGGCCTGTATGGCTAACTGTATCATCATGTTAATTGGATGAGAGCAAATGGTATGTATGAACCTGTGGGCAGTATCCCAGACTGACCAGCAGGGGGGGAGAAACACATATGAGATGTATGGGAATTCAACATATAGACTAGGCGTCAGTATAGAAAAGTCCAGGAAGTCCATCTTTGTTCTGTAAAATCTGAAAGTGGCTCACAAATCTGATCAGCTTGTGTGCTGGAGTATAGTACATAGTCTTTCTGAATGGGTAAGCCCCTGATGTGCTGAAAAGATTATTGTACTGACAATATAGTGACTTGAAGTGACCCCTCATCTCACATAGGGGCTGGTAGAGTATTTCAGTAGGTTGTGTGAGTGATCTCACGGTCTAGATGTTAAGAGGTTTCTGGTATGTAAAATAAGTACAATGCAGATAGTATAGTATCTTGAGGTGGATCATTACCACATCCAGGGGCTGGTAATGTGCATCAATGAGCTTCAGTAATCTCTGTCAGAGGCTTTTAAGACTGTAAGTTGAGATTTAATTGGGTAATGCCCCAATCCAGCATAATCAAGTGGGGTTAACATAAGAAAGTTAGTGATGTCTCTCCCATCTTCGCTTAGACCATACAGATCTATCATATTAAAGGTGACTGCACCTTGGGCTGTGCATGGTCTATTTCCAGGGGTAAACATATAGAAACATAAAGTCATACCTTCAAAACAGATGGTATAATAACTAGAAGCAGCCGTTCTTCATTAACATAGGTTAGTTCTGATGAGGATTAAATAGCCTCCTTTGATCTCTCTGGCTGCGTCTGTTGGAAGGGGTAGACCAAATAGGTGAGGGCCTTGGTGTAGTAGGGAGCCGTGGGTGAGGTTCAGGAGGCAAGAGACCCAGTTTAATCAGGAGTTCCTTTCCTTCTATCACATTATAAACTGTGTACGTGGATCCGTTGTGGGGGACAGTTAGTTTGAAGGGGAATCCCCATCTGTACTTTATCCTAGCAGATTGCAGGACTGAGGTGACTTCCTTCATCCTGCGTCTTCTGTCTAAAGTAGCGGGGGAGATGTCTGGGTATATTTGTATGCGTTTTCCTTCATAGGAGATGTTGGGGGTATTCCTGGAAACACGCATGATGTCTTCTTTCACAAGGAAATCCTTCATGCACATAATAATGTCCCTAGGGGGATTTTCAGGGGGGGGTTTGGGACGGAGGGCCCTGTGGATCCTATCGCAAGCAAATGCTGAAAGCTGCTTTTCTGGTAGGAGACCATGAAATACTTGGGATACCGCTGGCAATAGGTCTGTAGTGGATTCTGGAATACCACGTATTCTAATGTTTTGGCGGCGATTGCGATTGTCCAAATCTTCAACCTGAGCCTGCATGAATGCAAAGTTGTCAGCTAGATTTTCATAGTCCTTTCTCAGGTCATTATGGGCCAGGGAGAGTTCGTCATGTTTAGTCTCTAAGAGATCCGTGCGGCCTCCTATACTGGCTATCTCATGGGACAGTGCAGCGGTGGATTTGTGTACCTCTCTCTCTATTTTTTCAACCAGTTTGTTAAAAATGTGTGAGAGACTCTCATCTAGGTCGGCCTTAGAGAGAGGGGAGTTGTACTCACGATTTTCCAAGGTTTTGGGAGGTTGTGAGATCAGTTCATCCTCTCCCCACACGCTGCTGCCGGCGCCATTTTGGGATTTCTTCCCTGCTCTCTGCTCCATGTCCAGGAGGAAGTTTGTCAGCGAATGCTGTTGGTTACGATTTTTTTTCTTTTGGTTGCCAGGCATGCACCCCGTTTTCCCGCAGGGGTGCTGATGTTTTTTTTCTAAAAACGAGGGTTATAGCCCTGGGGAAACGGCTTTTGAACGACCGGGTGTGGCGGAGCTGTGACTAGGCACGTCCCATCAGCGTCGCGCCGCGCATGCGCCCCCTCCAGATAACTCTTATTAGGTAGTTACAGCAACAGTTTATTTTTCCTTGGGAGATAAAGCTTTTGCATAAAATATTAAGGCTATGTTCACATACAGTCATGGCCAAAAATATTGGCACCCCTGCATTTCTGTCAGAAAATGCACCACTTCCCCCAGAATTTTTTTGTAATTACAAATGTTTTGGCAGTCTCATGTTTATTTATTTTATTTGTATTGGTATTGTATGACATATTTGTAAATTGTACACATTCCTGCACCCACATGCAGCCTCACACAAAACGCAATGCTGCACAGAAAGCATACAGGGGTGTCATTAACTTCTAATGGAACCCCTATGCACTGAAAAATGCAGTGCTGTTTCCTGCACACTGTGTGATTTCCACTCACAACATTTTTTAAAAAGTTGCAGGGACATTTTCTCTGCTGGAAACGCAGGCACAGCATTCCATTTAAATGCATCACGGAGAGCTGCATAGATGTGAACAGGGCCTTAATAGTTTGTCTCCACACTCTTTACTCCCACTTTTGATGAACAGCTTGTTCTGTTATGCCTCGTACACATGGACAGATTTTCCGAGAAAAAGTCAGACAGGCTTTTATTTCTAGCAAAGTCCGGCAGTGTGTAACCTCCATCTGACTTTTTTCGGAAGTCCGACGGACCTTAGATAGAGAACCTGTTCTCTTTCTTTCCGTCAGACTTCAGACAGACTCACAGCGGACTTTTGCACGGTCAAAAGTCCAACCATGTGTACAAGGCATAAAAGGAAGTTGAAAAATAAGCGGCATCACAAGGTGGAAATAAAGGGAAAAAACAATAAAAAAATAAAAAAGAATGCAGCCACCAAATCTAAGAACTCGCAAACTGTAATATAGTCCATTTTTGTTTTAGGGTTTAATACTTCTCCACAGCCTAACTCTAGTCACTTTTTTAAGTTTTGGATAGAGTGGAAAAATGTTACAGTTTTTGTGAGGTTTTTACTTTTGATGTGCCCCTATTGGGGAGATTTTTCCACTGGGAGAGGAGGGAAAGGACATCAATCAGCAATCCAAACACTGTCAGATGTTCTAACCCTTCCCCAGTCTGTTGAAGTTGCATTTTTGTTGTTGTCTATATCCGTTCCCTACAGAAGAAGTCCATATGCGTGTGCATGTTTATATGCCTGTCAAAGGAATATTGATTTTGTGGTTATATCATTTTCTACCATTTCCTTGTCCAAACACAACCTACTGTTAGGGGCCAACATTGTTCAGTGTTAAATTTCATAGTAGACATGATCTTTACCACTAGAAAGAAATATGATTGTATGTGCTTTACCAAACATACAGCACTCACACTGGCTCACACTGAAACATTTTTCTTCATACCATAATTTACATGTCACTAAGCTAGTCCGGAAATAAATGTAAATTATAAAAGCTTAGCACATTTAGATGAAAATGCAAATGTAAGTTTCATGAACTAGACAGACTGTAAAACAAGACCGATATGCAAATGCTTCAGCATAATTGTAAACTGAGAAAGTGGGGACATTCACCATTTGCATTCAGAAAGGCAGTGTGGATAGAATATTATCTTCTAATGCATTCCGAATTGACAAAAACAGGAATAACACTTTATTATATTATATTATTGAGTTTGTCTGCAATATTAAACTCTGGCATCTATCTGCATGGTTTCGGAAGATAGAATACTAGGTTGCTTGGTTTCCATGTCATTCTGTAGTCCAAGTGACAAAGATGAAGACATTAGAGCTTAGCATAAGAAAAATTAGGGTTATTTATTAGACGTAAATTCTAGGTTTCAAGTCCGGTGTCAAAATTATGACTTGGAGGATAAGTTATTGGCTGCAAGCACTTCAAAAGTCACTGGGCATATCAATGACACATTTCTGGGACCTGGAAGGATACAGGCAAACTCCTAAATTAATCTCTTGGGTTTTGATTTCTAGAACAGGGCCTTATAAATAAACTTAAGCCTGCAATAATATCACATGGAGAAGCATCATAAAACTTTGTTCTCCTTACTGAATTTTGCTAACTCTTCAACATGGTGCAACAACTTAAAGTAACCATTCAAAGTGTGCTTTCATTTTCTGGATGTGCTGCACCACATTCAGAGTCGTTTCTATGGATAGTTTAAAGGCAGCTGTCCACAATTAAAAATATTTTAATTTAACTTGTATTTGTAAAACTAGATTTTAATATTTATGTAAATACATTTCTGATGAATATGCAGTTCTAATGCAAAAACAAAATTAAACCAGTGTACTGATGTGTATTCTTCTGCATACACAATTTTACATTTTAATTTCATTAGTATTTCACATACAGTATATTATACATTTTTGTTTCTGGGTATACTGGTGCTTTATATATCCCATATATGATAACATATTGTGAAATCTCAGATGGAGTCAACTGTCCTAATCTAATCTATCTTTAGGGGTCAAAGAGATGTAATTCTTCTGTCAAAATAGGTCACTTAATAGGTATAATAAATAGCACATGGACCATTTTTTACATTCAATAAAAATGGTCAACCGTATTTACCAAATAAACAAATTTTTAACAGTGTCTGCCCCAATTTTTAAAAGCCAAAAGGGGCAAAGCATTGGCAAAGCAGTGGCTGTAAGGTGAGCATGTGCACCTGACTCTTTGGTTTACACTAGTGTTCTCGGCTGAAAGATTGGCATAGGATTTGGATGCACCACACATCCGATCTGCATCTTGCCACATCGATTGGCTGATGCACAATGGTTGACTATTTTGCTGTCTAATCAAGGTTTTTTCTCTCATTACTTCTGTTAAATAAAATTAATAGAACACCAGCATTGCAACATACATGATGGCTGTACAGTTTTGAGGGTACTGCCTGCAAACAAGAGGAGGTCTGTTTGGAAAATGTCAGTAGTAAATATGCACACTACACCATTAGATTTTCACCTCGCACTAGTAACCATCTTATCTGGATAGCTTATCTTGACTGGCTGGTGGGAGATACTCGGTAACTGGGGGCCAAATTCTCAAAAGAGATACGCAGACTTAACTGCTGTTCAGCCTGCGTATCCCTGTGCCTAACTTTGGAAACGATTCTCAAAAGGCTTTTTCCAAAGTTAGGCAGAAAATCTGACATGTGTAAGACACTTACACGGTCAGATTTTAGGATGCAGTACCGCATCCGCCACTGGGGGCATTTCTCATTGAAATGCAGCTTTGCGTATGCAAATGAGGACTTAAGCAGATTTTCAAAGCATTTCAGCACTTTGATTTCTGCCTAAGTTCCGAATTTGCCGGCGCAAAACTAGGGCTGGTTTTACAATGTGGAAAGTTAGCCAAACCTTGTAAAGGCCCATTCCAGCGACGGCATTTGGTATGCATTCCTGAGGGAGAACACCACGGCAATTTTTAAATTCAAAACCGGCATGGGTTCCCCCCCAGGAGCATACCAGGCCCTTAGGTCTGGTATGGGTTGTAAGGAGACCCCCCTCCGCCGAAAATTCGACGTAGGGGGTCCCCCTACAATCCATACCAGACCCGTATCCAAAGCACGCTACCCGGCCGGTCAGGAATGGGAGTGGGGACGAGCGAGCGTCCCCCCCCCTCCTGAGCCGTGCCAGGCCGCATGCCCTCAACATGGGGGGGTTGGGTGCTCTGGGGCAGGGGGGCGCACTGCGGGCCCCCCCACCCCAGAGCACCCTGTCCCCATGTTGATGAGGACAGGACCTCTTCCCGACAACCCTTGCCATTGGTTGTCGGGGTCTGCGGGAGGGGACTTATCGGAATCTGGGAGTCCCCTTTAATAAGGGGGCCCCCAGATACCGGCCCCCCACCCTAAGTGAATGGATATGGGGTACATCGTACCCCTATCCATTCACCTGGAGGCAAAAAGTAAAATTTAGTAAACACACAACACAAGGCTTTTTAAAATAATTTATTATTCTGCTCCGGATGCCCCCCCTGTCTTCGTTATTAGCTCAATTAGCAGGGGGGGCTTCTTCTTCCACTCTCCGGGGGTCTTCCGCTCTCCGGGGGTCTTCCGCTCTCCGGGGGTCTTCTCCGCTCTCCGGGGGGGGGGCTTCTCCGGACTCCGGGGGGCTTCTTCCATCTTCTCCCCTCTTCCGCTGTTGACTCGGCGAACCCCGGTTCTTCTGCAGCTCTCCGGTGCCTTCTTCTTCAGCGCTGGCTGCCTGCTATGTTTGTGTGTTAGCTCGATTTCAAACAGGCAGCCGGCGCGGTCTTCTGTGGCGTCAGGGTCTTCTCCCCTCTTCCGATGTTGCCTCGTCGCCTGTTGTCGCTGTAATGATGGAAGCGCGCCTTGCATCACATTTATATAGGCATCACCGTCCCATCATGCTCCGGCAGGTACCCACGTGGTGGGTGCACGTGGGTAGGCACCCACCACGTGGGTACCTACCGGAGCATGATGGGACGGTGATGCCTATATAAATGTGATGCAAGGCGCGCTTCCATCATTACAGCGACAACAGGCGACGAGGCAACACCGGAAGAGGGGAGAAGACCAGAAGACCCTGACGCCACAGAAGACCGCGCCGGCTGCCTGTTTGAAATCGAGCTAACACACAAACATAGCAGGCAGCCAGCGCTGAAGAAGAAGGCACCGGAGAGCTGCAGAAGAACCGGGGTTCGCCGAGTCAACAGCGGAAGAGGGGAGAAGATGGAAGAAGCCCCCCGGAGTCCGGAGAAGCCCCCCCCCGGAGAGCGGAGAAGACCCCCGGAGAGCGGAAGACCCCCGGAGAGCGGAAGACCCCCGGAGAGTGGAAGAAGAAGCCCCCCTGCTAATTGAGCTAATAACGAAGACAGGGGGGGCATCCGGAGCAGAATAATAAATTATTTTAAAAAGCCTTGTGTTGTGTGTTTACTAAATTTTACTTTTTGCCTCCAGGTGAATGGATAGGGGTACGATGTACCCCATATCCATTCACTTAGGGTGGGGGGCCGGTATCTGGGGGCCCCCTTATTAAAGGGGACTCCCAGATTCCGATAAGTCCCCTCCCGCAGACCCCGACAACCAATGGCAAGGGTTGTCGGGAAGAGGTCCTGTCCTCATCAACATGGGGACAGGGTGCTCTGGGGTGGGGGGGCCCGCAGTGCGCCCCCCTGCCCCAGAGCACCCAACCCCCCCCATGTTGAGGGCATGCGGCCTGGCACGGCTCAGGAGGGGGGGGACGCTCGCTCGTCCCCACTCCCATTCCTGACCGGCCGGGTAGCGTGCTTTGGATACGGGTCTGGTATGGATTGTAGGGGGACCCCCTACGTCAATTTTCGGCGGAGGGGGGTCTCCTTACAACCCATACCAGACCTAAGGGCCTGGTATGCTCCTGGGGGGGGAACCCATGCCGTTTTTTTCTTTGAAAATTGGCATGGAGTTCTCCCTCTCAGGAATGCATGCTGAGCGACGCTGACATTTTTTTTTATAATTATTTGTTTTCCCGGCGCGTCTTTTTTTTTCACCCGTCGCAACTTTAGTGTCCCGTCGAAATTCTCAAAGCCGACCGGCGTTAATTACGTTCGCGCGCTGCACGTCGGGAAAATGACGTCACACGCATGCGCAGTACGGCCGGCGCGGGAGCGCGCCTCATTTAAATTTTAAACGCCCCCAGGAGAGGAGGACCGCCGTACGACGGCGGCACTTAAGTTACACAGCGTGTAATTTCTACCTAAGTGCTTTGACGATCAGGCACTTAGGTAGAAATTTTAAGTCAGTCTAACTTAACTGCTGAAATTTAAGTTACGCAGACTTTTTGAGAATTTGGCCCTGGATTTCTTAGTGTATGTTAATCCTGACAATTAAATTCTGGCAATGTCTGTCTTTTTTAATATACCATTTAAAATATGCTATTTGTTAAATGCAAACAAATACTTATTGAATGTGTTAAAAATTCTTGCTAAATCTTGCAGTACAGAACAGTTACTGGAGAAGGGGGGAGGGGGGAGGAAGTGGATTTTGGATTTAGTAGTTTAGCAGTAGACAACCAGACATGGCTGATTTTAAGTCTTGTGTAGGGATCCACTGCCCTCTACTCTCTGAATTTGTAAATGTCTGTAAATATATTATGTGTGCACCTCCTGCCCCTGGGTCATTTGCTTTGAAACCCTGGAAGCAAGAAGTGGGGGGAGAGAGATAATGTCCCATTCATGCTACTAAGTCCTGGACTAGAAGAGACTATTATACACTACTAGGGAGGAACTAAAACACAGAGTAGTTAGGCTGACTCTGAGTTTCAGAGCCACATCACAGTTCCTGCCAGTGAGAAGTCCCATTCCAGGCTGGTTGGACAATAGTTGGAGGATACCACTGTGACTGTTGATCTGGCCTTCAGGTCTCTAACACAAAGACAGGTGCCGCATCATCCTTTGGGGTCCCTGCACATAGACTTTTCTGCAACATTCATCTGGAGGTATCTCTGCTAAAAACAATACACTGTGTACACCCATGTATATGTGCACAATTCCATCTGGACTTCTATTGGGCCATTTTCTGATAATATCTTTTTGTACATTGGATGTATCTGCTCTCAATGACTGTTTATTAGTACTGGTTAATTTCCTAGGAAGAGAATCGCCTCTGTTCATAGAGGCCCTGTCCTGGGTGAAGGCACTGCCAACTTTATTATTAGACCCACTCTTCCACTTAGTGAAGGTTCTGGTTCTCCTATTTAGAGTTAGGACTGCAAATAATATTGCAGTGTCATGAAGTGGCTCTGCAGCATACACATGTATTTACAAATGTATGCACACTAAACCCCTGTGATTAATGCATACTGTTAGACAGGATAATTTGGTTGTTCGCAGATTGATCAGTAAGTTGAGCTGGAAATTTTCATTGGTTTTCTTTCACATGCGTCGCCCTTCCATGTGCTACTTGCTGCAAAGGCCAGGCAGGGCAAAAGGGGCAGCTGCCCTGGGCCCTGTCATTGTTGTGGGGACCAAAGCAGTTGCCTCATACTTGCCAACTATCCCAGTTTAAATTCCCTTGTCCTTTGAAGTTTTAGTCCTTTGCTGTGTTCTGATATCTCAGTGTGAAATGCTGCTACTAATGCTGCCCAGCTCTGCCCTGTTGTTGTGTACAGATGACTGACCTGCAGACTCTGGCCTGGATTCAAGAAGCAATTGCGCCTGTGTAACCATAGTTACACAGCGCTTACTTGCCCCGTCTGAAAAGAATGCTCCTGATTCAGGAACCTCGTTACGCAGACTGCAGCCTAAGATATGCGCAGCATAAGGCTCTTATGCTCGCATATCTTAGGCTGCATTCTTGCGGTTCCCGTTGTGCTCAGCGTATAGTATGCAAATTGCATACTAACGCCGATTCACAACGTTACGCGAGCCCTGCGTACGCAGTTTACATCGTTTCCGTACGGCGGTTTTCGCTTAAGGCTGCCCCTGCTATTAGCAGGGGCAGCCAATGTTACGTATACCCGTCGTTCCCGCGTCGCGAAATTTCAAATTTACGTAGTTTGTGTAAGTGATTTGTGAATGGCGCTGGACGCCATTCACGTTCACTTTGAAGCAAATGATGTCCTTGCGACGTCATTTACCGCAATGCACGTCGGGAAAGTTTCCCGACGGAGCATGCGCTCTACGATCGGCGCGGGAACGCGCCTAATTTAAATGATTCCCGCCCCCTACGGGATCATTAAAATTGCGCGCGATTACGCTGGGCATTTTGCCGGCACGCCCACGCAATTTCCGGAGCTACTGCTCCGTGAATCAAGGGCAGCGCAGTAAATTTGCGGGTGCGCAGGGCAAAAACATTGCCCTGCGCCTCCGCAAAAAAAGCGCAAATGTACCTGAATCCAGCCCTCTGTGTTTACATGTAAATAATCGTCATGTATATGTTAATAAGGAAAGCATTCATATGTAAATAGCAATGGCATTCATATGTAAATAGCTGAGGCCGGCAGCATTTATATGTAAATAAAGGCGGCATTCATATGTATAACATGCCCCTCAGTGAGCAGTATTACTGTACAGTAATCTGTAGCAACCAATCAACAAGAAGAAATCACATGCTGTAACCTCTATTAACTAATCAGTGAGCCATAATGTGTGCTGTAACCTCTAGCAACCAGTCAGTAAGTGGTAATCATATGCTGTAACCTCTGGCAACCTATCGCAATCACTGTCTGATCTGATACAGTAAACTGATTTTTAAGTCTAGCTGATATTTATTGTATGTCTCAGAGCAGATGGAGAGCAAAATTGCATGGGGAGGCCCCAAGAATTTTTTTTCCCAGGGTCCACTCAACATTAAAGACGGCCCTGAGGCCAGTTACAGGTGCCCCCACCCCACCCAGTGGCCATTTGTTTGTACTGTTGGAATAATGGTGAAGGGATGCACTGGACAGCTTTGCTGCCATTGTGCTATAAGCTGGGTGTCTAGTGCGCCCCTGTACATTTTAGGAGGGATGGCCCGCCTTCAAGCTCTCCTGCCCTCTGCCTATCCATTATAATCCATGTGCTTCCACTGTCGAGGCTCTCAAGATTTAGAGTTAGGACTGAAGATAATATTAAATATAATATTAGAACTATCAATAAAGCCTGTATTGCATGCTGTTCATACTTATGCAGTCACTATGAGGTTCGTTTTCTGCATTTTTCAAAAACCTAGTGCTCTCCATCTCCACCTTCTGTTCATGTCTCCAATCTATCTAAGGATTTTGCAGCTGTGGTGGCAACAGTGGTGTATTTAGGTTTTGTGCTGCCCTAGGCCTGACTAAACTCGTGCAACCCCTAATATAAATATGATCCACCCCTTCCTGTCAAAGTCACACCCCTTCCTGTTTAAGACCTGCCCTGAATTTTTCCAGTGGGGACACTAGTTATGAGGGCCTTGGGAGGGGGATTCCCCTAATCTGCAGAGATTTCCTCTCACTTCCTGTTTGGCTATGGGGCAAGAAATGAAGGGAAATAAACGGATGGCAAAAAACAGGGGCTATAACCGTTCATTACTCTATCCAAAATAAGGCAAAAAAAAAAGTGTTGCCTATAGTTTTACTTCAAGCATAAATTTCTGCAAAATTTATGGAGGACTAAGAGGATATAACCATGCCAGTGGTGCAGCAGAAAACATATAGCACGGTGATGAAGGTATAAAGTGATGAAGGTGTGTGGTCCAGTGAGCAAAGGAAGGATTGGGGGCAGGAACAAATAAATCCATCTGTTTATTTTTCAGAAATCCACAGAAATAAAATTAACATTACTTAATTACAACTGACACAAGCAAAGCATTTCAGGAGAGTCCTACTACCTACCTGCCAGGTCTAGGTGACCATGTCAGTGTCCCTTGGGTCTGCACCATCCCTATATCATACTGGCAGCAGTGCGGCCGCTTTATGGGGGTGCCAGACCGGTTTGTCTTTGCGGCCCAATCCACCTCATAAGACTGGCGCTAAACTAAAAGTGTAGCGCTAGCCGGCAGGAACTCTTTTCATGCTCCCCCCCCTGCAAAGTGCTGCCCTGGGCCTGGGCATAGTGGGCCTAGGCCAAGATACAGCATTGGGTGGCAACCCTGCACATTGTCAGTTTTCAGTGAGTTTCTATGCTGAACAATCCCTTCCTATCACATCTGAACACCCCATGTGACTATAGAGTCGTATACACAGTGGTAAATGACAACCCACTCCCTCCCTCCTCCTCCATGCCCACTAACCAGCTAAACACAATGGGGGCAGGATATTACATGTACATTAATGGTGCCTTCACCTCCCTCTTATTCTAAGAAACAGGCTGGTGGGGCATGACACAGAGGTCTATCTACACCATGTTATTGCAACAAATTAATAAAGATTTTTAAAAAAAATAATATTTGTAAAACAATTTAAACCAGTTTATTGATATTAGTTATTTATTTTTACTCTGTATCACAAAGGCTGTTTTTTTTTCAACATGTGACCAGCCAGCAGCAAAGAACTATAAGCTCCTCCTGCTTACATTTCCCTGCAGACAGGCTAGGAAAGATCTAGGTCATGTGACAGCTGTATATCAATTAAAAAAAAGGTACTTAGATGTTTTATAATTAAAATAATTACAGTGCCATCAACCACATATAGAAATAGAAGGGGCAATGTAAATAAACAATGTGTGTTTAGTATAACTTTAACCTCTTGCTTACTGGGCACCTAAACCCCCTGACCAGACCAATTTTCAGCTTTCAGCGCTCGCACTCTTTGAATGACAACGATCGATCATCTTGGGTACAATCAGCCTGTCCATACATGGTTTGACTCTCAGCTGGTTCAGAAGGGACCATCTATAAATGGATTTAGCTTTCTTTACCTTATCTGTTTTACTGCATTAGCCCAGGTTCACACTGAGCTGCGAGAATGAAGCTGTTTTCATGCAGGTTTCTGCACAGATGTCAATGTAAATCGCAGCTCGAAATCGCAAAAAGTAGGACAGAGATTATGTTTTGAAATCAGTGCAGTGTCGCAGATTAGGACAGCGCCATTGACGGCAATTCCTGCCGATTTGACATGCGATTTGGCATGTCAAATCGCATGTCAAAACGCTCCAGTGTGAACCAGGGCTTACATATAGAAATTTGTAGACTAGCTGTCAGAGACAGGTTTAACCACTTCCTTACTGGGCACTTAAACCCCTTCCTGACCAGAGGACTTTTTGCGATTCGGCACTGCGTCGCTTTAACTGACAATTGCGCGGTCGTGCGACGTGGCTCCCAAACAAAATTAACGTCCTTTTTTCCCCACAAATAGAGCTTTCTTTTGGTGGTATTTGATCACCTCTGCGGTTTTTATTTTTTGCGCTATAAACAAAAATAGAGCGACAATTTTGAAAAAAAATAAAATATTTTTACTTTGTTGCTATAATAAATAGCTCAATTTTTTTTTTTACGTTTTTTTTTTATCCTCAGTCTAGGCCGATACGTATTCTACATATTTTTAGTAAAAAAAAAAAAAAAAAAATCGCAATAAGCGACTGGTTTGCGCAAAAGTTATAGCGCCTACAAAATAAGGGACAGAATTATTTTTTTTTTTATTTTTTTTTTTTTACTAGAAATGGCGGCGATCTGCGATTTTTATTGGGACTGCGACGTTATGGCGGACACATCGGACACTTTTGACACATTTTTGGCGCCATTCACATTTATACTGCAATCAGTGCTATAAATATGCACTAATTACTGTATAAATTTTTTTTTTTACTAGAAATGGCGGCGATCTGCGATTTTTATTGGGACTGCGACGTTATGGCGGACACATCGGACACTTTTGACACATTTTTGGCGCCATTCACATTTATACTGCAATCAGTGCTATAAATATGCACTAATTACTGTATAAATGCTTTTTTTTTACTAGAAATGGCGGCGATCTGCGAATTTTATTGGGACTGCGACGTTATGGCGGACACATCGGACACTTTTGACACATTTTTGGCGCCATTCACATTTATACTGCAATCAGTGCTATAAATATGCACTAATTACTGTATAAATGTGACTGGCAGGGAAGGGGTTAACACTAGGGGGTGAGGAAGGGGTTAAATGTGTACCCTAATTAGTGTTCTAACTGTGGGGGAGGGGGGGTGACTGGGGGGGGGGTGACCGATCTGTGTCTATGTACAAGAGACACAGATCCGTCGCCTCTCTCCCCTGACAGCACCGCTGTCTGCGAGAGCCGGGAATGAGAGATGATCTCATATGTAAACATATGAGATCATCTCTCATTGGCCGCACAGATCGCCTAGGAAACGGCCGCTCCGATTGGCCGTTCACGGCGATCTGTGACTGGCTGTGTCCAAGGGACACGGCCAGCACAGCAGTTCCCCGCTGCGCGCTCGGGAGCGCGCGCGGGGAACGCGAAAAGGGGAGGCCGTAAAAAGACGGCCTGTTAGGGATTGGGAGCCGCGCTGAGGCCGTACAAAGTCGTACGGCCGTCAGCAAGTGGTTAAGTAATTTAGGCAATCAATGGCTCTGCTTTACAAAACTGTTGAGATGAGATAAGCCATAAGAGGAATATATTGTATTCAATGAGTGGGCAGTTCTTGTGTAGCAGTTTAGTCTAGGTTCACACTTGTGTGATGCGGGAACCAGCGTGATTACAGCACGGTATCCGCATCGCATCTCTCCCACGGAAGTTTACACTGCGGGTGTCAATACATTGTTAAAAGATCACTAAAAGATATATATAAAAAAAATAACAAACATTTTATACTTACCTCCACTGTGCAGCTCGTTTTGCATAGAGTGGCCCCGAACCTGGTCTTCTGGGGTCCCGCGGCGGCTGTCTCGTCTCCCCCGCAAGGACTCAACACCTTCATGCAAGCGTGCTTGAATGGTGTTGAGTTCTTGCGGGCGCACTCCTGTGATACAGCCGGTGGCCATAGCTGCTCACTGTGTTACTCCGCCCTTTCACCTTAATGCATAGAATGCATTAAGGTGAAAAAACGTTTACTTTTACAACCCCTTTAATGACACCACCAGATCGGTTCACAGATCACAGTGCGAACTGTGAACTCGCACATGAATTGGATCGCATAGGTGAGAACACCCATGCGATCATATTTCAGTACGGTGGAAAAGAGTCCCTGCACTTTTTTTCTGCAAATCTAATAGGAGTTCAGCCATACAACTGTATGACTGAAAAAGGATCGCACAGACATCGCTTGCGGTGCGGGTGAGAATCACATGCAATTTCTGAGATCGCAGAAGTGTGAAAATAGGCTTCAAGTAGAAAGCAGAGCCTGCAAATGTAATAAGTAATGACTGCCTCCATATACATATAAATCACACAATATACACAAAAAAAAAATGTTATAAAAGCTTATTAACCAATTTGTTTACATCATGCTGATCTCTTAATACTTAAAATTTGTATGCATACCAATTGGTCAGTAAATAAAAAATAAAGCATTGGGCAAAACTGAGATGCTTTCCTCTTTTTCCTAACATTTCTGCTTTTTGTGACTTTATTCTAAGATCTTCCCCTTTTATACTTCTCTTTTTTTATATATCTGCTGTGCTGGTTGTATTTATTATAGGGAACTGCACACCCACAGAAAGTGCACAAAGAAGCTTCTTTATAGAGACCAAACACTTGATTTTCCTAGAAATAGCTGTCACATTTTAAGAGCATGTTTCTGTATGTTGTAAAATCCTACTTCGTATTTGCTTACAGAACATTATGCACATTATATTAGATAAAGAGCTATAACAGCAAAATAATTCAATGTTTTTCTTGCCAATTTTTTCATGATCCATATTTTATCGACATATTGTGCTTGATCAAGTAGATAAATAAAGCACCACACTGGGAAGACACGTCTTCAGGGCCCCCTGTACTTTTGCTCTTGCAATCACTCAGTTTCCATAGCAACTAAAAGATCATTATTCCAATCACACTACCCTTGGTGCTGGCTTGGCACTCCTCTTGATCAGACAGGAGAAGCACAGCTCATACACATCACATATGCATTTTCTAAGAGGCAACAGTTGTATTTTGGATACAGTTTTTGGAGCTATATGTTGCCAAGGAGCTGTTGAAAATGTATGTGTCACACTTGGGTTAAAAAAAAAAAAATCATATAACCTCTGATATCGGGAAAAAAATTGTAGTCACGGGATGCGTGCAAAGCCCTAAAACATTTATATTTAGCTTGACAACTCCTTTCTTTTAATAATGATATATTGCATATACAGGCCCAGATTCTCAAAGACTTACGGCGACGTATCTCCAGATACGCCGTCGTAAGTCCGAATGGGCGCCGTCGTATCTATGCGCCTGATTCATAGAATCAGTTACGCATAAATTCTGCCAAGATACGAGCGGCGTAAGTCTCCTACGCCGTCGTATCTTGGGTGCATATTTACGCTGGCCGCTAGGTGACGCTTCCGTTGATTTCGGCGTTGAATATGTAAATGAGCAAGATACGCCGATTCACAAACGTACGTACGCCCGTCGCAATTAGTTACGTCGTTTACGCAAGACATACGCCGGCGTAAACATAAAGCTGGTCTCTAGGTGGCGCAGTCCATGCAAGGTATGGACGTCGGAACAAGCGTATCTTTTTATGTCGTTTACGTAAGTCGTACGTGAATGGGGCTGTGCGTAGGTTACGTTCACATCACAGGCATTGAGCCGGCGTATCTTTGGGCGTAAATACGACGTGATACTGAACATGCGCCATTCGTTCGGCCATGCATCTACATGGGGTCACACTTAATTTAAATACAACACGCCCACGACCTGCCTACTTTGAAATACGCGCGCTTACGACGGCCCATTTACGCTGCACCGCCGTAACTTAGGACGCAAGTGCTTTGTGAATACAGCACTTGCCTAAGTTGCGGCGGCGTAGCGTAAATAAGATACGCTACGCCCGCACATAGTTACGCCGCCCTACGTGAATCTAGGCCACCTTACTTTGCACAGGCATTTTAACCACTTCAGCCCCGGAAGGATTTATCCACTTCCTGACAAGGCCATTTTTTGCGATACAACACTGTGTCACTTTAACTGACAATTGCGCGGTTGTGCGACACTGTACACAAATTAATTTTTTTCCCATGAATAGAGCTTTCTTTTGGTGGCATTTGAGCACCTCTGCGGTTTTTAGTTATTATACTTTGAATAAGAGCGACAATTTTGAAAAATAAAAAACAATATTTTTAACTTTTTGCTATAATACATATCCATGTAAAAAAACAAATTTCTTCCTCAGTTTAGGCCAATATGTATTCTTCTACAAATTTTTGGTTTAGCGTATCTTGATTGGTTTGTGCAAAACTTATCACAGCTACAAAATCCGGAATAGATTTATGGCATTTTTATTAATATTTTATTTTACTAGTAATGGTGGTGATCTGTGATTTGTAGCGGGACTGCGACATAGCGGCGGACAGATGGGACACTTTTTTAGGACCAGTGACATTTATACAGAGGTCAGTGCTATAAAAATTCACAGACTACTCTATAAATGTCATTGACAGGGAAGGGGCTAAAACCAGGGGTGATCAAATGGTTAAATGTTCCCTAAGGAGGTGTTTCTAACTGTGGGGGGATCAGACTGACAGGGAGTAGAGAGAGATCGCTGTTCCTAATCACTAGGAACAAACAATCTCACTGTACTCCCCTGACAGAACAGGGATCTGTTTGTTTACACTGCTAGATCTCTGTTCTGCCTCCCACCACTTGCACATGGGCACACATGCCCACAGATCGCCGTGTACGTGCCCCATGTACAGGGCCGGATTAATATAGGGGCTGATGGAGCTGCAGCTCCAGGCCCCTTTCTCAAGATAGGCCCATTTGCCCAAAAAAAAAAAAAAGAAAAAAAAAAAAAAGATCGACTTTGGGGGTTGTAGCTCGACAACCAGAGGTCACAGAAACACCACATTTGGGGGGTATGCAGTTGAAAACCTACCTCACAACTGGTCAAAATATGGGAGGGCTATCATGTATGGTTCCGGAGATACGGGCCTGCTTGCGCAGCCTGTCAGAAGCTACATTCAGAGCGGCCAATATAAATACAAGCTGACACACTGCAGCAGACTGATAGGATCACAGCACTTATAATAATTATTTGTATATTACTCATGGTAATTAAACCCCTTGCCACCCAGGCCAATTCGGACACTTCTCTCCTACATGTAAAAATCATCATTTGTTTTTTGCTAGAAAATTACTCTATGGTGGTCTTTGCAACTTTTTACTTTGCTCGGTATAGATCTGCACGATTCTGGCTAAAATGAGAATTGCAATTTTTTTGCTTAGAAGATAGATCACAATTCTCTCATGATTCTTGCAGGGTAACATCATCTTTCACATTTAAACAAAAAAAAAAATGGGCTAACTTTACTGTTTTGTTTTTATGGTTTTTATTATTCATTGAAGTGGGCAAATGCAGTGTGACATAAAATATTGCAGCAATAGCCATTTTATTCCTTAGAGTCTCTGCTAAAATATATATAATGTTTGGCGGTTCCAAGTAATTTGCTAGCAAAAAATATTGCTTTTTAACTTAGGAAACAAGTGTTGGACTTTAAGTGGTTAAATTTCCTGCATTTACACACAGAAGTTTGATATAAGAAAATAGTTGGTTACAATGTTTCATGTTGTTACAAACTTTGGGGATTTGTTCTTTACACACAGAAGTTTATCCCTTTGATCTAAGAAGGAAGCGTTAGTTACAATGTTTCCTGTTAAAAACTTGGCAGACTGCCCAGATATTTTCTTTTGACAGCTGAAAGTCTCTCCACTTGTTATATGAAAGAATCTGAAAACTGCATTGGAGATCGTCAGGGGGGTTGAATCGAGATCACGATTTTTTAACATTTTTTTTGGAAATAAACGGTTTCATTCATTAAAAAAGAAAACACTAAATTTAGCACGATTTTTTTGGTATCCTAAGCGATGCTTTAAATTTTCTTTAGGTTACATGTTTAGAGTTACAGAGGAGGTCTAGTACTAGAATTATTGTTCTCGCTCTAACGATCGTGGCGTATGTAACCTGTGTGTATCTGGCTCTGATACTAGCCAGTGCCTACCCAGCCACTGACTAGTTTTTCTCCCCAGCCTGTCCCCACACACCCTCTCACCTGCTGACCTGTGGATGGGGGAATCACTCCTGCAGTGTTATTGTGTTCTGCCAGTGCGTACAATGATCAGTGTTGCTAACTATAGCTGGCAGCACTGATTGTTTTGGGAAAAACCTAACAGGCTGGTTGTACTCAAGTTGATTAATAGATTGACTTGTGTAAAGCCAGCTAGCCCATACATAGATCGACTATGGCTGGTCTCTACATAATTGGCGTAATTTCAATCTATGTATGACCCGCTTAACCATTACGCAGTCCCTAAACATCCTTCCTCTCCTGTACATAGTGCCCACTGTCATACTCTCCACACTTCTCTCCTATACATAGTGCCCACTGTCATACCCTACACACTTCTCTCCTGTACATAGTGCCCACTGTCATACCCTCCACACTCCTCTCCTATACAGAGCGCCCACTGTCATACACTCCACACTCCTCTCCTATACAGAGCGCCCACTGTCATACCCTTCACACTCCTCTCCTTTACATAGTGGCGGCTGTCATACACTTCTCTTCTGTACATAGTGCCCACTGTTGCACCCTCCACACTTCTCTCCTGTACATACTGCTCACTGTCATACCCTCCACACTCCTCTCCTATACATAGTGCCCACTATCATACCATCCACATTCCTCTCCTGTACATACTGCCCACTGTCATACCCTCCACACTCCTCTCCTGTACATACTGCCCCATCATACCCTCCACACTTCTCTCTGTTACATACTACCCTCTGTCATACCCCCAAACTCCTCCTGTACACACTGCCCACTGTCATACCCTTCACACTCCTCTCCTGTACATAGTGCCTGCTGTCATACACTTCTCTCCTGTACATACTGCCCACTGTCGTACCCTCCACACTTCTCTTCTGTACATACTGCCCACTGTCATACCCTTCACACTCCTCTTTTGTACATACTTCCCACTGTTAGACCCTCCACATTCCTCTCCCTCACCTGCACATACTTCCCACTTATATACCGTCCATACTCCTCCCCTATGTCGCTTACCCACAAAAACAGTTTTTTAAAATTATACTGAATACCCTCAATGTTACCAGCTCTAGAATGGACACACTTTTGATAGTTCAACTAAAGGAAATCTCAGTTCTCATATTTGTTCTGCCCCATTATTAGTACTCATTTAATTTTGTGATTACTACTGTGATGTATAGAGGAACATAGGGGATCTAAGCTACATTAAATATAGCACTTGTATAAAAAGTGTCCCTGAAAATATTTTTAAAATGTTGGCAACTATGCACTTAGACACTGCCCAAGGGCCACCGCCCACCAGGTCAGTAGGGGGCCCCATGAGAGGCTCCTGGGATCCTTTAATATTAAAGCGGTAGTAAACTTTCCTGACATTACTACTTTTTAGAGGCCCCGGGGTAGGTTATGCCACAACGTACAAGTATATACAGCATATTAGCACATTAGGGTACACTTAAATTTTCAGACTGAGCCCTCCAGTGCTGCGCTGTGATGAATCCGGCGGGGCCCGGGCGCTTCCATCTTCAGCCGGTCTTCCTTCTGGGTTCTGTGCCTTTGGTCACTTGCCTTGGCCGGGCTGTGTTGATGTCATTCCCACGCATTTATTTATTATTTATAAAAGGCCCCACCAAAATCCTCAGCACCAGGCCCATGATGTTCTTAATCTGGCCCTGAACTGGACGATCCTCTAAGATGTATGAAAAAACAAGAAGAAAACTTGAAGAAGTACACCTTCTTGTGGCCTAGTAGTTTAGCACCTTGACTTTGTCGGTGGACTACTGATCCCAGTTAGCCCGACTTGCAAATCCTGTGCCCGCAGGCCACATCGATTTGATAAAAAAAAAACACAGTCTCTCCTTTGGTCTCACACCCAGCTCCCCTGGCATGCCTCCTCCAGCTATCCACTGTGTCTCACTCACCGACCTACTCCTGCCCTGAGTCCATGGTGAAGAACTTAACCGGACATGCATTCCAATCACTTGTCCAGCCCCTCCAGGACACATCTTCCATAACCATGTAAGGACGAGGGTCCCTCCCAGCTCCCAGGCTTCTCCACCGAGGCACACATTTCCAGATGGGTATGGGCCTCCTGCTGTGATCTAGCACTCCATTCTTCACGTCTCCCAGCCGACAACTACCCTCCAGTGGGCTGGACCTGAGCTTATAAAAGGAGGCCTGCCCCCTGTCAATTCCAGTTGGGGATTTGTCAGGGCTCCTCACATGAGCTCTCTGTCACTCCTGTCCTCTGCCCTGCCCCTCCTCCAGAACATTCTCCCTGGAAGCAGGGGAGGCACCCAAGAATTGAAGCACAGGTGGTCACACCCACTGCTACACTAACCACTCCCTGCCCCAGATCAAAACAAGCAGACCTAGCCTGAATGTACCTGCCTGGCAGCTACCACACAAAAATCCTCACTTCTACATTTGCCTGACTTTACACATTGGTAGCTAGATTCAGAGAGAGTTAGGCCGGCGTATCAGTAGATACGCCGGCCTAACTCTGAATCTGCACCGTTGCAAATTTAAGCTTATTCTGGAAACCAGATACGCTTAAATTAGGCTAAGATACGAGCAGCGTAAGTCTCTTACACCGTCGTATCTTAGGGTGCAATATTTAGGCTGGCCGCTAGGTGGCGCTTCCATTGAGTTCAGCGTAGAATATGTAAATGCCTAGATACGCCGATTCACGAACGTACATGCGCCTGTCGCAGTAAAGAGACGCCGTTTACGTAAGGCGTTTTCCGGCATAAAGTTATTCCATCAAATAGCTGGCCTAGTCAATTTTAAGTATGCCCATCGTTCCCGCATTTGTGTAAGTCGTCCGTGAATAGGGCTGGACGTAATTTACGTTCACGTCAAAACCAATACGTCCTTGCGGCGTACTTTGGAGCAATGCACACTGGGATATGTACACGGACGGCGCATGCGCCGTTCGTAAAAAACGTCAATCACGTCGGGTCACGAGTAATTAACATAAAACACACCCCCCATCCTCATTTGAATTAGGCGCGCTTACGCCAGCCCCATTTACGCTACGCCGCCGTAAGTTAGGAGGCAAGTGCTTTGTGAATACAGTACTAGCCTCTCTGACTTAAGGTGGCGTATCGTAAATACGATACGCTGCGCCGCCCTAAAGATGCGCGCCCCTACCTGAATCTGGCTATATGGCTCTTCACCGGAGTACAACGCTCTCAGAGGAAAAACAGTTTATTAAAATTTGTCCTTCTCTTCTCTGAGAAGTGAATGAAATATGTGGTGAATATCCTCACTATGTAGTGTAAATGAGATTTGTGCCCATAACCTCATAAGATCACAGGCTCAAATATTCCTCAGTGAAATATAAAATATATAAAAGATGAAAAAATTAAGAGTTAAAAAATGGAATCAAAGACCTATGTGAGAGAGACCATTTATGAATAGTTGTATTTTTATTTATTCCTAGACATCTCTGTACCACTTGTAACCAAGTGTATTTATATAGCCATAAATACACTCAGTTAGTGGTTGAAAACCCACATAGTAAAAAAAAAAAAGACCTGCAAGACAAAGGCATAGTGAAACTGCCTTTCCGCCTGGTGGATTCTACCCCCTTCTGTCAATTTGCAGCATGTGCTGTACCACAATGGCAGGTTCCCAGTCGCTATTTTTGTTCACATATGGCCATTCCAGAACATTGATCAAGCTACTTGTAGAGCAATATATGCTTCTGGACCAGATTGATAAATAACTTCATAATTGCAGGAATCTTTAACGTTGTGATGGAAAGGAGGGGAGGTTACCTGTTCTCAAGTATAGATTAAATCCTCTTATCATAAACAGTGCTTGTTATTCCATTTGTAATAAATACCATTTCAAAAACAAGTTTTGTTTATTGAGTAAGCTGTACATTTTTCCCCCAAGCATAATACTTTTATATGAAAAAAATAATATCTGTGCTATATAAAAATTTAACTCAGTGCAAACTGCTAACACTCAATAAGAAGTTAATCAGCTCTTCAATATAAATGTGCAAAATTTGCAGCCCTTTGATAACATCCTATTGGATGAAACGAGCCAGGCGGAGAATTTGGTGCTGACGTCACGCCGCTGCTCGATTCCAGGTTAGACAGTGGCTTTTAGATGTAAGTTCATCCGTTTTCATTGTCCTCGTTTTGCTGAATGCTCAATATTTAGACATTAAAGTACTACACTATTGGATCCTTTTCTGGCTCCTGGCATACTTTATTTACTTAGAGTTGCAGGCTTTTTAAGGAGAAGTCTGGAGAGTCCCTATGCTTCAATGGATCCTGTTTACATGCTGTTATAGGCGTTTATGCCATTGTAACGGCAGCTACTCCTTTTGGTGAGTGTGCATTCCTTACATAAGTGGTGGGAGATCACTGAAGCACTGAAGAATTGTGTTATTTACATTTTCCTGTCCTTTTTATCAGGTTGGATTTTCTATTAAGATTCCAAACTTGCCATTTGGACTTTAATGCATTTGAGTTGCACTTTATTTAAGATTTCAGTTTTGCCATGATCTGGGTATTGTTTATTCATGTCGTTTTGCTTTGTTTGCGAAGTGCTATACTGTTAATTTTGCATATAATACTTTTATATACACTGTATTTCACCTTACCAGTTTAACAAAATGACTTTGACTTTGTAAAACTACTCAATGCTGATTTTTTTTTCTGCAAATGTCCATTCTTCTGGAAAAAAAATTATGCGATTTTTTTTTTCTTCTTCACTTCCTGTCAACTGATGTGGTAGCATAAAACAATGTTATCTTATCTGTGTTAACCAATATTTCTATCAATGAAAAATTGTTTATAGGAGAAACCACTAATGAGTATCAAAGCTGGCAAACATTAACAGACAATGGAGATGAATGATACTCACATAGTTTGTGTCTTTACACATCAAGATGCATATGGAAGCAGGGCTTTCACCTTCATGTCTGCCTAATCGCACACTCTAATAGCTCTGGGAATTCACCAGTAGGGGCAATACATAAAAGCCTCACAGGGTTTAGTAATACATGACTCCACACACAAAGGAGCAATATAGATAGAATATCTGTGGAATTAGAAATAGCAGTAATCCCATCGCCATATAGCACACCAAATCTCACAACGATCGACCAAAAAGGTTGGGAGGCAAAATCTGCCACAAAAGGAAAATGTACAGCAATCAGTAAGATGGCATATCAGGGCCAGATAGGAGTGAGTATAATTATCAAGAGACTATATATTATGCTAAAACATGCAGGTGCACCGCTGTGAGACAACCTTCCACAATATTTGGGAGGTGTCAACTATAAAGCAGTGTCCTGAAACATAGTAAAAGCAAAAAGATAGTAAAGAGTATAAAGTCAAAAAAGTTCTCACCAAATCCATAGATATTTTAAGCAGCTGCAAGGAATATCTCCCGGCGCCAGAGTAGCTGCTCCCCGAGGCCCTGCACATGGCTCCACGCAGAAGGCCCCAACCCTGGATGCTTGTGCTCCTATCTCCTATCCTGTCTCACCTTCATGAGACTGCCCAAGGACAGCTCCAGCCGAGATGTCTTCACCTCAACCCCCTGAATTTCCCACGCTGGACTGGACCAAGACATCCGGGCCTTGTTACAGGCCCTCCCCACCAGAATGGATATTGAGGCACTCATACTTCCCGTCCGGCGCGTCGCTGGAGCCGTGGAGCAGGTAAGTGTCGGTTTATTAAAAGCCAGCAGCTACACTTTTTGTAGCTGCTGACTTTTAATAAACATACAGAATGGGTGGAAAACCCCTTTAACTGTAAGAGGCAAGTTTCAGGAAAAAAAATTACATTTTAAATAAGAGTTGTGAAGCAAAAAAAGGGTCATTGCCCATCAATGCAGCCTAATCAGTGGCCATCTGCAGCCTCACCATTGCCATGAATGCAGACCCCCCCATGCCATGAATGCAGCCTCACAAGTGCCATGAATGCAGTCTCACCATTTACATGAATGCAGCCTCTGAATGCACGATGCTCTGGGATTCGTTGGGGCTACAAAAGAGATATATATCCAAATTACCAGTGGGGCCGCATTAAACCGGAACGTGGGCCGCAATTGGCCCCCGGGCCGGACTTTGGACATGTCTGCCTTAGGGCATCCCGAACATGGTAGAACTGGACCGGGATGCTCAAGTGTTGTCTGTTATGAATGCATATACCTTCCTGTGTGATGTACCTTATTATTGTACCAATGTTACCACAGCTGCCTTGTATGTGTGGTCCGTATGGACCGGTTTCCTGGTATAAATAAAAAAAAAAAGTTCTCACCTATCTTGGTCATTTGTGTGGATTGAAATGATGGCACATATGTGATCCTGGCTGTGTAGCAGTGAGAAAGTAGGCTTACCTGTCTAATAAAAGGCAGCTGGGTAAATAGACTGCCCATCAATGTGGGTGGGTAACCAATGGGTTAAGATGATGCATATCAGGTGATCGGCGGGGTCATCAGATTGATGGACCTCGGCGATACACCTGTGCATCAAGTATGCAAAGAAAAGCATCTCTTTGTTGATCCATGTTTGCCATACTGTAAAAAACTGCTGTATCCCACTACATACTTATTTTGCATTATGTATTGTTATTTGTCCACTTTCTTGTGTTACTAGAAAAAACAGCATACTACAATTCAGCCCTTGAAGAAGGAATTAAACCTTTCACCCAATTTCTATAACATGTTGGGTATATATGTTGGGTATATATATATATATATATATATATATATATATACACACACATACATATATATATATATATATATATATATATATATATATATATATATATATATATATATATATATATATATACACACATACACACACACACCGTATATATATATATATATATATATATATATATATAACTGTATATATATAAATATAATCACACGCGTCATTTGATCTTGTCTGAGATCATGTGTGTGTCTCATGAATTTCTTTGCTGTTTATTAAATGTGTCCTAATATACTGTTTTTAGGTGTTCTTATTTGTGCATCAATTCTACTACTATGCAGTTTATATAAATGTTGTACTTTTTTATATTATAATATTCTTTGAATATCTGGTTCATTTCCTATGCCTGTACAATTCCTGGGGCATCTCCCTTTGCAAATAAATAAATATATTTCTATCAATCCCCTATATAATAGAGATGGACATAGGAAGTCCAACCTGGCTGTCTCTATAGATATAGTTGAGGAGTGAGCATAGCCACCCAGGCAAAAGGATTGTGTTGAGATGTAATGACATCTTAAAGTGTTTGTTACCCCAAAACCCGCCAAAAAATGTGGACATTTTTTGGGAAGGAATAACTGAAACCAATTGCTTTCTGTAACCATCAATAAGATTGTGTCAGCAGTGCTGTCCTCCTAGGTCTCCTACCATAGTGGGTTATTTACGAAAGACAAATCTACTTTGCAGTACAAGTGCAAAGTGCACTTGGAAGTGCAGTCGCTGTAAATCTGAGGAGAAGATCTGAAATTAGGGGAAGCTCTGCTGATTTTATTATCCAATCATGTTCAAGCTAAAATGCTATTTTTTATTTTCCTTGCATGTCCCCCTCAAATCTACAACGATTGCAATTCCATGTGCACGTGTGGTGCAAAGTGGATTTGCCTTTAGTAAATCAACCCCATAGTGTCCCTTTTCATTCAGATAGCGATGTATAGTGCATGCTGACACAGTTGTACACTGGACCTGAAGGTCAGCTTGAATTTGTCTGGAAGTTGATTGAGGTTCTTTATCTATCATTCCAACAATCCTTTGTTGCAATCTTTGATCAATTTTTTTTGTTGTCTATGTCCAGGGAAATTAGCTACAGCGCCATGGACTGTAAACTTCTTGACAATGTTGCACACAGTGAGCACAAAAACATTAGGATCTCTGGAGATGGACTTGTAATCTTGAGATTGTCCATGCTTTTCCACAATTTTTGTTCTCAAAATCCTCAATTCAATTCTTTGCCGCTCTTTCTCTTCTCCGTGGCACACAGAAACACACAACAGAAAGGTTGAGTCAAATTTTCACCATTTTAATTGGTTGCCGATGTGATTTCTATATTGTCAGTACCTGTTAGTTAATACAGGTGAGTGCAATCATTTCTAAGGGCTCATTTACACTTGCTTCGGCTTCAACACACATTAATGGCTAGTTTACATTTGCTTCAAAACAAGGCTTCAGACATGCTTTGTTAAAGCTCTCTAAACGCCGATCCAAGCCCCAGTCATTAAATAAAATGGTTAGCTTACAGTCCTGTTTACACCTTGCTTTTTCTTTGCTTTGCCTTCGCTTCAAAAATAATACCCCATATAGCTTTAGTGGTACTTGAAAGCCTCTATAGAAGTCTATGGCAAAGCTTGCTTGAAGCCTCATCGGAACCCCACCAAAGCACCAAGCAAAAGCAAGGTGTAAAAACAGGAATGTAACCTAGCCATCTTATTTAGTGACAGGGGCTTTGACTGGCATTCAGAGAGCTTTAACAAAGCGTGTCCGAAGCAGTGTTTGAAGCAAGTGTAAACTAGCCCTTACAATTTTTAGAAGGTGCCAATAATTGTGTCCAGTCCATTTGTGGAGTTTTGCATGGAATGTGTCAGATTTGGCTTTTTGTTTCTCCACATTTCTGTGTCATACCAATACAAACAAAAGAAATAAACATGAGATTACATAAACATTTGCAATTGCAACATATTTAGGGGTGAAGTGATGAACTATCTGACAAAAATGCAGGAGTGCCAATATTTTTGGCCATGACTGTATATGATGCAAGTAACCATTGATGTATTTAGTTATTTATGTATGGTAAGATTTTTAAACTTTGTGAATAAAGTCAATAATTTATTAGAATTCTTCTTATAGACATTGGTACCGTATATACTCGAGTATAAGCCGAGATTTTTAGCCCTTTTTTTGGGCTGAAAATGCCCCCCTCGGCTTATACTCGAGTCAGTGTACCTAAAATTATTGAGAGGCTTCGGGCGTCCATTGTTTAAAACTCGCGGTCTCCTCCTGGTCTCTTCCGTGATAGGCGGAACTGTGTCTGCTAAGAAACGCCTATCACGAACGTTCTCTCATTCTCACCCATCCCAGCAGACACTGTGTTCAGTGTAGCGCCAATCACGGACGTCTTTTCATCCTCGAACAAGAGGATGTCCGCGATTAGCGGACACACTGAACACAGTGTCTCCTGGGAAACTGAGTCCGAGGATGAGAGAACGTTCGCAGTAGGTGGAACTGTGTCTGCTGAGAAAACGCCTATCACGGAAGGGAACAGGAGGAGACCGCAAGTTTTAAACAATGAATGGAAGCCCACAGCCTGTCAATTTCAGGTACACTGACAACGGGCACAGTGAGATTGGTACAATGAGGTTGCAATGGGCACAGTGAGGCGTGCAAATGGGCATTGTTGACCCTCTTTTCCACTTACAGTAGCTGCTGCATTCTCACCCTTGGCTTATACTCGAGTCAATACGTTTTCCCAGTTTTTTTGTGGTAAAATTAGGTACCTCAGCTTATACTCAAGTATATACGGTACCTTTTAAAAGTCTCACCTTGTTCTTTTTTCAGTAATCCACTTCCAAAATTGTATTCTGTTGTACGAGAATTTTCGTAAGTTTAATAACCTCTCAATTTTTGGTACGAGACTAGCATGAAAAAAAAAAAAAGACGAAAATCATTGATCATTAGTTCAATAATCTCATTGTGTGTACGAGGCTTAAGAACTGGTATGCGGCAGTAAATTACACTTTTGGTTTTAAACTCTCTAAAAACCTTGTGCCAACAAAATATCTTAGTGAGAAAACTCTGATAGAAGCTGCCATTCTAATACTCATACATAGTATGTCCAGGCTAGTGAAACTGAATGCTTTCAGCTTCACTGTGAGATCATTGTACTGTGGTAGTATACAGCCTGGGTGTCAGAGAACAGCACTTTCCAATAAAGACATCGGGCCTGATCCACAAAAACCGGCCGTAACTTAACTTTTGCCATTTAAGTTACACCGCCGCAAAATTTCTACCTAAGTGCCTGATCCACAAAGCACTTACCTAGAAATTTTCAGCGGTGTAACTTAAATCCGTCTGGCGCAAGGCGTGCCTAATCTAATGGGGCGAGTCCCATTTAAATTAGGCGCGCTCCCGCGCCGGACGTACTGCGCATGCTCCCGACGTTATTTTCCCGACGTGCTTTGCGCGGATTTACGTTGCACCAGGTTTTGAGAATCGCGACGGGCATAAAAAAAAAAAAAAGAGTTGCGGCGGGGGGAAAAAAAAAAAATGACAGCGGCGCGGGATAGAAGGGTATACTTTTACAAGGTGTAAACAGTTTACACTTTGTAAAAGCAGTCCTAATTTTGCGACGGCAAACTGATACTTACGGAGGAAAAACGAAGCGAAAAAGCTTTGTGGATCTCCGTAAGTGCTAATTTGCATACCCGACGCTGGATTTCGACGAGAAATGCCCCCAGCGGCGGCCGCGGTACTGCATCCTAAGATCCGACAGTGTAAGTCCCTTAAGCACGTCGGATCTTCTGCCTATCTATGAGAAACTGATTCTGTGGATCAGTTCCATAGATAGAAACAGGGATACGACGGCGTATCCCTTTTGTGGATCAGGCCCATAAGACTTAAGCAGAAAATGAATATTTCTGTCAAATTATATACATACGTTTGTATTAGGAGCAGGAGAGTCAAAATGGACCTGACAAAAATACTGAAAAGCCTAAAAAAGCAACTGGGTATTTTCTGGCTAAAGCAACACATAAAAAGTGAACTTTTGCAGTAACATTTTTTTCTTTTTGACTTTCGACATTACTGAACTTGCAAGTCTGTAATTTTTCATAACAAAACAGGAAGTTGCGCAAGATTTGGTTTAAAAGAATGTCCAGAATGTTGCTGGGGTTATTAATAACTGAGTTAAAAGAAACAAAATATACAAAGAGCAACAAAATATTTACATATACTAGAATCATTATAATGAGCAATTTATTTTTTGAAGTAGATCTTTTGAAAACTAGTCATGAGGGCCAAGTACATCTATGAACACTTCTGCAATATACACTGCTCAAAAAAATTAAAGGAACACTTTTGAATTAAAACTCCTGGAATGTTGATCTGGTCAGTTAAAGGGTCACTAAAAGGAAAAAAAATTTTTTGCTGAAATGACTGTTTACAGGGTATAGAGACATAATAGTTAAATGATTCCTTTTAAAAATAATTAAAAATAGATAAAAAACAATCATATAATGTACCTACAGTTTAGTTTCGTTTTTGCTGTTGTTTCCTGGTTCTCTGATGTACAGAGCCAGAGAGCCAATAGAGGGCAGGGAAGGTTTTGCAAAACGAAACTGGATTGGTGCTGAGGGGTTTTAGACACACCTCCTTGATTAGTCACCACAGTGAGAAATCTCCCAGTACTGTGGTGATCAGGAAACAGACAACCAGGAAGTGTCCAGAACAGAGAGGAATTACAGCAACATCAAAGCAAAAATGAACAATGAGGACATGAAACCAGGACTGCAGTAAGGTAAAGGAAGCTATTTGGCTAAACAATTGTTTTCCTTTAGTGACCCTTTAAGTAGCAAAGGGGAAGGTGTGTATACAGAGGGGGTTGTTAATCAGTTTTAGCTGCTTTTCTGTTAATTTCAATTAACAAACAGGTGCACTAGATGGGCATAAATTAGACGACCTCCAAAACAGGAATGTTTTTTTAGGTGGGAGGTGTCTGAATTTGTTTTCCCTACTCATCTTTTCTGACTGTTTTTCACTAGTTTTGCATTTGGCTAGGGTGAGTGTCACTACTGGTAGCACGAGGCGATACTTGGACCCTATAAAGATTGCACAGGCAGTCCAACTCCTCCAGGATGGCACATCAATACGTGTCATTGCCAGAAGGTTTGCCGTGTCTCCCAGCACAGTCTCAAGAGCATAGAGGAGATTCCAGGAGACAGGCAGTTACTCTAGGAGAGCTGGATGGAGCCATAGAAGGTCCTTAACCCATCAGCAGGACCGGTACCTTCTCCTTTGTGCAAGGAGAAACAGCACTGCCAGAGCCCTACAAAATGACCTCCAGCAGGCCACTGGTGTGAATATCTCTGACCAAACAATCAGAAACAGACTTCATGGGGGTGGCCTAAGGGGCCCGACGTCCTCTAGTGTGCTCTGTGCTCACTGCTGGATACTGTGGAGCTCGATTGTCATTTTCCATTGAACACCAGAATTGGCAGGTCCACCACTGGTGCCCCATACTTTTCACAGATGAGGTTCACCCTGAGCATATGTGACAGACATGAAAGGGTCTGGAGAAGCCGCGGAACTGCCTGTAACATCCTTCAGCACTCACCTCTTTGGTACTGGTCCCATGAAGGAAATTCCCTTAAGGGGGTTGTAAAGGTTCGTCTTTTATTTTCTAAATGGGTTCCTTTAAGCTAGTGCATTGTTGGTTCACTTACCTTTTCCTTCGATTTCCCTTTTAAATGTTTTTGTTCTTTGTTTGAATTTCTCACTTCCTGTTTCTCCTCAGTAAGCTTTCCACCATCATTCGAGCAGTGGAAAGACAGCTTACTGAACACCTTACTGAGGAGAAACAGGAAGTGAGAAAAAAAAACATTTAGAAGGGAAATCGAAGGAAAAGATAAGTGAACCAACAATGCACCAGCTTAAAAGGAACCTATTTAGAAAATAAAAAAATAACCTTTACAACCCCTTTAAGCCACTATATGTCCTCAGTCACTCAATTCAGAATATTGAGGCCATTCTCTGGGAGCAGGAGGTCAAAGATAAAACCACCTTCAAGATTTTAAAGAATAAGTTCACCTATAGGGTGAACCATAAAGGTGAGCGTATTTAGGGTATAACATGTATTTAGAGTATACCATGTAACTATCCAACACCCTCACCCCCCTGTGACAGCGGGTAAGGTTTTTCTCCCTCGCAGTCACTGTCACAATGGTTGTAGCTGTGCAGGGCTCCATCATTCATTCACATTGACTGTGAATTATTAAACTACAAGTCCCATCTGCCACTGCAGCAGGCTCCTTGTAATTCTCAATGTAGTGTGAGGGCACTGGTGAGTGCCCCTGTAGTTAATTCAACTTTCAAATTGAAAGGATACAGAGATATGAGCAAGAAAGCTGGAGGGAGAGTGTGCAGGAGTATGGCAATGCTCCGTGGGCTTCTAATGATAAAAATAAATAAACACACATTTTGTTACCTGCAAAAATGTGAATTTTTTATTATGTTTTTCAGGTGACATATTTGTATTTGGCCAGGTGTCCTGCAAGCGGTTAGCATTCAAAATGCTTACATTACTAAAGGCTTTCCTTTTTCATTTAACCAAGTCAGCCTGTCTTTGTAGAACACTCAATCATTTCAGGGGAATGTAAAAATGCAGTTTCCTTTTCACATGATTGGATAATTTAAGTGAATACAGCATACAGAAAAAGCACCACAAACAATTTTAAAGTTTATAAAGTTAAAGTGTTATCGCTTAGGAGCAGGGATGGACTGGCCATTGGGACTACAGGGAGTTTCCCGGTGGGCCGATGGCTCAGTGGGCCGGCTTCAGTGACAGCGGACTGCCGCCCCCCTCTGCTCCTCTGTCTCTCTCTTCCCACAGCACTCACCTCCTCTCCCTCCCCGCAGCGCTCACCTGGGGGGAACAGAGAAGCAGGGGGGGGGACAGAGGAGCATGGGGGGAGGTGACAGACAGCTGACTCAACAGCTATGGCCTGGGAGTTTCTCACTTCTGCCTAATCTTGTCCCGTAAGGGGGGCACCGAACTGATTCTTTGCCCCGGGTGAAATAAAGTCTAGCTTCCCTACTGGTACTGCCTATAAGAGGACTAGTACCAGCCGTTCTACTCTAATAAAGTAGAACAACTAGTGGCTAGTGAAGGGTGAGAGGGGGCTTGGGTGACCGGGGGGAGGGGGGGTGCGGGAGTTGTCCGGCCGCCATGGGAGACACCTGTCAAAGTGGGCCAGTCTGGATGAAGTCCAGGGCCAAATTTCTGTCCCAGTCCAGCCCTGCTTAGGAGACCATGTGAATGTAGCACTTGGTCCTGCTTGGATCCGTCCAGTCATTGGCAAGCAGTGTGCTCGGGCAGATTGCCCCCTGCTGTCTAACAGTCCTGCTTGTAAGGGGGCAGATTTGGGGGGGCACAGTGCTGGCCTCTGGGTCCACTCTGGAGAACAGCGCTGCCATTTGTCATGAATCAAACAGGCTGTGTAATCTGTCTATGGCTGCCTGTAAATCAACAGTCCTGGCAGGTGGATCACACAGCTCTGTTACATATAGTGATATTTCCCTGTTCTGCACCGATTGTTCATTCATGAGTAAAACATCACAAAGCACTGTGGCTTGTGTGATCCATCTGCCAAGACATTTTTGTTCCTAGGTGTAGATACCCTTTAATGAATATCTGCAGTGAGAAAGTACATAGGTGGCTGATGTGGACTTCCTAAAAATACTACTTGCCTGGCTGTGTCTAGATCCAGTACTCTTCGAGTTATTGTACAGTAAAAGGTACAAGCAGATAAGAAAATCTGAATTAGGGAAAGTGACAGCCCCTCCTACTGAAAATGATAAAGACTGGCTGCCAGGGCAGTAGCCAGGCTCTCCTACCCTTTTTATTGCCAATAACTTGCACATAAGCCTTGAAAATGGGGACTTTTGATTTTTCGAGTTCTTCTCCCATAGACTTTAATAGGTTTCTTGTCAGAGCTTTTTCCCTGTTCTGGAGTTCTGGAGTAGAACAGAACTACTTGTTTCAAACAAATGGAAGTGAGGGGGAAAAGGTGAGGTTCAGAAGCTCACAGAAACCATTACAAGGGGGCAGAAAATCAATTTCATTAAAAATAAATTGCTGGGTCATTAGGTAGTGGATGTGCATCGATTATTTTTGGACAAGATCATTTAGATCCCTTTCACACTGGGGCGGTTTGCAGGCGCTATTGTTCTAAAAATAGATAAATAAATAAATAAATTCGACCTGAAACAGCGGCTGCTGGAGCGGTGCACTAGCAGGACCACTCCAAAAGTCCTGCTAGCCACATTTTTGGAGCGGTGTGTTTACCGCTCCTCCACCGCTCCTTCCCATTGAAAGTAATGGGAAACCTTGGCTATACTGCTGGAAATGTGACTCTGCACAGGCGCATTGTGGGCGGTATTAACCCATTTTTGCACCGCTAGCGGCTGAATGGTGGTGCTGCCACCGCACCTCCCGCCCCTGTGTGAAAGGGGTCTTAGTGTCACTTTAAGGCCTCCTACGCTCTGGAAGAACAAATGCTACTTTTTTTTTTTTTATGCTTTTGAATGCAGCTTCATTTCAGCCAATGCATCCATGCATATTGTAGTGTTACAATTTATATTTTAGAGCAGTGCAAACCTGCATTTAGATATTACTGGCATAATTTTCAGATGTACATGCACACACACACACACACACACACGTATGAATGTAAATGTGCACTGCTTTACAATGGCTACAAAAAAAATGAATATTCTGGCCAGTAGAATGAGTTTTAGCTATGACCTTATAGATCCCATATGCCTGTAAACGCAACTAAGTCAGCCCTTTTTAGACTTGATTTAGATCCAATATTGATAAGAGTATTTTAATATACTTGTGTTCATGAAGCTTAAGATTGTGTGATACATTGTAGTCACAATACTACAGAAGTTGTAATTTTTTGGCAACATATATATGTTGCAAAATTCTTTTCTGTAGCACTAGACTTTCTTTTGGCTTGTTTTCAACTTCAGTGTAATATACTGTAACACGTATTCAAGCAGGAAGTTATATGGTGTAAGGGCTCATTTACACCAGCCGCTGCATTGCAACAGAGCGGCTGTTTGCAGTGGGGCCGAGATCAACGCAGTAATGATTCACTGAGCTCAGCTCATTGTTTCCCTTTTGATTGCCTCACACTGCACTGCAAAAAAGTACTGCATTCATGTGATAGGGGGGGGTACCACCGGGTCTCCTGTAGGGGGCCTTGGCACAGAGGGGGGGCTAGACTATTCTGCGCCCTAGGCAAGACCAGCTACTTGCACACCCCCCGCCCAAAAAAGAAAACAAAAGAACACCTAAAAATGTTTTAGAAACAGTAGAAAATTATCTAGTATATAGGTTGGGTCGTATAGGAGCAGGCTTGGGTCGTGTAGGAGCAGGCTAGGGTATTATGTGGCAGGCTAGAAGTCCAGAAGCAGCTGTCAGGGCACACTGGTTGTTCTAGTTCCACAACAGCTGGTAGGTCACTGACCGGTCCACTGTGCAGTTCATAGCTGGCCTCCAGCCTCCCCTCACCACATCCTGGGCTTTGGCACTAAAGGTCCCCTAGGGCCAGGTCTTTCTCAGCATATCTGTCTTTGGCAGGGACACCCTCACACTGGCCCTGAACAACAGAGTGATGTCGGTGTGCAGAGCAGAAACATGTCCTCCGGTAGTGCGGCTTAGCCATCAAAGTTCCCAGCCAGCTGCTGCCCAGGAAGTGGAGAAGGGGAGGGAGAGTGCAAGTCACCGGGGAGGCCAAGATGAACACCAAGGGGAGCAGCACTTTAATTTAGTGCGGAATAGTAGTACACTTGAAGAAGTCCCACTACAGAGACCCCCAAAACTCCTCAGTCCAGGCTGGAAAATGTGGCAACCCTAGGTGCGGTGGGGGGAGCAATCACAGAAAATATGCCCTGCGTCGGTCCGGGAGCAGCTAAAAGCGCCATCTGTCCATATAGTGAAAAATGTATAATTTTAAAGTATATTCTCACGGGGTGACTCTGTGGATGCACAGGTAATGGTGTGCAAATGTCCCGACAATGTATAGGAGAAAAATTGAGCTGGGAAGATTGGACTTTGTAGGTACACAGGTAGACCATATAAAATAGTTAACGTTTTTAATTAAATAATGTTAAGAACATTAAACATGAATACATATAAAAAAACATTATATTATTAAATGACCACATAGACTCTAATAACACCTCCAAAATATATTGTAAACCCAGGTGGTGCAATGATGGAATACACAGTAGTGGCAACCAGTTGGGAATATCGACGTGGAGTGGTTGAGTCAAATGATAAGGCCGTAAGGGGTTCGCTCTACATGTTACACATAAGAGTACGCTTCTTCAGGAGGACATAAGTATAACCAGTGTGGATTTAACCAATACACACACATATAGATAGGAAGATCTATTGGCAAGATAAACCAACAGGTATCAGATTCTGGAGGTAGTGCTGTCCAATGGTAGAAAGAAAAGGAAGCTAACAGCTTACATTTTGGACTCCCAAAATACCAAATCACTCGTCTGCAAGTCCTTCAAAATACGGCCGCTCGACTTGTGACTGGGAAAAAACCATGGGAATCAATCTCACCTTCGTTGAGATCCCTTCATTGGTTGCCCGTAAAAGACAGAATCATTTTCAAAGCACTCTGTCTAACGCATAAGTGTATTCTGGGAAATGCCCCCCAATATCTATGCGAAAAAATAAAAGCTCACAACACCAATCGCATTCTGCGATCCACCAACCAAAATCTACTCCAGATACCCAAAGCCAGATACAAGTCCAAAGGAGAACGAAGATTTGCGGTCCAAGGACCCAGATTATGGAACGCTCTACCAACCAGAGGTAAACCACCTGGCCTTCAGGAGAAAGATCAAGACCCATCTCTTCTGAGGGCCCAGGGAATGGATACCAAGCGCCTAGAGGCGATTCAGTTTGCATGTGTTGCGCTATATAAGTTTCTCACTCACTCACTCACATTGGCCAAAACCTCTTCAGTAATGAACAGTTATCGTATTTTATATTACGGACTTTATGGTTTGTGACACTTAGTTACAGCCCCCTGGAAGCGTTGCTTAGACAAATCTGCTGGCTATACTTATGTCCTCCTGAAGAAGCGTACTCTTCCTCATAACATGTAGAGCGAACCCCTTACGGCTTCATCATTTGACTCAACCACTCCATGTCAATATTCCCAACTGGTTACCGCTACTGTGTATTCCATCATTGCACCACTTGGGTTTACAATGGTCTACCTGTGTGTCTATAAAGTCCAATCTTTCTAGCTCAATTTTTCTCATACACTACAAGTGCTAGCACACTATCAGCGGCCCTAAACAGCAGCGATCAGTGCATCAGACTTTGTAGGCAACAATTTTACACCGGTCCTGTGCCCTGGGACTTCAAGATGAACACCGACACTGGGATTGACAAGGAGGAGGAAGAGGTGAGGCAAGGGTTGGCTGCGCCTCTAGGTGGCAGTGCCGTAGGTAGATGCCTAGTTTGCCTTGTGGCAGTGTCGGCCCTGCAGGGGCATAGGTGCGGCGGAACAGGAGGGCAATTACAGAACAATGTACTGTGTCTGTCTATCCCTCCAGCAGCTGAAGGCCAGTTTCTCCCCCTCTCCCTCCTATCAGCTTTCCACTGCTGGAGGGAGAGACACAGATGCAGTGCATCGTTTTAGAATTGTCCTGCTGTCCAACCACACCAATCCCCCTCCCTTGTGCTGCCCACATTTGATTCCCCTCTATGTGCACGGGCCCTCCCCTGTAGAGAAAAGAAAGAAAAGGCAGGCATTGTTGGCTTCGTGGTTGGGTGTGACAGGTCCATTGGCTCATAGTAGCCCCCACAGCCCTGGAAGATCACAGCTGAAGGGGTAGAGGAATAAAAATTTCAACTAACATAGCCATAGCAGCCACCAGCACAAGGGACATTTTTCACTTATTGCAAGTACCGTCCCTGGTAAAAATAATCATCACTAAACTTAAAGTGGAACTAAAGTCAAACTTTAAAAAAATACGCTGCTAAGTCTTCTTTAAAATGTACACCAAGCTGCACATGCACAGATCACCATACATTCTGGCATAGTACCTGTGTGCTGGGATGACTGGACTCCTGTGCATGTGCAAGGAGTTATGCCAGCCAACCAAAATGGCAACCAGAAGGAGCTGGGGAGAAGTTGCTGGCACTAGTGAGGGACATCCACTGTTAGACTTTTGCCAAATGTTCAAATGACGGACATTTGTGAGAGCATTTGATATTGCCATCAGTGAATATACAAGTTTCATATGGCTACCCTACTTTCTCTCTTCTGAAATGCCAAAAATCATTCTTGGTGACTTCAACATCCCTGCTAATTGTAACACTCCCGCTACTTCTAAACTGCCAAGCCTGACCTCCTCTTTTGACCTAAAACAATGGACACACGCTTCTACTCACTCTGTTGGCAACTGCCTTAACCTCATATTCTCCTACCTATGCCCTCCGCACAACCTCTCCAATATTCATTTTTCTCTCTCTCTGATCACCACCTTATTAGTTTCACTCTCTACCTGTCTGCCTCCTCCTTGCCTTCCAACTACCAAACTATTACCCGTAGACAGGGGCGGACTGACAACTCATGGCCCCCCCGGCAATAGAAGATTATGGGGCCCCTGGGCAATAGAATATGGGGCCACACAGTATATACACACACACACACACACACACACACACTGAAAAGGTACTGGAGAGGCGGAGCAGCTATAATCTTAGGATTTTCTTAAAAATACAGATATTTACATACTGTCCCTGGTTTTACTGAGGCTGGCAATCCTGATGGGGCCCCCTAGTGGCATGGGGCCCTCGGGCAGTGCCCGAATGCACAAATGGTCAGTCCGCCCCTGCCTGTAGAAACCTTTGCCATCTTAACCCTTCTCTTCTTTTTCTGCTACAGATTGTCTCTATGGCAAAATCTCATCCTTGTCCTGCCCCAACTTGGCCACTTATGTCTACAACAGTTCACTGTCATCCACCCTGGATACCTTCGCCCCCTCACTACACACAGAATCAGGCCCTGACCCTGGCAGACAGACAATACCAGAAGCCTCAAAAAACCGAGGCCGCGCTCTTGAGCGTCTGTGGCGCAAGACTAATGCCGCGTACACGCGATTGGATTTTCCGTCGGAAAAACCTTGGAAGGTTTTTCCAATAGAATTCCGCTCAAGCTTGGCTTGCATACACACGGTCACACAAAAGATCTCTGAACTTTCAACCATCAAGAACGCAGTGGCCCAGATTCAAGTAGAGTCGCGCAATATTTGCGTGGGCAAAGAGCACATTTTTTTCTCTGCGCCCACGCAAATATTGCGCTTTGCCCGCGATTCACGGAGCAGTTGCTCCGTAAATTGCGCGGGCAATATGCTAAGCAGCCGGGCGCAAGGCTGCCTAATGTAAATGATCCCGCCGGGGGCGGGAATCATTTAAATTAGGCGCGCTCCCGCGACGAGCGAACAGCGCATGCTCCGTCGGGAAACTTTCCCGACGTGCATTGCGGCAAATGACGTCGCAAGGACGTCATTTGCTTGTAAGTGAACGTGAATGGCGTCCAGCGCCATTCACGGTTCACTTACGTAAACGACGTTAAATTTGAACGTCGCGAGCGGGAGGCGCAGCTATACTTTAGCATTGGCTGCGCCTGCTATAGCAGGAGCAACCTTATGCTAAAGGCGCCGTACGGAAACTCCGTACCTTGCGTGAGAAGGGCCCGCGCAACTTTTGTGAATCGGTGGTAGTATGCAATTTGCATACTACACGCCGATCACAAAGGCCGCGCCCCCTAGCGGCCAACGCAAGAATGCAGCCTGGGATGTGAAGGCATAAGGAGGCTTATGTTTGTCACATCCTAGGCTGCATTCGGTGTAACGAGGTTCCTGAATCAGGAGCACTCGTTACACCGGAGCAAGTAAGCACTTGCGCCGCGCAACCTATGGTTGCGCGGGCGCAAGTGCTTCTTGAATCTGGGCCAGTGACGTACAACACTACGATGAGCCGAGAAAAATTAAGTTCAATGCTTTCGAGCATACATCGAATTGTTTCCGAGTATACATAGGAATTTTGCGTGTTGAAATTGCGGAATCGTTTGAAAATTCAAGAACCAGCTCTCAATTTTTGTTGGCGAAAGTACCGACAGCAAAAATCTGATGGAGCATACACACGGTTGAAATATCCGTTCAAAAGCTCACATCGGACTTTTGCTGTCGTACAGGGCATAACTCTTGGACCTTTCCACTGCCTTTGATACAGTTGACCACCCCCCCTCCTTTTTAAAAAACGAAGTTTGCTTGGTCTCCATGGCTGCACTCTTTGTTGGTTCAAATCTTACCCATCTCATCTTCAGTGTCACAACTCCACTTCCTCCTCTCCAACTCCTCTTACCGTTGAGGTCCCCCAAGGTTCTGTCCTTGGACCTCTGCTATTCTCGATCTACATGTCCTCCCTGGGTCAGCCGATAGCCTCCCATGGCTTCCACTATCATTTAAATGCTGGTGACACCTAAATCTATCTCTCTGCCCCTCATCTCACCCCATCAATCTCCTCACACATCACTGATTTACTAACAGGCATATCAGCCTGGATGTCAAACCACTTCCTCAAACTGAATCTATCTAAAACTGAGCTCTTAATATTTCCTCCACCACGTGCCCCTTCCCCTGACTTCTCGATCAAGATCAATGGCACATCTATCAGTCTGTCCCCTCATGCCAGCGTGCTAGGGGTAACTTTAGACTCTGAACTGTCCTTTCAGGCCCACATCCAATCCCTGTCCAAATCATGCCGCCTTAGCCTCCACAACATTTCCGGAATACGCCCCTTTTGACACCACCAAACAAATTCACTCCCTGGTTATCTCTCGCCTTGACTACTGCAACTCCCTCCTCATTGGATTACCTTTACATAGACTATCCCCATTTCAGTCCATCATGAATGCCGCTGCAAGAATCATCCACCTTACCAACCATTCAGTGTCCTCCACCCCTCTCCGCCAATCCCCCCATTGGCTTCCACTCACAAAAATTCAAAGTACTAACAATAATTTACAAAGCCATCCACAACTTGGCCCCCAGCTACATCACTAACCTAGTTCCAAAATACCAACCAAGCCGCTCTCTTCGGTCCTCTCGAGACCTCCTGTTCTCTGGCTCCCTTGTCACCTCCTCCCATGCACGCCTCCAGGATTTCTCTAGAGCTTCTCCCATCCGTTGGAACTCCCTACCCAATCTGTCTGACTGTCCCCTAATCTATCCATATTTAGACGATCCCTGAAAACTCTTCTCTGTAAAGAAGCCTATCCTGCTTCTAACTAACACGGTTTTACTTCCTCCATCAGCTCATCCCCCACAGCTATTACCTTTTGTATCAACTGACCCTCCCTTTTTAGATTGTAAGCTCTAATGAGCAAGGCCCTGTGATTCCTCTTGTACCAAATTGTAATGTAACTGTAATGTCTGCCTTTATTTTGTAAAGCACTGTGCAAATTGTTGGCGCTTTATAAAACCTGTATAATAATAATAATAATAATAATAATAAAATAATAATAATAATAAAATGGAAGTTTTGAAAATTTTAGTTCAACTATCATGATAACATTGCGAACATTTACACATTTTAAGATTTGTTTTCCTACCAGGAATCACATCCATTTCGATCAGATAAGAGATTAGTAAATTTGTATATCCTTCTCCTTTGATGTTCCTCATTACTACAGTCATAAGTAATTATTAAATTGACCACAAAAACCATTAGCAAATTGGGTAAACCTTTTGAAAACAAACTTTTTTTTAACTAAATTCTACCAGTGTATGGCTAGATTTAGTCACAAAATTGATTTAGTAATTAAAAATGGGGGGGGGGGGGGGTTAGCAGGTTACAGCTTATTTACTGAGGCCACTTACAAAGACTGGTTGAATGAGTACAATCTACCTTCTATGAGATCAAATGCCGCATACACACAATCATTTTTCGGCTTGTAAAAAACAAAGTTTTTCAGCCTCTAGAAAAAAACAAAGTTTTTTCCAACTTCATCATTAAAATGACGTTGCCCACACACGATCGGTAAAAAAATAATGCTCTAGCAAAGTGCGGTGACATACAACACGTACGACGGCACTATAAAGGGGAAGTTCCATTCGGATGACGCCACCCTTTGGGCTGCTTTAGCGGATTTGTGTTGGTAAAAGATGATTTGCGCTTTTCTGTCTGTTACAGCGTGATGAATGTGCTTACTCCATTACGACCGGTAGTTTTACCAGAACGAGCGCTCCCGTCTCATAATTTGCTTCTGAGCATGCACAGGTTTTTCACGTCGTTAAAGCCCACTCACGATTTTTTACAACCCGGAAAACGACATTGTTTAAAACGTTGTTAAAAAATAGAGCATGTTCAAATTTTTTTTTTGTCGTTTTTCAGAACCCAAAAAATTATATGAAGCCCAACACACGGTCGTTTTTAAATGACATCGTTTTTTACAAGCCGAAAAATTATCGTGTGTACGCGGCATAAGGCTCGGTTCATACCTTTGTGCTTTTTTCATGCGAATGGGAAGCTGTGCCTGCATTTCCTGCAGAAAAAAAAGGTGCACCTTTTTAAAAATTATGCCGCAGGGAAATCACATGGTGCAGTTCCCGCCCCCGCAAAATTTCTGCATTATTAGATATGTGGGGGTCTCATTCAGAATGAATGGCAGCACGCACTCGCGAGCTCCCGCATACATGTGAATCAAGCCTTATGTTCAAAAAGCTATCCACACTTAGCAAACAAATGTTTTCCCTATTGAATAGGGTGCATATCTCAGCGTTAAGGCTGGGTTCACATCTATGTGGTTGGTCGCAGTTGAATAACCCGTAACCACCTGCAGTCAAAATGCGCTGCTCTTTTGAAAACATGCAGTCCTGCCATTCATTCCAAATGGCACCCCATGCATCTAAAAATCCAGCGCATTAATGGGTTCAGGAACTGCAGGGAAATTGCAAACTGCAAAAGCACCATGCTATTTCCCTGCCAGGTGAATTTTTAAAAAGGTGCATGCACCTTTTTTTCTGCAGGAAACACAGGCAGGGCAGCCCATTCAAATGGCTGTGCAGCCATGCCTGTGCAAACAGCCCACACAAGCTCAGATGTGAACTGATGCTTATTCCAACCACTGGTCTCTCTTGGGAGAAAACAATGAGAGATTGTCTGGTAAAATTCACCATAAGAAAGCAAGGTTGGGGTGTGTATATAGAGTTATACAACTGGTACCTGATCTAAATCTAGATGAGGCAAATTTAACAGTATTTCCGTAGATACCATTCCTTCTGTTATATAAACAATGTAAAATATCACATGTAGTGCAATGCAGGCGCTTTTAGACTCTCAAAGGATAGCTCCACCTTTTAGGACCATGTTACACCCCCCCTCCCCCAAACATACCTTACAGCATATGCAGGTTCTTCTCCTTTGTGGCAAGGGTCACCTTTGACATTTGCGTGACCATGTGGGCCTCTACCCACACAGCCGTGTCATAAATGAACTTCAGGTCCAGTCTTCAAGCAGCCTGTGTATTGCACCCAGGACTGGGACAAGGTATAGGCAGGAGGGGAAGCAGGGGCTGACTGACCATTCGGGCACTCAGGCACTGCCCGAGGGCCCCATGCCACTAGGGGTCCCCATCAGGGTTGCCAGCCTCAGTAAAACCAGGGACAGTATGTAAAAATCTGTGTTTTTTTTAAATCCCAAGATTATAGCTGCCCCGCCTCTCCAGTACCTTTTCAGTGTGTGTATCAGTGGCGGTTCGTCCATAGAGGGTGCTGGAGCGCCGCCCCCTCTGGCTCTCACCGCCACTGATTCTAATAACATAGATTTATGCATTGCACGAATCTATGTTATTGTCCCGCTGCCGCCCATTATTCAGCTGGCCGGATGTTGAGCGCCAACCAGCTGAATAACGTCAGCTGGTTGGCTGTACAGAAGTGCCTATACAGCCCTCGGGTCCCCGGAAGCTTATCCTCGGAACGCACGGTGTGTGCGCTTCTTGGATAAGACTGACAGGCGTCTCAGCCAATCAGGTTGGCCGGTTCTGGCTACCGGTAACCTGATTGGCTGAAGCGTCATCGAGGGAGGGAGAAGAAACCGAGGCGAGGGTCGAGGACGTGGATGGCTGACTCCAGTAAAGGTAAGTGCCGGGCGGGAGGGGGGAAGGGGCACAGCGGCGAGGAAGGGCACAGTGACATCAATGGGGACAATTGGCACAGCGGCGACAATTAAAGGGCACAGCGACGACAATAGGCACAGTGGGGACAATGGGGACAATTGGCACAGTGACATCAATGGGCACAGTGGCGACAATTAAAGGGCACAGTGGTGACAATTGGCACAGTGGCGACAATTGATGGCACTTTGGCTGTGTTTGATGGCATGGCACAGTGGCTGTGTTTGATGGCATGGCACAGTGGCTGCGTTTGATGGCATGGCACAGTGGTGACAATTGATGGCACAGTGGCTGCGTTTGATGGCATGGCATAGTGACTGCATTTGATGGCATGGCACAGTGGTGACAATTGATGGCACAGTGGCTGCATTTGATGGGCACAGTGGGGCTGCAATTTTTTTTCCCCGTTTGCGCCCCCCCAAAAATGTTGAGCACCAGCCGCCACTGGTGTGTATGTATACTGTGTGTGTGTGTATACTGTATGTGTGGGTATACTGTGTGGCCCCATAATCTCCTATTGCATCGGGGGCCCCATAATCTCCTATTGCATCGGGGGGCCCATAATCTCCTATTGCAGGGGGCCCCATGAGTTGTCAGTCCGCCCCTGAGGGGAAGCTGCCCTAGGCGCAATGGTTCATTGCAAGGATGGGGGGCACCTTGACCCTAACCCTAAGGTAAGGGGGGGCACAGTTTGCAGTCTGGGTGCTGGATGACCTTGTCCTAGCATGGATTGCACCCACAATCCACAGTTGCAATGCTTTGCAGGCTCATTTGCACTTTTAATACTGTAAATATGGGTGCATTTAGTATATTTTGCAAAATGATTTAGCTTTTAAATCTCTCAAATGCAACAAGTCAGTCCTGATTTTCAAATCAGAGTCACATTTTCCAAACAAACCTATATGGTATCAACAGTTATCCAATAGATTCCTAAGAATATTTTACATGATCTATGGATTCAGGGCTGGTTCACACCATGCCTGCAGATGAATCGCACAGGAACGCACTGTGCATTACTGTGCAATTCAGACTACATGCAAAATGCACTCCCTTGGCGATCTGCAGTGGGTGTCAATAGAAAGTTAACAACACCCCAAACGCAGGGCATTTGCCCACATATGATTGCATGGTACTTTTGCAACATGCAATCCGGTTGCAGTGCGTTTTAAAAAGTAGTACATGCATTACTTTGGTTTGGTATGATTTTAGCCCATTCAAAATGAATGGGCTAAAATTGCACCACACAGAACCACATAGGAACACACAGTGCGTTCCTATGTAAACCAGCCCTAAAAAGGGTTTAGTGGTTGTGTAAACAGTTTAGTTGATAAGCTGACTCAATGTTGCATTCCCCAAGTACAAATCTCAACCTTTTTACCCTAGAGCAGGGGGGCCCAACCAGTGGCCTGCGGAGCCCTCTGATGTGGCCCGCAACCTCCTGCTCTGGGATGGAATAAAACAGAATAGAATACTGTTATTAAATGTAAGTTTATTACTAAAATCACAGGGCCGGATTCAGAAAAGAGATACGACGGTGTATCTCCTGATACGCCGTCGTATCTCTGAGTGCGTTTGGTTGTATCTATGCGCCTGATTTAGAGAATCAGTTACGCATAGATATCCCTAAGAACCCAACTGGTGTAAGTGTCTTACACCGTCGTATCTTAGGCTGCATAATCACGCTGGCCGCTAGGTGGTTCTTCCGTATAGTTACGCAGGGAATATGCAAATGAGCTAGATACAGCAATTTAGAAACGTACGTCCCACCGGCGCATTTTTTTACATCGTTTACCTTAGGCTTTTTTCGGCGTATAGTTACCCCTGCTATATGAGGAATAGCTAATGTTAAGTATGGCCGTCGTTCCCGCACCGAGTTTTGAAATTTTTACGTTGTTTGCGTAAGTCGCTCGCGAATACGGCTGTACGTCATTTACGTTCACGTCGAATCCAATACGTCCTTGCGGCGTAATTTGGAGCAATGCACAATGGGATATTTTACGGACGGCACATGCGCCGTTAAAAAAAACACGTCAAAAACGCAGGGTCAAGTAAAATTTAAATAAAACACGCCCCCAACATCCCCATTTGAATTAGGCGGGCTTACGCCGCCACACATACGTTACGCCGCCATAACTAAGGGCACAAGTTCTTTCTGAATACAGAACTTGCGCCCAAAGTTACAGCGGCGTAACGTATCGGAGATACGTTACGCTGGAAGAAAGATGCGCTCATCTTTCTGAATCCGGCCCACAATGTATATACGGGCACATCTGTTCTGCAGTGGTTACTGGGCTGCTTTCAAACTGATCCACAGGTACAGAGAAGTGCACCTGTGGGTTACCTGCACTGAGCTATAGACTTCTATTACCTGCGAGTTTGGTGTGCTGAGAGTAGAGTGGGCTCTATAGAGCAGAGTGAGCTGCCATCCACCCGCTTCGCTCATTGTGGACTGCGACCGGTTACCAAGTCTCTTAAATGGCCCCAGCTCTTCAAAAGGTTGGGCACCCCTGCCCTAGAGGAACCCTGAAATAATTTTAAGATCTTGGGGAAACCCCTGCTAAAATTTACATCTACAGCTTGATCGGTAAGGCCACTTACACATGGGGCCATCTAGCTACTGTGTATCCCTTCTGGTGTTTAACTGTGCCCAGGAGAGGTGGGTACATAAGGCCCTGAACGGGAGTATTACTCGGTATGCCGATGAATCCTGTTCAGCCGCAGCTTACCATAGATGTGGATAGGATGCAGGGCTGGTTGCTGCTCCTGTCAACCCTGGGCACAATAAAATGCCAGGACAGACGCACAGCAATAAGATGGCCCTGTATGCAAGTGGCCTTAGTTGTAGAAAGTTTAAATAAAATATTAAATAAATGTGGCATACTTAGAGTATTTACCCCCTTACATTTAGGTGGGAGACAAATCTGTCATTGCTCAGGGAATCCTCAGCAGCCTCTGGAGGAACCCTAGGATTCAACAGAACCCTCGTTAAGAAAGCCTACTCTAGTAAACCTAGAGTTTATGTATTAGCAAAATATATATATATATAAAATAAAAAAAAACAACAACATAAATTAAAGCTTATAACATTAGCAAAACAAATTAACAGGTCAGTGTATATTATATATGTTTTCGTAGAAAGGTTTGTTTTGCATTTTATTTTTTATGAAAGCACTTGAATTTCAAATAAAACATTGACTGTTCTTATCGTAACATTCAGTCATTATCAAACAGCTTTGGCACTTGAGCACACACACCAGTGCGCAGTACAAGATGTTCTGCAGAGGGAGCCAAAGTTCTGAAAATTAGCACAGTACAAAAGCGAGAAATCTCTCAGAAGGTGAATGTCAACAATTAAAATAACATTTAAAATTGCTTTGTCCTAAATAATTGTTCTGAATCTGAAGGGGGGGGGGAGGGGGCTAGCAGTCTTTTTAAAGCGCTAGACATTTTAATATAAAACCAAATCGTTTAATGCAAGGATTCACTGGATACCTTTAGGAGTCATTAGGTATATAACAAAATAAAGCATATATTGCGTGATAGAATATACGAAGCGATTCAGTTCGCATGCGCCACGCTTTATAAGTTTTTCATTCATTCAGAATGTTTCTGGTCTGTTAGAAACAGAAGTGACACTGATCATGTTCTATATCACAATTTACTATTCCATTCATCATTCCCACCTGACCTTTCATTAACCATTAACTGACTTCTCTGCACAATCAACACACATGATCAATAATTTGGGTTGTCCTTTAACCACAAGTTAGAATCTTATTACTACAGACAGAAACCATAAGTACTAATAAATGTTCCATGATAGAATTTAATTCCATTGGACATTGCCACTTGGCCTTTCATTAACCAGTAAACTGACTTATTTGCCCACCTGAAACCCTTGGCCAGTGGTTGAAATGTCTTCAGCCACCAGTTACCAAACTTTTAGCTATATATATATATATATATATATATATATATATATATATATAGATAGAAGTACTTCTAACAAGGTTTGCATGCCAGAATCTGCTATTCCATGGGTCATTCCCATCTGGACTCTCATTACCAGTAACAGGCTTCTGTGCACACCTGACACCCATGGCCATTAGCTGGAATGTCCTCTGCCACCAGTTAAAAAATGTTTTTTTTTGCAAAAGTATTCCTAAAACATGTCTTAAGTCTGACTGTATCATTCCATGGGTCAGTCCCACCTAATCTTTTGTTACACAGTAATTGATTTCTGTGTACACGTGACACCCACGATCAATTGTTGGGTTGTTTTCAGCAATCTGTTAATAACCCACATGGTGATAGCCTCCAAGAACTTGCTTGTAATACAGTCTTTTAGCTATGGACAAAAGCCAGAAGTATTTTATGGTCCATACCAGGCAATACTATTCCATGGATCAGTCCCACCTGATCTTTCATTACCAGTAATTGATTTCTGTGTACAGGTGACACCCATGATCAATTGTTGGGTTGTCTTCAGCAATCTGTTAATAACCCACATGGTGATATCCTCCAAGAACTTGCTTGTAATACATTATTTTAGCTATGGACAAAAGCTATAAGTATTTTATGGTCCATACCAGGCAATACTATTCCATGGATAAGTCCCATCTGATCTTCCATTACCAGTAATTGATTTCTGTGTACACCTGACATCCATGATAAGTTGATGGGTTGTCTTCAGCAACCTGTAAATAACCCACATGGTAATATCTTCTAAGAACTCTTGCTTGCAATACAGTCTTTTAGCTATGGACAAAAGCCATAAGTATTTTATGGTCCATACCAGGCAATACTATTCCATGGATAAGTCCCATCTGATCTTTCATTACCAGTAATTGATTTCTGTGTACACCTGACACCCATGATCAGTTGTTGGGTTGTCTTCAGCAACTTGTTAATAACCCACATGGTGATATCTTCTAAGAACTCTTGCTTGCGATACAGTCTTTTAGCTATGGACAAAAGCCAGAAGTATTTTTTGGTCCATACCAGACATTACTACTCCATAAGTCAGTGCCACCTGATCTTTCATTATTAGTACACCTGACACCCATGATCAGTAGTTGGGATGTCTTCAGCCACCAGTTAACAATCTTTGGCTATAGAAAGAAGCCATAGGCATGCCTAATAACCAACATGTTGATATCTTCTAACACTTGCTTGTAATACTTCCAGAAACACTAATTTGAAAATAGTAGCAAATGTTGTCCAAAGGTTGAAAGCAGAAATACCCATGCAAATCCAGTAGCAAAAAGTCCTGTAGAGGAGCTTGCAATTCATTAGCAGGTTAGCAATGACTGACAGGCACACATCTTCCCATCCCCAGTGTTCACAAGTGCGATCTCCTAAATTTGAGGGTAAGTATGAGCAGCACACACACTTTAATGTTTATTAAAAGAAGAAAGAAAAGCCCCAGAGTGGCTTATGGACAGAGCAGAGGGAGGGAGTGGGAGAGAAGTAGGAAAGGGGGGACCAGGGGGTGGAGAGAGGGAAAAAAAAAAGAAGCAGAAGGGGAGGAGGGAGAGGGAGAAATGCAGAGGCAGCACAGACATTGCTACAACGGCTTCTAATCACTACAGTCCCAGCCACCGAGCGAGGGAGACACAGGCAAGCCAGGCTAGCCAGGGCAGGCACTAGCCCAGCACCAGTCTTTGTGACACCGGGGTACACAAAACACACAAGGACAGACACAGGAGATCCTACAAGGTAAGATCGCAGCAGATCTCACACATGACAAGCCATTCATTTCTATACACACTGCAGCAGGAGCAATAGGAGTGTCACAACAAATCCGATCACTGATATTCCTTGCAGATCTGAGCTGCCATTCCCTACCTAGGAACTGTCAGCTCTTGAGCCCAGCTTCCCTCCTAGCCTGTCATTCATCTGCTGGCTGGAGAACACCTCCAGCACGTGTTGAGAGTGGACCTAAGGGCAGCTATAGGAGTTTCCGATTGCTGGAAGAGAAGACTATATAGGAGGAAAAGGTTGGTTTGGGTGACAGTAATGGGCACTAACCAGATCTCAGTAGAATAAGCTGGGCACACTCGTTAGAGGATCTGCACATATTAATCTGGAATGCCTCTATTGGAGGAATGATTGACCTAAATACTGTTCTTTTCTTTCATGTGCTCTTTGTCCAGGGCTGCGATTCTTGCCTACTTTGGGTGGTGTGGGTGCTGCTTCTAGGCACACTGGGCGTTTCTTGCTCTTGGCAGGGCAGGAAGGGGTTAATTTTAGCCCCTGATCAGTTCACTCATCAGTAGTAGTCATTTTTCTTTCCTTTTTTTTTCTCTTGATAAATGATGATCTGTGATTGTGATCTTCCCATGCTATGTAGACTAGTTGGAATGCTTTGGCTCGATGCGGTGGCTGTGCAACAGCTGGATGACATCTGTCCAGAGCAGATCTGCAGCCATTGCACTATTGTCTCCTGCTCTATCCAGCACCCACCCGATCAGCCTGCTTTCATTCAAACGTGTCTCTGTGCAGAGCTGCTGTGTCTGACATGTGATTATTGATCTGTTTGGCAATAATAGACTGACATGTAGGGTGATCGTTAATGAGACCCATATGTCTTGGTCTCTTGTTAAATGATGAACACCGCAGTGGAAATGAATGAGAGTTTACAGTAATTACCAATTCCTTTGTCTTTGACTCACGCATGCGCAGAGGCATGGGGCGTGGAGAGCTTCTGCATGAATCTCTTGCTGGTCCTCAGCATCTTTCTCCCTAACAGAATCTTCAATGCAAAAAAAAAAAAAAATAGCAACGAAATGCTGCTTCTTTGTACTGCTCCTGATACACACTAGCTTGTCATCAATTTTATTTCTATGTTATAGAAATAGAAGACTTTGGAAGATGGCATTGGTGCTCCTGTCATTGCAAAAAAAAAAAAAAAAAATGCCTTTTCATACTTTTTTCCTATTCATCTTTTTTTTTTGTAAAGACCTAAGTAAAAAAAAAAAAAAGACCCTGCCCCAGTGTTGGCACATGCTCACAAAGATGGCTGTCAGTGGCTTCGGAGAGCCTAGATCTGGTTGACACCTGAAAGCAGACTGTAAATCTTCCCATGTATATGCATTAGTTAACAGATGTTTCAGCCAGCTCAAATAAAACAGGTTGCTCTTTATTGCTAACAATGAATTAAAATGGGTACATGAGACCTCTGGATGCTACTAGTGCCATGGATGAAGAAGGGTTTATTGGCCTTAGATATATTGTTGGATTGGTTGATAGTTGGTTCTGGCATAGATCTATTTCTGTTTTATAGGTTTGATCCTTTTTATTGCACTTTGTTTCCCACCTTATAGATTTTGCTGGATGTCTTTTTAGTCCCCTGTCATATTTAAAGAGTGGTTCTTTTGTCATTTTACACCCAATCTGACCATGATTTCCACAGGAGAAGAAAAAAAACAAAAGCTGGTTTTACTGTAAATGCCCGGCTACATGTTCTGGTCTCTTGTACCTTGTGCTGGCGCAGTACTTGCTCCTAGTGTTGTCTTGTGTTATTATAGTTCTAAGCTTCAGTGAGCTTCAAAATGGCATCCGCTGTCAAGATTGTATGCCTACTTAAAATGATGAATGTGCACAAAAAGCACTCTGCTGGCAGAATCAACTAAAATAGGTTTCGGATTCTCTTCTCTCACATTTGTTAATAGGGAATATGGGATTGTTTTTGTATTTGTGGGCATCATTTTGTGCTTTCAGCAACTACCATCCTTCTTTTTTTTTTTTTTGTGTGTGTGGTACAGAGGAGGAATGGCTGACCAGTAGTAGTACCAGGAATGATTGGGTGGCATTTAGGCAATATGTGTCTTGTTTCTGTATTTTTTGTTACACCTTGTTTTCAAGAATAAATGAACCTTATTGTGAATGCTGATACAACACACACCTGCAAATAACCATGCTATGCTTGGTGTGTGGTTAACAAAGAAAGGAAAAAATCTGCAATAAAAAAATAAATAAAAAATTCTTATGATTGCTCTGAGGATACACACATAAATATTGCCTTCATCACTAAATGTTTTGTATCTCTTTAATTGTGATACCTTTTATCCAAGCAAATATTCATAGACATTCACCCAAATAGAAAAAATCAATTTATTGCCACAACGCATGCTCACTATGCTTTAAAGTGTTAGAAAACCCAAGAGCAAAAATTACAGGATTTATCATTTGGCAACAGTTTGCACAGCACTTATATATAAAGTGAGACAGTATCGTAACAATACCATTCAATGCAATAGGGTTAGGATGTCATATATTGTTTAGCTGTGGTGGCTGCATACATTTTTCCTATTTTTCACCTGGTGATCCTGCCACTGACACACTTCCTGTCCTAGAGTGACAGTGCTCCCTCATTGTACTATATCTATGAAGGAGTAGGGTTGTCACCCTAGGTGTCCCTAGTCTCCACCCCATCCAATCTGAATGCATTGTTTGAATGGTGCCCATAGTCTAAATATGTTTGGAATCTGTCAAACTATTGATTAGATGAGTTAATGAAAGTCCGAAAGTACAGTGTTGCAATAGGGACAATTTACTACTCTGGGGGAGTGATCACTTTTTTTTCCTTGTTAAAAGCAATTATTTTTTTGAATGGCATCCACCCATAGGTGTGCACAGCCCTATTACATTAGGGTGTGCACCCCAAAGCTCAAACAAACACTACCGATCACTCAGTGTTCATTCACATAGGTAAGGGACCGGTAAATTACATACTTAATGCCCCTTCCCCCACTCCTCCTAATACCTCCCCTCAGCTATAGCTGGCGGGAGAGGAGGGAAGTTGGCAGCGCTGTGGGGGAAGCCAGGGCAGTAGGGGGAATCTGTGCTGCACAGGGTGATTAGGGTGTGCCTGGGCACACATGGCACACCCTGTGCGCATGCCTTTGCTTCCACCCCATCCATTCATTAATCGTGTACTATTGTGAAGCTGCAATTGGCCATAGCAATCATATGGTACAGATGCACTGTGATTGGCCCTGTCTGTACCATGTGATCATTGTGACCAATTACAGGGATCAACATAATGGTACACAATGAATGGCTATACATGAAAGTTGTTCATTGAGTACAACTGTCAGGTGATCACTGTGATTGGCATAGGTGTGCGCAGCCCATTGCATTAGGGTGTGCACCCCAAAGCTCAAGCACATGTTCGTGTGAATGTGTGTGTATATATACACTGATGGTGTCATTAGAGCTCGGACTCCCAAAGTACCAAATCTCTCGTCTGCAAGTCGTTCAAAATACGGCTGCCAGACTGGTGACTGGGAAAAAACCATGGGAATCAATCTCACCTTCGTTGAGAAACCTTCACTGGTAGCCAGTAAAGGACAGAATTGCATTTAAAGCATTCTGTCTGACGCATAAGTGCATCCATGGGAAGGCTCCGCAATATCTTTGCGACAAGATAGAACCCTATAATTCCAATTGCGTTCTGCGATCTACCGACCAAAATCTGGTCAAGGTACCCAAAGCAAGATACAAGTCCAAAGGAGAAAGAAGGTTTGCTTTCCAGGGTCCTAGACTATGGAATGCTTTACCAGCCAGCATTCGGTTGGAGGAAAACCACCTGGCCTTCAGAAGACAGATCAAAACTCTGCTCTTCTGATGTCAAGAGACAGGAACAACAAGTGCCCAGAGGCGATTCAGTTCGCATGTGCCGCGCTATATAAGTCTTTCATTCATTCATTCATTCATTCATTCATTCATTAGAGCAGTGGATGGTGTCAGTAGTTTGTATTTTTATTATTATATTTTGTATTATTTTTTTACAATTTTATTTGTTTCATATATTTTTTTTACAAAATAGGGGGAATGTGTGGCACATGGGGTGATTAGGGTGTGCCCAGACACACCCTGTGCGCACGCCTATGGTGATTGGTCACAGTGATAACATGGTACTGGCATCGGCCTGATGCAATGATCTGTTATCTGCTGTGGGTGACATATAGTGTTGCAGCGTGGGCCCCTAGGGTGCTTGCGGGGGCCATGCAGGAAGCAGTTAATGACACATGTGGCTGTTTTGAATATGCCTCAAACGTGTTCATTATTGGGATTGCTTGCAAAATCTCATGTTTTAAATACATTGGTATGGTGAAGGAATGGCTACTTTTCTGGGCTGGCGACACAGAGCTTTAAGGAACAGCTCTATCTTTCCTTAGAATAGTCTAAATATGTTTGGAATCTGTCAAACTATTCATCTCTCAAACTGATCATGTGAGTTATTAAAATGAAAATTGCTAAACTGTTACATACAGTATCCATACACTACATTGACCATGTTCTGTATAACCTGAAGTAGGTTTACTATTTTTCTATAGGTAGTGGCCCTTGGTTGTAGAAAGATTGGGTTGATGTAGGAAAATTGTGCTGCAAACAAATCTCCTGTTGCCCATAGCAACCAGTAAGCCATCTGCAATGAACATAGGTTTTCATTGGCAACAAGATGTTTTTATATTAATTAGTGCAGTATTTATACTGTTTAGGTAGTATATACTATAATGTGGAGGACAATCACCCTTTTGTGACCCACTGATTTTGTAACAGGAAGACAATATTTTCACTTATTGCCATACTTTATACATATATGGAATTAAAGATGGCTCCATATCCATCAATTCTGCAAATCTAGCTTAAAGTATTTATTAGAGAAAAAACATTTTCTGCTCATCCATGCTGCATTATGTTTTCTGTGGGTTAATGTGACTAACAAAGAGTTATGGATGCTTTGTGTGTTATTTTCTCAACCCCCAAATGCGTGTATTATTTTTACCACCCATAAAATGTCACGCACCGTTTTTTAAACTTTCTGGGCCATGGTCGTTTTTTTAAAAGTTGAGCTTGGGACCAGAAGAGCAGAGCATTCATTTAACTACAATATTGCTTAGAAATCTGGCTTGCGACCAGAAGAGTGGAGAGATCCCTTTGCCTTTTAATTATCGCCTAAAAATAAAGGTTATCCACATAAATGCCTGCATGAAGTTAAGTGGATCTTTCGAGGCCTTAAAGCGGAGTTCCACACTAAAAATGTACTTTCTATTAACAGCTTGCCTTTAATGTAAAAAAAATAAAATAAAAATGTTTTACTCCTATCTGGCTGTTACTAGGCACATTTCGTAATCTGCCTAGTTCCTGGTCCTAGGTGGTTCAACTTCCTGTCCTAGGACCCCATTGCCTCTTGGGAAATTATGACACTCATTTCCCAGGAGTCTCTAGGCATTACTGTGCCTAAAAATCACCCAGCATGCACCTCTCCCTGAAAACCAGGAAGAAAAAGGAACTGGGCTTCACATGCCCACACATATGATGGATACAGCCACAACATGAGCTGGAGGATATAAGGCAAGTGTTTGCAATGATTTCTGGGATGAATGGGGAGCTATTAATATGTTTTAGGGACCATTTAATGTGATTAATTTTAGCTTGCCAAAAAAAAAAAAAATTATGCCCGGAACCCCGCTTTAATGGCACTGTATGTTTTGTGTACTAAATGCTATCTCGGGTATGTACAGAAAAAATATATGTAGCGCCCTGCTCCTAATTCATAGGCACTATAATGTTAATTTAATGTTCTGATTTGTAAATAGTTCAGAAATTATATTTCAAAGCTAAATTAGCTTTTGTTCCAGTTTAGCTGCGTTGTGTGCATTTCTCACTGTTGCCAGTAGGTGTCGTCACCACAGGCCAGTGTGAGAAATACAGCAAGCTAAGTGTATTGGCTATTCTTTCCCTGGAAATGGCCCAATCAGGAGATTCTTTGTAGCTAGGCATTCTGGGAGAGGATATTTAAGGGACAGAAGCCATGTGATTCTGTCTCTGACCTCCTGGCCTAAGGTATGTGACAACTGCTCTCTTCTACCTTGGGCCTTGTTGGCCCAAGGCTGTGTTGCTACACGTAGGCCCAGAAGTCTGGCTGGGGGCCTACTGGTCCAGAGGTGGTCCTGTGCTGTCTTGCCTGCGGGAAGAAGCCGAGCAACTGAGACGATCCAGGGGAGGACTTTTCTTGGAGAGAACCGAGCGAAAGGCTGGTTTCTCAGGAAGAGCCTGGTGACTCATTTGGAGGATGCACCTAAACCAATTTACCCTCACAGTACTGCGGGATGGCTTAAAGGCTCTGGTACTGTGTAGCTGTGCTTCAATCTACCAACTACTGGTCACACCATCCGGTGGCAGACGATTATTCAGCAGTTTCGATATATTTAAGTCTGTGGCAGAAACTTTGTTCGTGCATCGTATCGGCTGCTAGGTCGGTAAGAGAGGCCTATCCGGGTGTGCAAGAAATCCACTGATAGAAAGTGTTTTTTGTCTTTTGGATCCTAAAGTTCCTCAGTGATCTGCAATAAGGTATCTGAACTTCCCCTAACCCTCCATCCCTCTACTACTGCAAGTTGCGTTTTATTAAAGCATTGAAAGCGAGACTAAGTGATTGGTGCATACGTCTTTTCTTCAATATAGATTCTTGGTTCTGAAACGGTGAAAAGTGAGGTAGCGGCAGGAACCAAAATATAAAAAAAATTATATATATGTATGTATGTATGTGTGTGTGTGTGTGTGTGTGTGTGTGCCCATAAACCGATCTGGAATGCATTACTAAACTGTTTTGAACATGCATTCCAGATCTGTTCAGGAACTGTACATTTTGTAAAATGTACTTAAACAAGCATTTAAAGGGAAAATACATTGCATTTTTTGGTGAATACACATTCAAAAATAGTTTTTTTCTGGGTGAACACTTCATCCAGAGAGCATCAGGCATGCAATACAGCTGGGAGGCTTTTTTTTATGGAAATGCCAACTAGTGTTTGGAAGAGTTATAGCGTTCAAATTTTGGGTTCACATTCTCGCTGTTGGCCCATAACTGTGATAATTGGCCTTCCTGACCAATGATGGGGAACCGTAGGTGGGCCCAGAGCTCAGCTTCTCAGCTGTGATTGAAAGTTGCATAATATAGATCTTTGGGCTTTCAAGCTCATGGGTGCCTTGGGAGAAGCTGATGCTGCACCTAGCAGTTTACAAACCTCAAGATAATGGCATGTACATAGTGAAGAACTCCAGGAAGTGTTACTATAACGTGCCATGCTAGGTAATCGATTTACACATCTCCATGGCTTTCTTCTCTAGATATACCACCATAAAAACTGGACCTTCCAACAGTAGTGCTACTCCATGTATTGTTATCCACATGCAGCTTGCACATTCGTCTCTTCTTCGTGTGGCTTGAAAGTCAGTCCCGTGGACTTGTGAGTTCAAACAATATATAGAAATGCCACTAATTGTAGTTCCGCAATCTGCATTCATGTTTTTACTGCAGGACACCTAAAGATGGGCACTAAAGTAATTGTAAATTATGCATTGCAATAACCTAGCACAGTTTTAAATGCTTACTGGAGTATTTTTGTTTAGCAGTTTTTTTTACATTTACAAAAAAACACAACAGGATCCTCATCACCCTAGCTAACCCAGTATTCCAATCAACTGTAAACACCATAGCAGTATTGAAGACCAACAAGTTATACATGTTGCATATAGCTTGAGAAATTATGAAAATTTAAATACAGAATGTTTTTGCACAGTGTGCATATAGTGCAGCCCATCTGAAACAGTGCTGTTTTTGTTTGACACTTTAGAAACAATATACCGTAGGCTAACTGATTTATCCTATCCAAGTAAAGATTCCAGTGCCCTAGTTTAAGTGGCCATTTTGGCCATCAGAAATTCTCCTGAAGCTACCAAGCAGTCAGCAGTGCCCTGGATCTCACACTGCGGGCATACAGGTATAAGGTTGTAGGCACAGGAATACATAGCCACAAATGCAAACCAGGAAGTGAACTGCTAAAATTATATATAAAATCTTCTTCCTTTTTTTTTTTTTTTTTTTTTTGGGGGGATTTCAAACACAAAGTAAATATGAGTGTACTTCTTTGGCTTGCTGAATGTTTCCTTTCACCTCGGCAGGTCTTCACATTTTGAGTTCAGGTCTACTCTATCGTCATAAAAATCCATGAAGATAGGGGCAACAAATGTGATGCAGTGTGCTGCAAAACATTTTGTAAATGGGTGTATGAAAACCTGTTTACCTGTATGCTTATCTAGCTGTAGCGCCTGGTTACTTTAGGTACCGGTGCTATTTAAATTTAGAGGGAGATCAGAGTGTAGTTAAACCCTGATCCAAATTGTTATGTGCAAAACAGGGTCTCTGTCTCAGCTTGGCTGTGGGCTTATTCTGCTGTGCTGGGGTGTTCTTCCCACCCCTGTGCAGTAGGTGGCAGCAGTGGAGTCAAGGTTTGGGTTCTCTTCCCCAGCAGCCAATCAGGAGGGTTTGGCCTTGCTGTGCATGCTGGGGGAGGGTATTTATGGGGCAGATGGCTTTGGTTCTGGGTTCTCCTTCTCCAGTGTTCCTGGTTCCGGGGCCATGTTGGCCTGGAACATTTGAGCAGTGACGGGGACCCAGTGAGCGTCTGGATTCCCACTTTTGAGGATCCCAGCGGTAGTGCTGTTCGGTGGGGAGTCCGTCTGAGGAGCACCATTGAGAGGCTGGTAGTCCAAAAGGGCCTCGACAAACCACCCGGGATCAAGGTAGCCGGACACTGAAGGATTGATCATCTGTCAGTCGGTATCTGGGCGACAAGTTGAAGGAGACCCAGGTGTAATTCACCTAAGGAGGATCTCCTCCGTAACCACAATCCGAGAGGGCCTGTGGCAGAGGTGTTTCCCTGACGTTCACCAAGGAGGGTCTGTGGCAGAGACTTTTCTTCAAGTTCACTAAGGAGGGTCTATGGCAGGGACTTTATCCTACAAATGTTTGAGTGATACTCCGGCTGCCAGGTCAGTGAGAGAAGCCTGTCCGGGTACGCTAATCCCACTCTGGCAGGAGTGGCGCAGAGAAGTGTTGCGCTTGGGAGCAGGACTGTTTCCCTATCATTACACCTGAATTTCCTATTCTCCTTTCTTCCTTTAACTTTCCTCACCACAAGTTTTATTGTTTTTACCCGGCTGGGTAATAAAGAGCACAGCAAAGAGCACCTGTTGCAGACATTCCTTTACTTCTACTAAATGCATCGTGCACCCCTAGGAATTTGGAAGAGCCACAAGGTAAATGTGCCACCCAAAACAACCCACAGCTCCTCCGGGGGTAGTGCTACATAGCCTTTTTCAAAGTTCAGGAAAACAAATGGTTTGTAGGCACGCACAGTGGCAGGAACTGGTTTCCAGCACTGGAGTTTACAAGTATACCTTCGGCTCTATCACAGCAGCATCCATCTACTAGGATCACCTTGGTTACCTAGAATTTTTTTTTATTTTACTGATCCTAACCTATTTTTATAGAACTGTAACAATGTGTAAATTAACATTTATGTGATTACTGTCTTTTACAGATGGTTGTGGGTGGGGGGGATGTGTGAAAATTGTATAAAGAAAAGCTGCCTAAGGGTTTATTCACATGGGCGATAAGCTTCTCTGTCACCAAGAATCAATGGGGGAGAAACTTCAGAACATTGTTTGTGAAAACCCACGGCTTGATTTGTACACTGTACAGATCAATGGCCAGCGCCAATACTGTTCAAATGTAAGTGCCAATAGGCATGGTTAGATGAGGGCCCCTGACTAGCCATGGACACAGTTTGTATCCAGGGCCGACGCTTCTGGATAAACTGGAAGCAGTTGGTCATCTAGTATGTACCCTGACTTTCCTAGCTGCATGTTCTGTAAAGTAGGTATTCTTTTGTTGTGATGTTAACCACTTGAGCCCCGGACCATATTGCTGGTCAAAGACCAGGCCACTTTTTGCGATTCGGCACTGCGTCGCTTTAACTGACAATTGCGCGGTCGTGCGACGTGGCTCCCAAACAAAATTGACGTCCTTTTTTTTTTCCCCCCCACAAATAGAGCTTTCTTTTGGTGGTATTTGATCACCTCTGCGGTTTTTAGTTTTTGCGCTATAAACAAAAATAGAGCGACAATTTTGAAAAAAAAATATTTTTTACTTTTTTGCTGTAAGAAATATCCCCCAAATATATATAAAAAAAAATAATTCCTCAGTTTAGGCCGGTACATATTCTTCTACATATTTTTCGTAAAAAAAAAAAACGCAATAAGCGTTTGGTTTGTGAAAAAGTTATAGCGTTTACAAAATAGGGGATAGTTTTATGGCATTTTTATTAATATTTTCTTTTTTACTAGTAATGGCGGTGATCAGTGTTTTTTTTGGTACTGTGACATTATGGCGGACACTTTTGACACATTTTTGGGACCATTGGCATTTTTATAGCGATCAGTGCTATAAAAAATGCATTGATTACTATAAAAATGCCACTGGCAGGGAAGGGGTTAACACTAGGGGGCGAGGAAGGGGTTACATATGTTCCCTGGGTGTGTTCTAACTGAAGGTGGGGGGGTGGACTGACTTGGGGAAATGACTGATCGCTTTTCATACGATATATGAACAGACAATAAGGAATTTCTCCCCCTGACAGGACCAGGAGATGTGTGTGTGTGTGCGCCGGTGGATGTTGGGAACCTTGCCCTCCTCCACCTTCTGTTTTGAGGATTCCCCACAGATGCTCAATAGGTTTAGGGTGGGTTCACATATGAGCCGCCTATGGCTCACAGCAGGGGTCCGGTACACCCTGGTTCACATTTCAAACAACCCATTCAGTTTGAAATAGTAATGAAAGACAAAACGTGTGTGTGTGTGTGTGTGTGTGTGTGTGTGTGTGTGTGTGTGTGTATATATATGTGTATGTGTGTGTGTGTGTGTGTGTGTGTGTGTGTGTGTGTGTGTGTGTATATATATATATATATATATATATATATATATATATATATATATATATATATATATAATAAAAAAATATATATCACATTCCCTCTATTCTCAGCTGCATAAGAGCTGGAGGGAGGAGAAGCAGCAGCATTCTGATCATTGAATGAAAGCAGGCTGAGTTTCCAGATTAGCTAGAGATCTGACCACAGTGTACTCTCCTGCTTAGTGTGGTCTGTTTTTAATAGGAAAGCAGAGGGACTGGCAGGAACACCAGGGATTTCACATAAAGGAAGCGATACAAAGCGAACAAGATACATGGTACAGCAGGCACATACCAGGAATATGAAGTATTGAGGTACCGTATTTATCGGGGTATAACACACACCCCAATTTTAGGAGGGAAGTTTAAGAAAAAAACATTTTAAATAACAAACTTTGAAGCCCCACAAAAAATATTCCCATATTATCCTATGCTAACTATAGGAAGGGCGAGGGCAGCAATGGATCAGATGAGTGTGCAGTGTATTTATGTATATCAGCCTCTGCAAACACCCTGAATTGTTTCTATCTTCTACTTTCCATCCTATAACTTGTGAAAGAAGTCGAGAAACTTAAAAAATCTCTTCCCTGTCTTTCACCCTATCACCAAAGCTGAAACGATCCTCCAATACAATGGGAGCAGGACAGAGAATTGAAGATTATGCTTGGATTTATAAATAGCTGGTGTCTGCTCTATCCATGGAATTGTACAATTATAGCAATGGTGGTCATATCTTGGAAACACTGACCTGACATCATTGCAGCCTCGCCAGTGTCAGATTATCCCTGCTGTCTCCGAGGGAAGAGGAGGAGCGAGCGCAGCTGAATTACAGAGCCGCGATCTCCTGTGCACCCGGCGCTCCGTCACTCACAGCCACGCCTCCTGGCCCTGCTCATATGATAGACAGAACAGTGGCCCAATGCGGAACCAGGAGGCGTGGCTGTGCGTGACGGAGCGGCGGGTAAACAGGAGATTGCGGCTCCATGTTATTCAGCGGTGCTCGCTCCTCTTTCGGCAGGGATCGGCGTATAACGCACACCCACGATTTTCCCCTGATTTTAAGGGGGAAAAAAGTGCGTGTTATACGCTGATAAATACGGTAACTAACACTTTAAAGTGGGTATGGGCCTTCTTGACAAACAAATCTTTTGATTTAAAAGCACAACATAATAGCTTGTGGTATGTAGCCAGCCCCCATGTACACTGGCAATTGCTTTGATTACCTTTTGGCTATTGGAGGATCTACTGTTTGTAAATCCTAATTCTGTGTTTTTTTTTTTTTTTTTACGTACTTTAAGGGTGACAAATGCTCAGTGTACGACTCAATTTAGTCAGGTTCCCTAACACACAACTAAAAAAATGAATAGTTTGATATTTTAAAAGACTGGATACTTTTCTTTATAACGTACACCCAAGCAAGCAGTGCCACGTTCTTTCTATTTTAATATGACAGACTTGGTGGGTGCAGAGGATTGTAGGCCGAGTTACAGATAATTTTTCATCCACTTAACTGGTTGCCTTGTTCATTAATTGAGCAGTGTATATGGTGAAACTAATGTCGGTGAGCTGGCCAAATCCTACTTGTGATGGCTGCCCAATTAAATTAAAAGTCTGGCACAGTCCATGCTATGTCCTGCTTATTTGTCCGTTTGGTAAAACGGTATATATTTCTGATGGGCATAATCGGGCTCTTTCAGTGGTTGCATGTTTTTATAAAAAAAAAAAAAACTATTTTTTTTAAATATTGCTGATCTTGATAAGAATATCTCTTTAACGGGGTTACAGGTTTAAAGCTGGCATAATAATATTAATATTTTATTTTTTCAGTTTGTGGGTTTCAAGTTTTAAAAGTTATTGTCATGCGCACAAAGTACTAGTACCAAGTACAATGAAATGCTTACTTGTGAGCAATCTCAATTTTTGACACGAAAGCGAACACTACCTAATCCTAAAAGTAATCCTCCAAAAAGCCATTATTGCCTATTTTAGAAGTCTTATAACTTTTTGATAAAAATGATCACTTAAAGGGGAGTTCCACCCACAATTTCACTTTGTAAATATAAATACCCCTGTAATACACAAGCTTAATGTATTCTAGTAAAGTTAGTCTGTAAACTAAGGTCCGTTTTGTTAGGTTGTTACAGCATTTAAATAGTTTATAATCTAGAAATAGACCGTGGCCATCTTAAGTGTGGGCATCATGAAGCCAGACTGTATGACTTCCTGGATTTCAGCTTTGCATATCTTGCACATGCTCAGTGCACAAGCAATGTAATAGGTTTCAGTCAGGTTTGCAAGGACTACTGGGAAACATGATGCCTATCCCAGAAACCCTTGCAAATAGCCTAGGCAAATAAGGAGGAGGAAGTAATGAAGGACTACAAAATAAAGGTATTTACAAGCAACAAATTAAATAAAAATTGTCCATTCTGAACAGTATGAGATTAGAGCATGCAGCACAGACAAACATAAAAAAATGGGTGGAACTCCACTTTAAGGATATGCATGTGCTCATAAACCACAGCTGGTTACCCCCCAAAAAAAGAAAGGGGCTATGCTGGATGAGCAAAGTCCTTTTAAAAAAAATAAAAAAAATAAAACGTGATCTGCTTTCCTAAAATTTAACTTTAAAAATTGGTGTAAAGATTTGAATATTCATACAATGCTGGGTGGCTGATACCTTGGACGTCTGATTTGTAAATCCATTTTGTAAAAGAAATGCCCCAGCCTGCCTCATCACAGCCTTTACAAATGCATTGACCCTCAAGCATGGAGAAGACTTTCCTCTTCCCCCATCCACCAATTATTTCCTGATTAACGAATTACAGATCTTAGAGTTAACAAATTTGAGTGTTTGTGGCTTTCTTCTGTATTAATAAATTCTACAGGGTTCATCTCTATTTGAAGAGGTGCGATCTGACATTTTATAATGTGTGTTGCCCAATACTGTGCTCAAGTCTTTACTTCCAATGCAAGTTTCCAATGAGCCTTTAATTCTAGTGCAGAGACTCAGAAAAGCAAGAAAAGGCACTATTTCGCACAGCTTGCACGACTACATAAAATTGTGTAACATTCCACCCATCCTTTTCTGCATTCTGAATTAGTATCATGATAAAAATAACTGTTTTAACATGCGAAGCGCAAACTATAATCGTCCTAAAAGTTCAGAATGGCAGGCATGTACATTATTTCCTTTTTAAAATGTATGTATTAATAGACAGTGACAGGAAGAATATTGATACATTGAATAGTGTTTTATGATCAGTGTATGTTTCTTTGTGAGTTAAATACATACAGTATGTAGTAATGTAAGGAGTTGTATGTATGTCGCCAGTGCCAGGATAAGGTCATCCATGGGCATAGGAGCTGTGGTGGGTGTAATAGCGATGTGTGCAGCAGTGTTAATTTTGGCATCAAATTTCTATTTAGTTTTATTCAGTCTTTTTAATAAACAAAAAAAAAAAAAAAAAGCCATTTTAAAGACACCATTCACACTTATGTGACTTGTCATGCAATTTTGAACATCTATATTATATATAGAAATAATTTTTTAACTATTGCTTATTGCTAAAAAAACGCATCTCATTCAAAGTCACAACCCCCCTCCCCCTTCTTCTAACCATTCATATGTGCGACCTAAAGTTGCAGCCACTTCAAAGTAGTTCTTGCACTACTTTTTGGTCTGACTTTCAGCCATAGACTTCAATGTTAAAGTGGTTGTAAACCCTCCTATAGTACCTTTCTACGTTCAAAGCATACTGCAATAACTTATATATAGCCCAGTTTTATTTTACCCACAGCTGCACCGCTCCTGAAAAATCGGTCCCCTGCAGTGACGTATTGGAGGCTATCAAATCCTTCACAAACGTGCCGTGCCGACGTCATCAGCACTCGGCAGCATCTATTTTAATCCTGCGGGAGCTCCGGTGATCCGCCGATATGGTTCCTCCTATCGATGGTTCCCCTCTTGACTGCGCAGGCGCAATCCGAGCCGACGGAAATCGCCGAACCTGAGCAGCTGTAGCAAGAGGTCCAGGGCGACGTGGAATTTGCTGTAAGTGGCCAGTTGGCTGCACTCGCTCAGCCTCCTGGCTCTTTTTTTTTTTTTAACATCCTCCAATCCACAGGGATGTTAAGGAATGAGCCTGGATGCAGCCCGAGGTTCGGAGATTTCTGTGGGCTTCGCCTGCGCAGTCAAGCAGGAAACCATCTCGATAGGGGAACTAGATTGACAAGACATCGGCACTTGCAGGCCATGCAAACATCGGGTCTATGGCCAGCAAGATGGGAAGAACTGCGTGATTACGCCAGGAAGGGCGTAAATATGATCCGCTCTGGAACACGATTCCAGGCGTCAACATGGTGCAGCCTGATACAATGAGATCACTATAGAATGCACGGAAAATGTATATAGAAGAATTGACATGGCAGGGTACTTTTGTGATATATATAAAAAGTAATGATTCAAAGATGAATGTAGATTCTGTGGGCTGAGTTTACTTCCTTTTTAACCCTCAAAATTTGCATGAAAGTCATACCTGAATGTTCTACAATGCAACAGTTGGCCGTCATCATTGGTTAAAGCCGCATCAAAGTTGCACTCCGAAATCGGTGCAATCTTGGAGTTGTATACAGTATGTGTGAATAAAACCTTAATTGTATTTTGGTCATCTTTTAATGTTTTGGTTGTAATTAAGTCGACCAAAATGGTGTGAATTTCGAACATATCTATGAAATTAACATTGTTGTGTACAGCACACCTTATCAAAATATATGTAAACATATGAATTTAATGGTGGCATACTGTATATTCCATCCTAGCAGTTTGCCTTAACTGTAAAATATGCAGAAGGAAATGCTCTTGCATCGGTGCGAGGGGGAAAAAAAATGCCTGTGTGTTGGTGGTGTCACTAAAAGGAAAAGCTGATCCTGTGTCTGTAGTGTCACTGTAAGGATAAAAAAAATCTGTTGGTGGTGTGTTTAAGGCTGAATGTGCAGTGACCAGCATTTTACATTGGGTTAATGTACTAATAAATGGGAATGTTCACACAACAAGTTGTATGAATATTCACCTCAATTATCCAGCCATGTGCAGATAAGTAAACTTGGATTTGTTTTTCACATGATCGAATAACTGAAGTCAATATTCTCACAATTTGTGTGAAGGATTTTAAAGCAGAACTCAAGTTATGATCGTAATTTCCATCAGCTGTCGGGGGGCTGCCACAATGCATTTTCACCCCCCTTCCTGACCAGGCCAATTTTCAGCGCTGTAACACTTTGAATGACAAATGTGTGGTTATGCAGTACTGTACCCAAATATTTTTCACCACAAATAGAGCTTTCTTTTAGTGGTATTTGATCACCTCTGCGTTTTTTATTTCTTGCGCTATAAACAAAGAAGTGCGACAAGTTTGGAAAAAAAAACACACTTTTTTTGCTATAATAACTATCCCATTTTTTTTTATTCCTCAGTTTAGGCCGTATTCTTCATATTTTTGTTAAAAAAAAAATCGCAATTGGTGTATATTGATTGGTTTGCGCAAAAGTTATAGCGTCTACAAAATAGAGGAAAGATTTATGGCTTTTTTTTTCCGTGGCATTATGGCGGACATATCTGACACTTTTGACACTATTTTAGGACCATTTATTTATACAGCGATCAGTGCTATAAAAATGCATTGATTACTGTATAAATGTCACTGGCAGGGAAGGGGTTAATGCTAGGGGAAGATCAAGGGGTTAAATGTGTTACCTAGGAAGTGATTCTAACTGTAGGGGGAGGGGACTGAACAGGGGAGGAGACCGATCGGTGTTCCTCTGTACTGGGAACACACCATCGACAGGTCCATGGTCCTGCTCTGTTATCGGGCAATCACGGCCGCTGGGCAAGCGCATCGGCTCCTAAGCGATGTGGCGGGCTCGCGTGCACCCCCTAGATGGCGGGAAGCCGAGGACGTCCTATTACTCCCGCCCAGGATGGGAGAAACCTCCTGTGGACGTCATTTGACGATGGCTGAGATGGGGAAGTGGTTAAAGCTCCCTAGATTTCTGGCAACATTAACACGTAGATTATTTTTTATTTTATTTTTTTATATATATTGTATGTATGTATGTATAATTTTTTTTTTTTTTATCAAAAGGGCATTTAATGTTTTTCAATGATTTATTGAATAGACTAAAATGGAGCAAATAAAGGGACAGTAAAACGATGACACCACATAGTAGGAGGAATCAACTTGTCTGCCTTCTAGCATTTCATTGTGAATTGTATAGGAGTGGACTTTGGCAGTTCTAATTGTTTGCATATGAACAAAACACAAATATTTCAGAATCCTAGGTCCAATGTAGCCACTATATTTCATCAAGTTGCAAACAAATTATTTTAGAATCCTTTTTTCGTTTTTTTTTTTTTGCATATTTGTATCTTGTAAAAAAAAAAAAAACACTTTAGAACATAAAATAAGTAAGTAAATGACTAAAATGAATAGCGAAAATGCTAAAGCACATTTTTCCCTTATTATTCATGTCATCAGTTTTCGTTTTTGTGAGTAAGGATGAAGCACAACAAGGGGAAAACTAGAACCAACATGTCTCATGAGCACCTTGAGAATGCATTGAGAATTGCTATTCCATCCATCCAATTATTGAACCAAATATTGATGTGCTGGTTGACGCTGATCTAAAAACGGTGTCAAATATTGCACTTGTTTTATGTTGCCTTCCTTTTTTTAGTATATGTATGTATGTATGTGTGTGTGTGTGGGTGATTTGTTAAACTTGTGATCTGCTCATAAGCTGTTCTTATCTATTTTTATGTGTGGTCCAAGACGGTTCCTCTTCTTCCAAAGTGACTCAGGAAGGTCAAAAGGTTGGACACCTCTGCTTTAAACCATTTCCTTTGAAGCCAGGTACTAGTGCCACAAGTCAATGGATCTTGGCACTAAAATATGCAAAGCATTCATAAAAAAAATGATTTTACTCCAGAAAGAGAATGAAACCTCCAAACAATGTAAATAAAGTGCTAGCATTAGCATATTTTGAGCCTTACAAAAAAATAAATAAGAGTATATAAAAATAGTCTGCCTGCTCAGTCCACTTCTTTTGAAAACACTAGATGTTCCTTTTTATATGAACAAGTTTCTGCTGTGACTTTAAACACTTGTTCAGAAGAAATTGTGTTTGGACTTAAAGCGGAGCTCCACCCTAGAGTGGAACTCCCGCTGATCGGAAACCCCCCCCCCCCCTCCGGTGTCACATTTGACACCCTTCAGGGGGGAGGGTATTTGCACCCACTTCCGGCCACACAGTCTCGGGCAGACTGCAGGCATGACGTCACCTCCCGTCCCCCCCGTTGTGTTCTGGGAACACTCGGCTCCCAGTACACAGCGGGAGCCAATCGAAAGGCGTAGCGTGACTCGCAGCGGAAGCTCTGATCCCACGCTGAGCTGTCAGTCACGGCTTCACCGTGGAGGTGGGTGCAGAGGACATGTCCGTCAACGGAAGCCCTATAGTAACTCTATGGGTGACGTAATTTCCTATTAAGTTCACAGCTGTTGTCGGCCCTGTTCTCTGCTGAGCTTCCACCGCTGAAGATCAGGTCAGATTGCCTGCAGAAAAGGTAAGTATACAGATTTTTTTTTTTTTTTTTTTTCAGGGATAGAAAGGTTAGTGTTAGAATGTTGGTGGCTATAGCTGCAGGGGTTTTTAGTTTTAGCCTGGACTTTCACTTTAACCATTATTGGCACTGCAATGTCAGCCTGGGATTGAAGTGTGTTTCTGAAACATGTGGAAAAGCGCATATTTTTGTGTGGTTTTTATCACATTTAGAAAACGCAAAGGTGTAAATGCAGCCCTAAAGACCAGTCTTATAGAAACACCTAAAATGTTCACAACTATTTCAGAAGAAAAAGTACACATGTGCTACTTTTTTAAAGCTATAATACTTTAGCACTCAAAAAGGTGTGATTGTGAAGAGATTTTCCTTTAATTATAAAATGCTATGTGTATCTTACAAAAAATTCCCCCCCCCCCCCCCCCCAAAAAAATCAACTTTTGGTTTTGTGTTGGGCTGCATTCATAGTGGTCTTGGGCCGCATGTGACCTGTGGGCCGCAGGTTGGACACCCCTGGTTTAAAGTGAGACTAAATTCACATATTTTTTTTTTAAATAAAATTATAAATGCATTATATTTAAAGGGTTAGTTCTTCGTTATAAAAAAAATAAATAACTGCCTATGCAGATAAGGGGTGTGTCTGAACATCAAAACGAACCTCAGCTTTTGCCTAAAGTTAAATAATGCTCTTTTTATAGGTGCAGTTAATTTACATACATCAAAAAGCCTGACTGAAAAACCCCAAGAATGATGCTAGACTATTGCCAAGGAAGACCCATCTATTGGGAGCTTTTGTCATTTTTTCCAGGAGACATTGCGGAGGTCTGCCGCAAGTTATCGCGGGATTTAGAAAGAACTTGCTTAAAGTTCTTTCTAAATCCCGCGATAACTTGCGGCAGACCTCCGAAATGTCTCCTGGGAGCAATGACAAAAGCTCCCAGAAGACATTGCGGCATCGAGGAAGTGACGGAATACCCACACACTACCCGATGAATCCATATACAGGAAGCGGCCAGTAACAAAGGATTACTAAGGTTCGCCTGCCCCTGACAGTGACTCGAGCTGGGCATCGCCGCTTAGTGAAGGATTGGCTCGGGCGGCTCGGCTGCTCTCGGCTGCTCTAGTCTTGCAAAGGGAACTGCGTTCCTGCTGTGAAAAAAGTGCAGGAACTCCGTTCCCACGCGTTCCCGCAGGACTTGAGCCCTGCTGGGTACCATCTGTGGGCAAGCTTTGGCTTTGCATCCGTCTTAGAAAATTGGTAACCAAGGCCCGCCATACACGACTTTCGACTTTCGGCCGGTTTCTGCTGAGATTTGAACAGTTAATGGGCAGGCTGAATGTATCAAGTTGACCAATCAACTTGGGTTCAACCAGCCTACCAGATTCTCTTGTGATTTATTTCTAGGGGTTGCAGCATATTTGGCAAGTACAGAGTATATAAAATAATATGCAAAGTGGTTGGAGGGAAGCTTCAAAATGGCAAAGATGTTTTTATAACAGATTATGTGAGCAGACTGCAGTAGTTCTTTAAGAAGGCTGATTGGCAGGAGTTTCAAGCAGTGGGATCCCTGCCCAGGGGAGAAAGGGGATACATAAACAGATCTTTCAATTTGTACCTGTAAACAAAAATCTATTTCAAGGTGCTTATAATATTACAAATAGTCTAAAATTAGACTTTATTTTTGTAACCGTAGACAATCGCACACACTACGTACACAGATTTCTATCTCCTACCTTACCCCTTCTCTCTAGACCACATATGCAGGTGTCTAACTTGTATAAAAAGAAAGTTCAAACTCAGTCACTGAATATATTCCAGTGTAATTGGAGACTTTTACTGTAATGTTGCACACAAGCTTAAATGCTATTCTGAAGAAAAGCTAAGAATGCTGTATTGCATAACAGCTAATTTGGTATATAAATAGGTTAAAATGATGGCTGATTTATATTTAACGCTCAGTTTTTACGCATGTTCAGCAGCAATTTAATCACTTATGCAGTTTTTTTTTTTTTCAACCACGCTATAGCCGAATGATGGCTACAGCGCGGCCGGCTTGTTCTGGGAGACGTCATATGATGGCCTCCTCTGATCGTGCCCACTGTGGGGCTCGGGTGGCGTGCTCTGATCAGATTGAGTTAAAGAGCCAATCAGCGGCTCTTTACCACGTGATCAATTTTGTCCAATCGCAGCTGATCACGGATGTAGACAGAAGCCGATTTATCGGCACTCTTTTACTCTGCTGACAGAAGAAAGCTGATAACTGGCTTGTGCAAAAGGAACATGTACACTGATTGGGGCACTGATTATCAGTGCAGTCCCAACAGTGCTGCCAATCGGTACCCACCAGTGCTGCCTCAGTGCAGCGCACATCAGGGAAGGAGAAAATTTACCAGTTTGCAAAATTTTATAATAAAATGTGATAGGTGTGTGTGGTTTTTTTTTTTTTTTTTTTTTAAACATTTTTGGTCTTCGTTTTTATTTAGCAGAAAAAAAAAAACGTGGTAATTAAATACCACCAAAAGAAAGCTCTATTTGTGTGAAAAAATATATAAAAAAATAAATTGTTTGGGTACAGTGTTGCATGATCGTGCAATTTTCATTGAAAGTGTAACAGCGCTGAAAGCTGAAAAAAAGTTTTGGGCAGCAAGGGGGTAAAAGTGTCCAGTAGGCAAGTGGGTAATCCTTGCCTGTGTTCCTGTTTAAGCTGGTGCCATGATCACTACCCCCTGGTTTCCTGTTTCAGGGTGATTCCTCTTCTCTTGCAGCGTCTTTATGGAGCCACCATTGCATTACACTGTATGCATCAATAGAAACACATGTCCCTGTACCCTAGGATTGCAAGGCACTCCTCTGCTCCTCTGCCAAAATAATTTTGTATATGCAGTAAAGCATGCTTCTTGTACTCACTGTGGAACCTATGGGGTTAATCCTCTGCATTGTGTGAAAAGGCTGTTTGATCCTATCTTCACTGATCCTCCCTTCACTGAGCCTCCCTTTTACTGTCCCCAATCCATCTGCTAATAGAACAGAGACCTTGGAGGCATTCTGAACTTGCTCAGTTCGGTATAAATTGCTAGAGAAGTGCATGTGAACAACTTGGGGGCCAATCCGCAATTGCCAGACAGAAGGTCAGGGCTCATAATTCGGAACTCCTCCTACAAGCTTTAACCATTGCTCTGCCAGACACTGATTTAAGTCACAAGACTGCTATATACTGCTGATGAGAGAGGGTATTTTGGCTGCTTATATTTACAAAAATAATTGCATTTCCACGTTCTGTGAAATGTGGGAGACCAGATATAGTGAATGCAGGGTCCTGGGTTTAGTAACACTTTTAACAAATAATTTACTGGGAATTTTATTGTGCTCAATGTGTTAAAGTGGTTGTTAAGCCATGGTCATAACTTTATATAAACCGGTTTGTTCCCTAATGCTGTGTGCCCCTGTCTCCTGTGTTTTATTAAAAAGCTGTGTAAGCCCGATTTCAGAGCGCCGCTCACGTGACTGGCCGTCTCTCCTCTCTCCCGATCTCACAGCTAGAGTGGGGGGGGGGGTGCTGATAATCCACTGCTGACGTCAGTCGGGAGGAGAGAGTCGGCCAGTCAAGTGAGTGGCGCTCTGAAATCAGGTATACGCAGCTTCTTCTTTAAAAAAAAAAAAAAAAAAACGCAGACAAGGGCACACAACATTTGGGAACAAACAGAATTATATAAAATTATGACGGTTAATGCAGCAGCAGGAGGAAAGGGTGGGCCCTGACACGGAGTGGGGAGGAAGGAGGGGGACAGAAGATGACAGGAGAGCTGCAGATGACAGAGGCATGTAAACTGACCATGATGTCAGGACTCGGCAGCCATGATAAACCATGGTCCGTGTACAGAACCCGGCAGGATCAGCCAGGCATTGCAGGTGATACTGGGGGCCAAATTACACAGCACAAGCGCTGTGCTGTATAACAAGCTTTAAGGGAACAGGATGCACATTTATGTTATGTAGCACTACCCCCGTAGGAGCTTCTGGTTTGAATTTGGGCCTGTTGTTGCCTTACCTCATTTGTCTTGGGGTCCTCCTTGAAGAGTTATTCACAAATGTCTGCACCAACACTTAGTCTCTTTTTCCAAGGTTTTATTAAACAAAACTCGGTCAGAGGGATGGAGGGTTAGGGGAGATTCGGATACTTTGCTTTTGTGGATCACGAGTACGTTCTTGGATCGAGAGGACAAACCGTTTCTACACTGGATTCAGCAACCACCGGATAGGCTGGTGCGATGCTCGTTCAAAAGTCTCTGCCACAGACTTGATGAGTGCCGTCGTGCCGTTGCACAGTCCTCTGCCACAGACACTTTGCAAAAGTTCCAAAGACACGGCCACACAGTACCAGGATCTTTCAGCCAGCCGACAATACTGTGAGGTAGATTGGCCAGGATGCGTCCCCTAATTGAATCCTCAATTATTTAGCTTCTTCCTGCAAAGAAGACAGCACAGGACCATCCCTGGACCAGTAGGCCCCAGAAACTCCTGGGCCTACTCTCAGTGGCGGAGCCTTGGGCCAGCAGGCCCAGAGGCCGGAAAAACACTGCTAGCACATCCCTGAGGCCCATCAGGATCTGAAGACCCTGCCAGAACAGTGTCTATCCCTTAAGTACCCTCTCCCAGAATGCACAGCTGACCTATGGTGACAGGGACACCCACAGTCAAGTGGAAAAGGTGCAACACAGCTAAACTGGAACAGAAACAAATAATTTAGCGTAATCATTCTGAGCTAAACTACAGCTCAGATAACTTACATTTACAAATGGTGCCCACCCAAGAGAAGCAGGGTGCTAAAAAAAATTCAGGGTAACGGATAATTTAAACTAAAAAATGCCAAGGATGTAATACTAATTTAAATCTAAATGTGGCTTCCCATTCTAGTATGAAAGGGTTAAAGGGGGACACCAGACTAGCATGGTTCAGGGATATACTTGGTTATCTGGCTGCAGCAGAACTGTAAGCGCATTACTTTTTTGTTTTATTAAGGTAGGAGGAACAGTGATGCAGTGCCTCACAGTAACCAATTGGGTACTGACATTCATAAGTTTAAAGTATAATCGGGCTAGCTAAAGCTGATTTTCTAATTAGTTTTCTATGATTTAATAACTTATACATCTTGCTTCTAAAGCCCATAGGATTTTATTGGCATTATTCAAAGGACAATGGAGCACAGTTACTCATAGTTTTCAGTGAGCCATTAATTACATTATTAATTAACATATAATGTCTTATTAAAAGCCAGGGTAAAGACCAATGGCGTATTAATCCTCAGCAAGCAGAATACATTAAGCGCCCATTTGCTTCTTTGCACTGGTTTAACACGTTACCGTTCATTGTGTTAAGTCAGCCCAATGAAAAATATTATTATTATTATTATTATTATTATTATTAATAATAATAATATACATGATTTATATAGCGCCAACAGTTTACACAGCGCTTTATAATGTAGAGGGCAGACAGCACAATTACAGTACAGTTCAATACAGAAGGTACAGGAGGGCCCTGCTCATTGAGCTTACATTCTAAAGGGAGGGGCTGTTACAAAAGGTAATGGCTGCAGAGAATGATTTGATGGGGGTAGCTCGGTGACAGTTGTTAGGTGGGTGTGGAATCTTTCAGGGATCTCCTAAAGGTGGACATGGTAGGGGCTGATCGGACATACTGGGGCAGGGAGTTCCAGAGGATAGGAAAGGCTCTGGAGAAGTCCTAAAGCAGAGCATGGGAGGAGGTAACAAGGGAGCTAAAGAGCAGGAGGTCCTGGGAGGAGCGGAGGGGGAGAATTAGGCGATATCTGCAGATGAAGTTGGTGATGTAGATTGGGGCGATGTTGTAAATGGCCCTGTATGTTGTGGTTTTGCATTTTACACCATGGGGTAGGGGAAGCCAGTGAAGGGATTGCCGGAGAGGAGCAGCAGTCAAGAATCAGTTAGTGAGGTGTATTGGTCTAGCAGCAGAATTTATAATAGACTGAAGGGGGGATAGCCTGTGTAAGGTTAGACCATTAAGGAGAAAGTAGCAGTAGTCAAGGCGGGAAATAATCGAGGAGTGAATAAGTTGCTTTGTGGTGTCATTTGTCAGGAAGGGTCGAATTCTGGAGATGTTGCAGAAGTTAAGGCGGCAGGATTTAGCCAGTGATTGGATGTGGGGGCTGAAGGAGAGGTCAGAGTCAAGGATTACACCCAGCACCCTGGCATGTGTGGAGGGGACCAATGGTTGTGTTCTTGCTTTTAATGGTAAAGTCATGGAGGGGGGGGGGGAGAATCGGAAAGGAGGAAATGTAACAAGCTCAGTTTTAGAAAGATTGAGTTTAAGTGGTGTGACATCCATACCGATATGTCATTCAATAATAGGCTGCCAACACACCCTAGCAGGCTTTAAAAAATAAAAATAAAAAAAGAAACCTAACCCACAAGGCACCAGTGTATTGGGGTGCCATTCACAATGAATGTCATCGCAGTGTATGGTACCATAGTTTGTGGAAATTTGCCGAATACCGCAACACATACTTTTAAATGGACCCTCCAGGGGTTTGGAGTGCACACAGTGTGGGAAAATTTTCTGAATGGTTGCTAGAAGACCCCGTTCACGTGGTCAGCGCCGGCCGTTGGCACTAAAGCACCGCTTGTTTTAGCGGTGCTTTTTGGCCGCTAGTGAGGCAGTTTTTCCCTGGGGGGGGGGGGGGAATCAAAGGATAAAAACTCTAGTTTTGCAGCGCTTTCAAAGTGCTTTGGAAGCGCTGCTCATTCATTCCAATGGGCAGGGTGTTTTGGGTACGCTAAATACAGCGCTCCCAACCTGCCCCAAAGATGCTGCTTGCAGGACTTTTCATAGCTTCCTGCAAGTACACACCGCCCAGTGTGAAAAGATGCACTGCAATGAATGGGAGGCGGTTTTCAGGCGCTTTGCAGAGGCTATTTCTAGCGCAAAAGAGCCTGGAAAAACTCCCTAGTGTGAAAGTAGCCTTAGTTGGAGCACTTTAATTATATTTGCATTATGCTGCTAAATGTGTCTTTTGTAAATACTTAGGCTTCATGTACACCAGACGTTTTTACAACCTGAACGATTTTAACTTGACAGATAGTAACCCACTTTCAAAACGTCCGTTTTGCCGTATTTGCGTTTTTAGAAGCGTTTAAAAAAACATTATTAAAAATGTATATATTTTTTTTGAAAAATAGGGGGGGGGGGGAATGCCTGTAAACGAAATGCACGGTAACTCATGTTTAGCCGCATTTCATTTACAGGCATTTTTCATTTTTTTTGCGTTTCCAAAAAAAGCCTCTAAACGCAACTGCCTAGAAACCATTATAAATGACCCTTTGTACATGTACTGATAAGATAACATAGAGGAGAGTTCAGGAGCAGTTGAGAAAAAAATGCCCAACTGCTCCTAAACTTCCGTTTTAGCAGCAGCAGTGTACATGAGGCCTTAGTGTAGTTGAGAAACTGAAAAATTGTGTAGTTCAGATTTTGCAATGTTGCCAAGACTTACTTTTTTTTTTTTTTTTGTGTTGGGAAGCAATCAATCACCGAACGAATAGAACACACATTTTCCTATGGTGCAAAAGCTGCACATGTAGCGGCAATCCATTACACCAAGCTGTAGCATTGTGTGATCATGCAATATTAATCGCTACTGCATGCTTCTTGTATAGAAAAAACTATAGTGAGCCATTTGTTCCCTCCATTGCAGCTCCAGTCTAAATTTGCAGAGTAGTAATTTTTTTTTTTTTTTTTTTTTTTTTATAATCAATTTTTTTACATAATATAATTTTTTTTTTTTTTTTTTTTTATTATAAACTTCTGCATATCCATTCAATATTATAAATTTTTGTATTCCATATTTACATAAATTTAAAATTTTTACATAATTTTTTTTTTTTTTTTACAAATAAATGTTACAAAAAGTAGTAACCTACTGCCTTTTTTAAAAACTTGGACAGTACTACCGAATAGCGGAAAAGTCAGTTTTCTAAGGCCCCTTTCAGACTGAGGCAGGAGCTGCGGTTGCGGTATAACGCCGCTAAATATAGCGGCGCTATACCGCCGGGATTACCACGGGATTCGGCCGCTAGCGGTGCAGTGTTAACCCCCGCTAGCGGCCGATAAATGGTTAATACCGCCCACAATGCGCCTCTATAGAGGCGCATTGTGGGCGGTATTGCCACGGTTTCCCATTGTTTTCAATGGGAAGGAGCGGTATACATGCCGCTCCTCTCACCGCTCCAAAGATGCTGCTGACAGGAGATTTTTTTGTCTCCCGCCAGCGCATCGCCTCAGTGTGAAAGCCCTCGGGCTTTCACATTGAGTCTGCAGTGAAGGAGTTTTTCAGGCGGGATAGTAGCGCTATTTTTAGCGCTGTACCGCCTGAAAAACTCCTCAATGTGAAAGGGGCCTTAATTATTTACTGATATGAATACATTTCGGTTTTTACAATGTAGGCTGAGGTAAGTGCTAAATATAGCCCAAATTTTCACCTACTGGTTGAATAGAATATATCATTTTCAGTATATACCTGACAACAAAAAAATCTATTCAAACTGCTATACATGCAGTATATATGGTTGTTGCTGTCATTGTTGGTGACAGCTGCCTCTCAGCTAAGACTTACAATTATAGAACTCAAGGTTGCCAGCATTCATGAATGGAAATTTGCGCTTAAATGGTTTTCATCAATGTCCTTCAATTTGCTCAATCCATCTAATCAGTAAATGATTGGGTTTGTCAATTGGGCTTGGCATCTGCAGTCCTAATTGCATTATTACATGCTACCCTAGGCACTACATAAAGCTATTTTCAAATTGTTTTATAGAGATGTGACTTTTTTTTTCTACTTTTGGCATGACGGATTTATGTACGTCAAAGGCCACTATTGCGAAAAGTATTGTATTCTGATAAATTGTATGTAATGGTATGGATTCCTTGTATTTTTGCTGGGCAGCTCAGCTCAGCTATATATATATATATATATATATATATATATATATATATATATATAATATATTGTGTGACAGGAAGTCGGGTAAATCTGTGGGTGTTGTCACAGATGGGAGATACACTTCTGCCTTGTTTAGACAATACACCAATTGTTATTAGGCGTCGGCTGCAAAAGTAGCCAGAAAAGGTCTAAGGGCGTTGGAAAACTTCAGCTGTTCAGAATGAGGCAGTTAAGGCCTCTATAAGTAATCCAGAGGATTACCACTGATTTCCTGCATCGTGAGGCTTTCTGAGTGAAGGAGAGCAGCAGCTGAAAGTCTTCTGAGGAGGTGAGGTGGAGATTGATTTTTCTGTGTGATAAAAATCAAAGAGAGACTATTGTTTTTCTGCTGTATGACCAGCAGTGTCTGCCCAGCACTAGGCTGTGCCAGACTCCATAGATGGGTTCCTGTGTGGAAGGTAGACGCCCAAAGTGGCCAGGGTTTATTTTATGTTTGATTTTGTTTATGCTGTGTGGATGCTTGCACTTGTTTCCAGCAAGATGGAAGAATAAACCAAAATCTTTGTTTTCAACTGTCTTCGACTGCCTGTCTGTATAAATTCAGTGTGTAGTGAACCCATCCAGGGGGTCACACACCCCGCTACCGAGCTAACCATATAATCTCTCTCTCTCATAGAAGCTGTAATATAATGTAATAATAGTACTTGCAGTAAACAGTTATGTGGATGTAATACTTTTTTTTTGGCTTCTTTTAATATTGTGTGATGAGGCCAACCTAGATTGATTGGACCTTGCATTTTTACAGCATAGTCCACTTTAAATGTAGTCAAGGTGTAAAAGCACCTTTTAGCAATTGATCTTGTTTTTTTACAGGCTATTTTTTACTAAATTTGTATTCCTTTTTCAGGCCACCTAGGTTCTAAAACACCTCCAGGTCATCTATGTTTTGCATGTTTAGAAAAAGTCAGTTTGAGCATTACGAGATGTTTTTGACAGAAGTTGTCTTATTTTTGCATCGGACTTATTAAAGCTCCATATTTTACTAGCAAAAGAAGGTACAATTCTCACAATGTACACAACCAATTTCTTAGAAAAACATTGTTCTAAGGGCCCTAGTGTAAAGCAATTTAACAGAGGTCCCTGTTGCATACACTAGCAAGTGTCTGTGACAAACAACGTTTAGTCTTATGATCCACTATGCTCCAAGTGAGGTCCTGCCTGGATTGTGTAGCTGCCCAGGTTGCAGTTTTGACTATTTAGTCCCACGAGCCAACTAGTAATAAGGATTCCAGATTTACTATTTTATTCCCCGGGAAAGACAACTTTTTTATAGTTTGCAACTGCAGATCTTTTTCTTTTATTAACTATGACTAAGGCTTTTGGCCGAAACACGTAGGAGTTCTGCTGGGCTTGTTTAGATATCCCAGATCGCTTCACTTTTACCAAAGTACTGTATAGGATTTTTATGGGGCTCCTGCTCTTTTCAAATGTATCCTTTGCGTCTTACCTGCACTAGCGCACTTTTCTTTTCTTCTTGTTGCTGCTGTGTTCAGTACCTCCCTGGTGTGCGATTTGCAAAGCTGCAATGGTCCATGTGAATTGTTTCAGGCATTGTACTTTTTTTTATTTTATGCAGCATATCCAGGGGACAGTTTTTGGTTATTTAATTTTTTTTTTGGTCTTTTGGGTTACCTATCGGTGAGCGAACACTGGGATTTGGTGTTGGTATGAAACTTATTCCATAATGGGCACAAACGTTGACTGCAGTAGGGAATTCTGACTGGATAGCTGAAAACAGATAGAATAAAGCTTATATACTGTACACTATGCAAATTTCATTTGGTTCCTTATGAATCGGCCAAAACCCACAGTGGGTGTCCTTGTTGCCACCCTCCCAAGTCCCAACAGACCTCTTTCAATTGAAGAATCAAAGCAGGATAAATAATTGTCATCCCAATCTGATGCATCCATTGTTCAGGTATTCTGATAGCCGCTGCCTGCTGGCTGTCATTATACAGTAGCTGCAGCGGGAGATTAGTTTGTTCTTTTATATAAAATGGATGAAGAAATCCTGATAGATTTTTCTTTCAGTCCTCCAGGCAAAAAAAAAATAGTGTATGGCCAGCTCAAATTTCAGTTTGCCAAATGTTTTTTAAACAAAACCCTCACTAGCAGGTGAAGTTGATATTGGATAGAGTAAGGTCTATTTGTAAGTAGTAATTCATAACCACTCGCTAGATTTATCTTTTAAAGGAATGTAATTGCTCTAGGCTAATAAATGTTGCTGTAACTTATTAAATAAGCCAGTGTCTTTTAGACACACATAAGCAAATATGAGGAAAACTGTGACTCCAATCAGAACTAAACACATTTATTTTTTAACACATTTTTTTTGTGTGCTGGCAACGGATCTCTATAGTGGAATAAGGTAATGCAGATTCATAGACTAAATAAAATTGTTTCACCAGGAATGTGGCTAGTTGTGATTTTTTTTTTTTATGTATTTGTTTGGAATTCTTCTTACATTATTTCTGTCTAGAAGAAATGGCTTTCTGATTTTTTTTTATTTTTTTTATATTTTAGCATAGAGGTCACACATTTCTCAGCGGCACACTCAGTCACGTAACAATCTCTAGCATTTAGATAAGTTGTCTGAGGATTTATTAAAAATGCTGAACACATCATTGGTTCACCACAGGAATGGTAAATAGGGAGATGTAGGAGAGGAGTAAGAACCTCTCTGCAAACCTTGTCATTTGTGGAACATGTAATTTTCAGTCAATATGCATTCTTTTCCAATGACCAGGTCATGTGATTAACATTACTGTAGGTTTACAGACATTGGTATTCTTCAAGACCATTGAATTCTAGTCTAATTCTTAAGCAATCTTGACCATGTCTGCTGTAGATGGAATTATCACAAATCATCTTTAGATTACATTTTATGCCACCAACTGTAATAAAGATAAATCGGAGCATTTTTTTATATTGCAAATGGTTTAAATGTTATGCATGTATGTGTGTGATAGATAGAGATATATCTCTCTATCGCCTGCGTACTTTATGGTACCGGTGCTAGTTAAATTTAGAGAGAGATCAGAGTGTATTTAAACTCCTGATCCAAATTGTTAAAACTGGGTCTCTCTCAGCTTGGCTGTGCTGTAGGCTATTCTGTTGCATTGGGGTGTTCTTCTAACCCTGGTGCTGCAGGTGGCAGCAGTGGAGTCAAGGTTTTGGTGCTCTTTCCCAGCAGCCAATCAGGAGGGTTTGGCCTCGCTGTGCATGCTGGGGAGGGGTATTTATGAGGCAGACACCATTGGTTCTGGGCCTTCTTCTTCGAGTGTGGCACCCACCTTTTAGGATGACCACATCACAGCACCCCAGGGATATGGCCTACCGGGGCGTGCGTGCCATGCGGTGTTCCTGGTTCCGGGACCATGTTGGCCCGGAGCATCTGAACAGCGATGGGAGCCCAGTGAGCGACTGGGTTCCAACATTTGAGGATCCCAAGCTGTATTTCTGTTTGGTGGAGACTCCGTCCTGAGGAGCGCCATTGAGAGGCTGGCTATCCAAAAGGACCTCGACAAAGCACCAGGGATCGGGGTAGCCGAACACTGAAGGATTGATCCCCTGTCAGTCGGTACCTGAGCGACAAGTTGAAGGAGATCCAGATGTAATTTATCTAATGAGGATTGCCTCCGTAACTACAAGTCAGAGAGGGCCTGTGGCAGAGGTGTCTCCCTGAAGTTCACCAAGGAGGGTCTGTGGCAGAGACTTTATCCTACAAATGTTCGAGTGATACTCTGGCTGCCAGGTCAGTGAGAGAGGCCTGTCCGGGTACACTAAACCCACTCAGGCAGGAGTGGCGCAAAGAAGTGTTACGCTTGGGAGCAGGACTGTTTCCCTATTATCACGCCTGAATCTGCTGTTCTACTTTCTTCTTCAACTTTACATTCCTCACCACAAGTTTTTTATTGGTTTTTACCCGGCTGGGTAATAAGGAGCACAGCAAAGAGCACCTGTTGTGGACATTTCTTTACTTCTACCAAATGCAATATGCATCATTCACCCCTAGGAATTCGGGGGAGCCATGAGGTAATCGTGCCACCCGAAACAACCAGGAGCTCCTCCGGGGGTAGTGATGTATAAATATTTGACAGAGCTTGTGATTTTAATTGCTTCAAGCTTCTCTTTTCACTTTGGTTTTTTTTTTTGTGTGTTTTTTATATATATATATATATATATATATATTGACCATTTCCTATAGTTTCCTGACTCTGTGACAATGTTGTCGGTAAGAAGTGAAGGGAAATTTTCCCAAGAGTACAGAGGGGAAAAAAAGAATATATGGACTTGGGATTCAAACTGTCATTTTCCCAATACAGAGTTTGGGATAAAGATGCTGTTTAAAAACTGTTCATTTGTATACAGAGTATATTTTTGATTGCAAGATGTTGCTATGTATGCTTACAGCGTTATGGTAAAAACTGTTCGAGAATTTTCATTACACAATTGCTCAGACACCCTAGTTGAAATAAGATTGCAGTGTATCTCTAGCTATTATAGACAACAGGAGTTATATAGAGAACGTTGCTGCAGAGGAGTTCTACCTCTTTCGTCACATGATTCGCGGTCTTCTTGCTTTTGGCTGTTCTTATTCTTCCACTTGTAAACAGGAAGCAAACTGCAGATGTTAATCTTCTTGCAGTCTTTATTTTCACAGCCAACCAGGTTTCTTTCTTTCTCGGATTATTTTGTTTTATAACAGAAGCTTTAAAAGTGGAATTTATTAAAATCTCAATCCAGCCTTACAAGATTTCAGTTTGTGAGTACTCGGATTCAGTCATGACGCTGCAAGTGGTTATAAAATCTTGACTTCACTCGATGAATAGGCATCCTGTTTGAGTGGTCATTAGTGCCCACGCAATACCTTTTGCACAGTGACACCTGCTAAGTGCAACAGTCACAAGTAGCTGGAAAAGCCCTGTTTTCAATATAGTCGGTCACCTCGGTTAACTCTAATTTAACATTTTTGCAACCTATTCTTGAAAAAGGTGTGCAAGTGTCTAATTTATATCTGTAATTATCCTAGTGGGGTTGATTTACTGAAGGAAAATCCACTTTGTACTACAAGTGCACTTGGAAGTGCAGTCGCTGTAGATCTGAGGGGAAGATCTGAATTGAGAGGGAGCTCTGCTGATTTTATCATCCAATCATGTGCAAGCTAAAATGCTGTTTTTTATTTTCCTTGCATGCCCCCTCAGATCTACAGCGACTGCACTTCTAAGTGCACTTGCAGTGCGAAGTGCATTTGCCTTTAGTAAATAACCCCCATTGACTCACAGAAGTTTGTTGCACATATACATTTTTTTTTCTTAATAAATATGAGGTACTGGTTGACAGGTTTGTGGATTTGCATGTAGGTGTCTCCTATGTTTCCCACATACACAAAGGTGAGGTGCTCCAAGCATTCATGTGTGATGTAGTGAAAACAAAAATGTTGTTTTCTCAGCTCCTCCTAATAAGCTCTGTTCTAGACCCTGAAGCCTTTGTAGAGTTTTTAAGAGGGATTCCTAGGGCCACACATCTTGCCTGATAGCCAGACTGCCCTATTAGTCTCCCTATTTAGGCTGCATTCACATTGTAACGCCGTGTACGCGGCGTATTTTGCCACGATTTGTTTGTTCTTTTTTTTTTTACAAATTATTTCCATTGATGTCTATGCCCGAATGCCAATGCCGCCTGAAAAAAAGGGTCCGGGACTTGTTTTCAGGCGTACAGCGTTTCGGCGTGAGATGTGAACCATCTCATAGACATCAATGGAAATTCGCCCCTCCAGCGTATCGAGCGTCGCGCTTCAGGTGTATATACGCCGAGGTGTGAATGCAGCCTTATATACTGTATGAGGTCAGGTGACCAATGCCCAGGGCTCTCTTTTTGCTCTCTGCTGTGAGAACCTGCTGCTAGGTGAAAATGCTGATTGCTGACCAAACACTAAAACAAAGAACAAGAGTGGCCTGTTTTGGGGAACTCATTAGCGGGCTCCCTGCTTATCAGGAACTGTCAAGAATTAAGACTTTTGTTAGCAGATTGGACTAGCGCATGATTTGGACTTGAGCCACATTTTTTTTTTTTTCAGAATCCAAAAATTCGGTACAAATCCACGTTTTTGAATGTGTGTTAATGCGCTTTTGTGCACCCTTGCGTCTGGTGTTATTGCATTCTATTGGCCATTACAAAGCATTAAAGCTTGCTAATGAACGTATAAGCACGCTAATGCACATTTTCTTTATGCTCAAATTCGCCTCTTTTGAACACACACGTGACAGTTTTTTTTTTTTTTTTTTTCCCCTGTCTGTAAACTCCTCTGCCACTAAACTCCTGTAAACGCCTATAGTGTGCATGGGCACATAGGCTAACATGGAGGGGTGTTAACAGGCAGAGAAAAGCAAAAGCTCAAACACCTGTAAGAGCAACTTTATTGAGCTTCATTGTGCATGAGGCCTAAAGGTGCAGGGCAAACCTGCCTGGACTGTTGGTGGGTGTCGCTGTCTCCTGCTTGGTTTACGTTTGCCAATATCATTTGAGCCTGCACCCAATACAATATATTAATACAGGGATCCTGTTATATCATTATTTTCTTCTTTGGGAAGTCACTCTGCCTAAATTCTCTTCTTGAGTACAGTATGTTTTTGACAGGACTGCATGGTAGTGTACAATAAAAAGTGAAACATTCCTTCCAAAGTGTTACGTAATACCTTGCATTCCACATTTATTCTTTCTGCATTCACTCTGACAATTGTTATTGAAAGCTTTATTTATTCTTTATCCGGCATTTTTGCCATCTTCTGTCACCGGCCACCCACCTCCATTTCAGACCTGTAGAACATGGTCTAGGGAAGTGCTACAGGTGATGGCTGGACCAGTGGGCGGGGATAGAAGCCATCCGAGGATACAGGACTACATCCCCCCAACAGCGCTAAGAATACAAATGCAGCCTTATGCCTCTGTATTGTGCCTACAGGTGTTTGTGGGGTGGGAATAGGTGCCATTTAAACGCTGTCCCACACATGCAACCACCCATAGCAGTATGAACTTGGCCATGGGCTCATTTACGGTTGCAGTTGGGGGGGCAATTAAACATGCTACTAAGCGTAATTTTATTGCTCTCTCCCTATCACTCTCCCCATTTAAGCTGAAAACCTCGTACACACGCACGGTTTTCTCGGCAAGAACCAGCAAGAAAACTGCTGGCAGAGCTTTCTTGCCGAGTAAACCATGCGTGTGTACGAGGCTTTGAGGTTTCTCATCAAAAAACTGCCCAGAATCTAGACGAGAAAAATAGAGAACCTGTTCTCTATTTTCTCGTTGTGAGATTCTCGGCAGTGTTTTCCTGCCGAGAAACCCAAGCGTGTGTGTATACTTGCCTCTCTGTGGAAACCCGCGCATGCTCAAAATGACTTTGACGCATGCGCGGTAGCTTCCAAGGCATAGGTAGGGTGAAGTAAAATGGCGGCAAAGGCATCGAATGTGACGAGCGCATGCTCGTCGTATTTGATGACGTCACCGCGTTCATACCATTCAAAAGAACGGCGGTTCTTTTGACTGGTGTCTGTACACTCGGCCGGCAAGAGAATCTTGTCAGGAAGAAAGACGTTTTCTTCCTGACAAGAATCTGGGCCATGTGTACAGGGCTGAAGAGGAGGCAGCTGGAGGTGAACAGATGGCACTGCTGAAATATTTTGAGTTGCAGAAGGAATTATACCCCCATCACTTTCAGCATGCACTACCTTCTGCTGAAGAAAACCAGTTCAAGTGAATGGGGCCACACTGCAACCTCCCTGCAACTGCATGCAATGCACACAGGCGCTGCAATGGCAGCATATTGCCTACATATATCTACTATGGGAAGAAGAAAGAGGATGCCTGCTGAAAATACACCTCAGTTTTAGCGCAGTGCCACTGGAGAGTGAGGACAGACTGCCTTCTCCTTGTCTCCTTGTCATGTGACATAATCGTATGACTGGAGAGGGAAAGACTGAGAAGCTGCCTTCATTCCCAGCAGGTGCCACACTGAGACCGAGATGTGAACTGTGAGCGCACAATATCCTCCAGCTTCCTGTTAAAGTGCCATTTTCACACTGAGGTGCTTTGCAGGTGCTAGAACGCTAAAAATGGCCCCTGCAAAGCACCCTGAAAGAGCCGCTCCTCACACTCCAGGGCTTTCACACTGGAGCGGTGCGCTGGCATGACGCTAAAAAAGTCCTGCTAGCAGCATCTTTGGAGCAGTGTGTATACCGCTCCTGCCCATTGAAATGAATGGGCACCGCGGCTATGCCGCTGGCAAATTGCTTCTGCAGTGGCGCTTTGCGGGTGGTTTTAACCCTTTTTCGGCTGCTAGCCGGGGTTAAAAGAGCTCCGCTAGCGGCTGAATGCCCCTGCAAATACAACGGTAAAGCGCTGCTAAAAATACGACGCCCCAGTGTGAAAGGGGTCTAAAGGATTTTTTTCAATTATAATAATAAACCGGTTATACTCAACAGCTCTATGCAATCGCATTGCACAGAGCAGCCGCAAACATCCTTTCTGGGGTCCCCCGCTGGCAATCCTCCTCCTCCTCCTCCTCCTCCTCCTCCTCCTCCTCCTCCTCTCCATGTGTCCCCATAGCAAGCTGCTTGTGCTCGCTTCTGAGCTGTGTGTGCCTGTGCCCAATAGACAAACGCAACGTGCCTTGGCCCTGCTTCCTCACAGCATTTAATTGCCAGCAGCAGGAGCCAATGGCTTTTGTTCTGTATTTTGCAACTGCTTAATATTTACTCCTTACACTCTGGTCTAAATAAAATGAGGCTGTGGAAATGCCCCAACCTACATCGGTATTTGTAGGATATAAATACAAATATAAACAGCGTGTTATGTATAGAAATCCCACTAGACCCAAAAATATGTCCATTAAACATAATGGAGGAACCAAATATTTCAAAAAATACCTATATCACAATGACGAGAGGCCTGTTTCTGTCTCAAACGAATAGCCCAGAAATGTGATATCTAAATACCCCCTGAAGGTTAACCGCTTTACTACCGGCCGCCGTCAATTGACGGCGGCACGATAATCTTCTCATTCTGGGAGGACGTCGTATGACGTCCTCGCCTTACCGATGCACGTACCCGGCGGCCGCGATTGCCTAGTAACTGAGCAGGACCGTGGATCTCTGTGTGTAAACGCAGAGATCCACGTCCTGTCAGGGAGAGGAGACCGATGGTGTGTTTCTTGTACCTAGGGACACAGATGGTCACCTCCCCCAGTCAGTCCCCTCCCCCTATAGTTAGAATCACTCACTAGGATTCACATTTCACCCCTTGATCGCTCCCTAGTGTTAACCCCTTCCCTGCCAGTCACATTTACACAGTAATCTGCATATTTATAGCACTGTTCGCTGTATAAATGTGAATGGTACCAAAATGGTGTCCGATGTGTCCTCCGCAATATCGCAGTCACAATAAAAATCACTGATCTCTGCCATTACTAGTAAAAAATAAATAAAAATGCTATAAACCTATCCCCTATTTTGTAGCTGCTATAACTTTTGCGCAAACCAATCAATATACGCTTATTGCAATATTATTATTTTTTTACCAAAAATTATGTAGAAAAATACGTATGGGCCAAAACTGAGGAAATATAATTTTTTTTATATATTTTTGGGGATGTTTATAGCGAAAAAAAAGAGGTGATCAAATACCACCAAAAGAAAGCTCTATTTGTGGGAAAAAAATGATTACAATTTCTATTGGGTAAAGTGTTGCATGACCTCGCAATTGTCATTCAAATTGTGACAGCGCTGAAAGCTGAAAAATGGCTTGGGCAGGAAGGGGGTGAAAGTGCCCAGTATTGAAGTGGTTAAAGAAACTATAATAAAGAAGGAATTAATTTATACACATAGAGGGAGTAGAGCTACATTTGATGCTATTTGAAAAGGAAGGATAGAGGCTTGGGACCATGAAAAATTCAAGATGACCCAACATGGGAGATAGATGGGTATCTGTGGGGTTGAGGAGGAGGGCAGGGGAGGACAAGGGGGGGGGGGGGTTCCCCCTTCTTCTCTTTTTATTTTTTTATTTCTTTTGGGTTGGTGAATGTATCTGGATAATGAATAATTTAAAGTACTGAATAATACAAAAAAAATGAATATTGTAGAGAAACCGATGTAATATTTTATGCATACTCTAATAAAAAAAAAAAAGAAAAATCAACAAACTTCCTGACAACACTACTGATGAGTCCTAAGCATGTTCATAAGCTGGCTGTTGCCTGCAATCTTTTCCTAGTGGTGTAAAATGCCAGGCAGGCAACTAATTGTATCAAATAATTTGTTGTGATCAGAAGGTTCTATACCTGGCTGCACAAACCAACAACAGATTTAATAGATTTAATAGACTATGTAAAATGTAATTGATCATATTTAAGACCTAATTTATAGAACAATGTGTACGGTAAAAAGTTGGTAGTCTTCAAAAGTTCACACATTTTAATTTGAATTCCACATTGAGGAATCTTTTAAAAAAAAAAAAAAAAGATATGTGTTAATCTGCCTTCGCTACACAGCGTAGTTTATCATCTACACAGTATTTGCAATAATACAACCTAAACATGTGAAATATTAAAGAAACTTTTTCTGCAAAAACCTTTTTACTCTCATTTTTAAAGAGTCTATTTTATATTTCCGATTTTAAATAAATGAAAGTGTCCAGTTTAGAATGTGTTTTTTTAAAACATTCTAGTGCATTGTTCACTTTCAAAAGACCAGAATTTGTTGTACTTTGCCTGAATAAAGGTCAGCCAGTTCTCAGAAATAGTGACTGTGAAGACAAACCATTGTGACCTTGCAATCTGCTGGCCTCCTCCCAAACACCAAAGAGGTAGCCTAAGCAACAATGAAGCAATATACTTGGCCAATTAAACAGCCTGTAGCTTTTTTTTTTTCTTTTAACTGTAACTGGTGGCTTTTTAACTCTACAGTACCTGAGAGCTGAGTGATGTATATTTATAAATACATAATTATAATAAATTATTTCACAAACGTCATTTTGCATACAAATTTACATACAAATTTTAAATAAAACTATAATCTGGTAAAACTGCAATTATGTTTGCAACTAAGTTTGCTTGATTGAAACTGAAAACTCAGATTTAACCCTTTCGCTGCCAGGCCCTGGGCTCCATTTTGTACACTCAGGTGGCCAGACCATTGTTGCAATTTTTCCTTTTTTGCTTTTTCACCCCCCAAGGTCGCGGTAGTGTGAACCGGCTCTTATTCCGACGGGAATTGTGTGATAGGCTTTTGGAAAATCTGACCGTTCTGTATGCTCCATCAGACAATTGTCAGATTTTCCGTAGCCAAATGTTGGATAAAATGCTTTAAAAAAGGATGGCGCTGAAAAAACACGTAGTTTTGTGTTTGTTGGCTGACAATTCTTTGCCGTTTGTATGCAAGACAAGTTCCTGGCCAACGCCCTTCCGACAAAAGTCCTACACTTTGTCCGCTGAAAATCCTATCGTGTGTATCTTTTTATTATATACTTTTTTTATATATGGTTTATTTTTATTTTTTTTAATGGTTGGTATAATAAATACCAATAATAAAGGGTTGCGGACATTTCAAATCCATTATAAAAATTGTTATGTTTATTTGAGTATAAAGTGTGCATACGGCCCCATTAAACACCCAAACGCACCTGAACGCGGTTAAAAAAAATGTGGCTTTATTCGTGTTTTTGTTTTTTTTTAATGCTGCATTCCTCCCGTCAGGAGAAAAAAATTTCAGAAAAGCCGAATGTGCATGGGGCCTGACCAGGCATTTTGTGCCTTCAAACTGGTGTGATTCCAAGTAGAAAGTTTTAAAATAATTCATCTTCGATGGCAACAAAGTGCTTGGTGTAGGTTTTTTTTTTTTTTTTTTTTCAGCACTGTTTTGTCAGGTGATCTCTGTCCATCCTAGAATCTGTTCAGTCCCCAGGGTATTTAGGTCTCATTTATAAGGCCACACACAACAAAGAATCAGTGTCTCTTTGTGGTGGGGTTCCCAGGTGTGTGCGATCAGCCATGGCCAGGAAGCCTATACAAATTCATGACGGGGTTATAGATGCCGCGATTGTACATATGACTGGTTATGTGTGATAAGGGACAGATGAGCGGCCCTGGATTTATGTAACATTGCTAATTTTACATGACTGTGCACATATGCTCATTTGAGGGAGTGTCTACTGTAGAAATGATAAATGGTGTTTAGATATAGTTTAAACTGCAAAATATAGCCAGAGTCGGCTTATTTGTGTGTCATTCCTACACCGTGACATAAGGGTCTTGTCCTATAGTCAATAAAGTCCATAGTTTATAAAGTAGGCATAACTTTACCCAGCAGTCTTCAGGACGGCATGTGGCATGAGAGATTGTTCCTCTTGTGTGGAATCAATGGTAGGCTGCTCTTTATTTTTGCTGCTTTAGGGGTATAAAGATTAGCTTCACCTTTCTGAAACATATTTTTATATTGTAAGGTGTGATGAAATGTTTCTTCCTCCAATTAATTTCGGAAGGTGTTGACATCTTGCTTGTTACTGTAAAATGTATAACAGAGTTGTCAAAGGGATGCTGTTGTAATATTTGTTACTGGGCACATACAGTATAGAGCTGACATTAAGCAAAACCTAAAGTGTAGCTATAGGCAAAACCCCCTCTTCTTCTTCTTTTTTTTTTTTTTTTTTGGATCGAGTAAGGGAGCATTATAACCCCCTGTAAGTTTTTAGATTTTTTGCCATGTCTCTCGTTTGGGGAGATTTACCTTCACTTCCTGTCTCAAAGTCAAAACAGGAAGTGGGAGGAAATCCATTCCAAATTAATAAAATCCATTCCATATTAACCTTCTGTGAATATTGTGGAATGTAAAAAGCAATGGAAGAAAAAAAATCAATGTCCGTAGCATAAAATCATCTGTCTAAGGCCTGCCTATGAGAGAACTAGGTTTACTGTAAGCTGGCGAACCTCTTCTTTATGTGGACACGCTGCAATAAATTTAGCAACGTTTAGACATTTATAATGAGGTATATTGTTGTGTTACTTTAGAAGCATCATCACTTTAACAACACATATTATTTTATTTTTGCTATGTATATATGCCACCAAAATAATTGCTTAACACAAAGATTGTTAAAGGCTCAAGGGAGTCCTTCACATTGCTGGACTGCCAAGTAACAGCTATAGGAACGTCCCTTGTGTATTATCAGTGAGAAAACAAACCAGTAAGTTTGCACATTTTAAACTATAATAAATGCTTAAAACTGCTCTGCAGACATAATTTATATAGCCTCACAAAGCATGGTGTTTGGCAGAGATCTGCTTCAACACAAACCTTTTATTTACCTGAAAGATGCATCTATAGTGCAAACTTTTAGCCAAACTGTTTTAGTGCAGAAAGGTTTGGCTTGCTTAGGCCTTTAAGCATAGTAAAGTATGTTTTAATATAAAAAAGGGGCTGTAGCACTACCCCCAAAGGAGCTGCTGGTTTAGATTTTGGCCTGCACTCTGCCTGTCAACCCCTGAAGTTTGGCTTGATCCCCCACCTTGGCACAACTGGACAATAATATGATTGTGGAACCCAAATGGCAATGAGGGACCACGATGATACCACACAATAATAAATGTAGTTTAATTATTGTTACCTTGATGTTGGTCACCTGCAATAGACAGAGTCCCACACAGATATAGCTTAACCAGTGGTAAGATGTTTACTCGGCATGAAAAAATAGAACAATGGTTACACAAATAACAATGACTACACAAAGCTCCCTGTAAAAGTCAATGGGACGCAACTGGTTCAGAATTTCCTTGTCATCAGACCCAAATAGCATTACCTGGAGTCAGACCTGAGTGAGTGTATGGTGGAGGAATCTCCCAATGCAATGACATCAGCACTGGGACACCTCTCCACCAAGTCCCACACAACCCACCCGAACAGTAAAATAACAGGTGATGCAAACAGTTATATGAAACACATTCAAAACTGTATGGCTCCCTATAGTGAACAGCTCAACTGGTGTGTGTGTGTGTGTGTGTCCCGCCGTGGCAACTCCTGGAACAGAGAAACTGGTGACAGTTCCTTTCTGTGTCTGTTAATCTTCTGCTAGCTCAGTTGGTGCATTTATCTATTTGTATTCCAATAAACAGGGTGAAAAGAAAGAATGATCACTTGATGCATATAATGTAGCAGTAAAACAAACGCTAGTTCTCCCAAATCGTGTCGCTCTTAGGGCAATGTGTCGCTACTTGCGGCGCTGCAGGTGCCAGCAAGTACCAGTAGAACTATAGAACCCTCGCTCCTGCGACTCAGTTAACCATCTTGGTAGGCAAGTGCCCTCTCACCACATGAGACCTCGCCTTGCCAGTGTCCTCAGTCCGGAATTTCCTTCAGCTACCAGTTTATCTCAGCCAAATTTCTATTTAAGCACAAAATTGCAGTCTATTATAGTTGCGGGGTCAGTAGTATGTACTATAGAGTGTAGGGGTCAAAGTGCACACACATATCTGTTGTAGGCAGCAGAAAGCTGCCAATACTGCTTGTATCACCACCAGATTGGCACTGAGGATCTTCCATTACAGTGGGTAGCCTGGTTTACCTTATTTAACATTTCTGCTGGCTAATTTACACTGCTTTGTCTTCTGTAGACCGTTGCCCAGCAGCAGGGCCGTTTGGCATTAATGACAATGGAGATGACCTCAGCTAACTACTGGCCAATTTTTCTATCTGCCTGCCAAAGCGGGATTACTCCTGTTTGATGAAAAACCTTGAGTCGCTGCTAAAGTTTACTGGAAAAAGTTGCTTATCATTCATTGAGGGACATGCCTAGACTCACACTGATGCGGTGTGGGATTTGCAGCGATTCCTGTGCGTTTCGTGCACCACATCACAATCGCACTCTATTCATGTGAACCGCTGCAGTTTCAATTTTAATAATTTAACCATAGATTGCATAATTATCATCAAGCTCTGTCCATTGATGAACTATGGGAAAAAATATTTTATGGTGAGTTTAAATATCCTTAAAGAGAGTTTGACAGAAATTGGCTAACAGTAGTACAGTTTTGCATCAACAAGGCCAGGGACACCTCGGTGAACATTGGCCAGTTTCAATCTGCTTGTAAACGCAGACCTATTACTAAAGTGTCACTGCTAAAACAACCAACCAACCAACCAACAACAAAAAAAGCCTTAAAAATGTCAGACAAATATGTCCTGCCCATGTGCGCTGATGTATAATGCTTCCATCTTGATCTCTACAGGTGTCTACCTTATTGGGTAAGACTAGTACAAGCAAGATCAGCATGCAAACTAGTTTTGGTCAATGCACTAAAGCAGGCATATTTAAGCTGCAGATTTAGGGACTGGAACTGAGAATTGAGTATTTACTGGCAATAAAAACAGCAAACAAAAACACTTTTTTGGCTTGCGTTTAGGATTTTTTTCAATTGCTTTTTAGGGCCAATTTACACATTTAATGCATTACTGCATTGTAAAATATCTGTCACCGCAAGGATGCACTGAAAACGGCCTCCTGCGTTTCCCAAGCACACTGTAATGCAGCCTGGGGCTGCACTAAAATGCAGACATGCTACATTTTATCGCAGCACACCTGTACAGCAGTGCAATGCATAGTGCTGCTGTACATTACCATGGATGAGGTGTACGTTTTTTGTACACTTCAAATAAAGTTTTCTTAAAACCAAGAGAAAAACACAGAAAAAAAAGAGCCATGCAATGCGTGGTAACTCCCTTCGGCAGCTGTCAATTCTGTGTGAAAGGAGCCTAACATTTTTCTTTATATATTTTATATTGATGATTTAAACTACAGTAGTACCTTGGATTATGAGTATAATCCGTTCCAGAAGAATTCTTGTAATCCAAAGCATACGTATATCAAAGCGATTTATTCCCCCCCCCCCCCCATAGGAATCAAAGGAAACTCCAGTGTCACTGCTAGTGTATGCAGTACCACATGTGGCCAGAGGTGGGGGGGGCGCCACTCGGAGACACAAACGTCATCGATGGGCGTGCACCTCTGGCCACGTACGGTACTGCACACCCCAGTGGCTTGAATCCTTCCCATCTTGTGAGACGACACTCACAAACTGAGGTCACGATTTAAAAAAAAAAAAGGCTTGTATTGCAAAAAGCTTGTAAACCGCATTACTCGCAATCCAAGGTTTTACTGTGAATAGATATACTGTACATACACAGTAAGTGCTTTTTTTTTTTTATAATGAAGGTTATTTTTTATATATTTGTGTGAGTGTACAAAAACAGTGGGGGTTGATTTACTAAAGGCAATTAGGCTGCACTTTGCAAGTGCAGTTGCACTCAGTTTCCCCAGAGCTTAGTGAATGTGATAAAGCTTCATTTTGTTAAAGAATACCAAATGAGGTGCAAGGAATATAATATATATATATATAGCACATGATTGGGTGGTGTAAATCGGCAGAGCTGCACCACATTCACTTGGCTCTGGGGAAAATTGGTGCAATTGCAAAGTGCACAGTCTGTTTGCCTTTAGTACCCCACTTGGTACTAAACCACATGCACACATATGCCCAAAGGTTTTGGAGCATCAATTTTGATTGGACAAGAAAATCCATCCCAGACCATCTATTGCGTTTGGCTGGCATGATGCCACATAGACATGCTATCATTTAATGATCCTAGTGTAAATCAGCTGGATTAGGTGACAATCCTCTCATGTCTGTTTGTAGCTTTACTCCCATATATGGCAAGCTTATACATTCTGATCTGCTTTGAAAAAAACAAAGCAAGCCGTTGAGTCATGGGTTTGATATCATTATGTGTGTATTTGTTATCATTTTACATTTTATCTATTTGGAGAGCATAATTTTTTTCCAAGAGCAGAACTTATGACTCTCAGGTGTAGGGTGTGCTTTTCAACTGCTGATCAAGTGACTAAGCTGTAAATTGTTGAGCTGGTTAGAATTAAGGAGCCTTAAATACAAATGCAAGATAAAATTGGAATTCCTTAAAATCACAATCGTTCTTATGTTTTTGTCTTCTAGTAAATTGTCAATTCTTCAAAATCATAATTTTAGAAAGTTAGGTCAGCCATAGACTGTTTAAATCTCGGCTGATTCAGCAGGAACCGGGTGAGATTGGAACCATGTATTGGCATGCTAAATTTACCCAAGTTGATTGATCAACTTGGGTAGAACCAGCCTGCCAGATTTTACATACTGTATGATTATCGTTGGCAGCTAGTGTAGCCGCTAGCAAAAATGTATTGTGCCCCCCCTCGGGAGAATACAATACCCGTTGTTGCAGGAAAGGAATTGGTTACGTGTATGGCCTGCCTTAATCTTGTTTAAAAGAAACCAGTGATGATAGAAATAAAGGTTACCGACCATCTTGCTTTAGTACTCTAAATCAATGGTCTCCAAACTGTGGCCCTTTGCGTGTTTTTATCTGGCCCTTGGGGCGCTATCTCATCCACTGATACCAACAATGGGGCACAATTCCTCCCACTAACACTGACGGGAGTCACTTTGGATGGGGGTTTTTTGAAACCCAGCTTAACAATGGGGCACAATTCCTCCCACTAACACTGACGGGAGTCACTTTGGATGGGGTTTTTTTGAAACCCAGCTTAACAATGGGGCATAATTTAATCCCACTGAAACAAATTATGGGGCGTAAACAACGTCTGGACCTTTTCTATTACCAATAGACACAGTCCGGCCCCCCTAAAGTCTGAAGGCCAGTAAACTGGCCCTTTGTTTAGAAGGTTTGGAGACCCCTGCTCTAAATCATTGACAAGTATGTTAATAAGGACTTCAAACTCAATACTCCTTTTCAAGAGACGTAAACACCAACATCATTTGTCTACTGACCACCACCAGTGTACTAATGTGCATCTTTCCACTGAAATGATGTGTGCTTGTCCTCTGACTGCAACAACATGCACTTGTCTTTTGACTGCCGCACTGACACCCGCATGTCAACTGACTGACATCACTGCACTGAAAATCATGGTCCACTGATTGTCGCAACCTGTACCATAAATGGCTACACTTGGCTGGTACATTACATTCTTCAGACTACTGAACTACACATATTGTATTGTACATTCTACCACTAGGAATTTATTTTTGTTTTCTAGGTGTTCTTTATTTTATCTTGGTTAATGAGCAGGCACATTTTGCTACATTTTGAAGATGACATTTTACTAATCATAAAGGTAAAAATTCTAGCCTTGATTTTATAAGCCATTTATACAGAAATTCAGGTGGTTTGGAGGGTTCAAAAACGAAAAAAATAAACGATATAAAAAAAAACATAAAATATATATATATATATATATATATATATATATATATATATATATATATATATATATATATATATATATATATATATATATATATATATATATAAAAAATTGTGCGTGTATAACCTAAAAGCAATTTGTGTCTATTTTATTTCTCCCTTTTCTCTTATTTAAATTGAGTAATTTCTTGACAATTATTTCTATATTCTAATAGTGTTTTTTTTTTTTTTTTTTTTTTTGTTTAAGGTAACACTTATTTTCTTTTAGTTTTAGAGAAGGCAAGGGTTTGACAATATCAGGTTTTTATTGCTATCCTGCTGGGGACGATTCATCCCTTTTTGTCCTGGTAACCATTGCCACTCTGAAAGAAAGTGAGGGGAATCCAAAAATGTTGAGTCTCGCTAAAGTATGAGGGACAATGGGGCCACTTGTTCCCACTAAAAGTCTAATATAGAAACTCTATCCACCTTTTGGGTAGAATTCATTTCTTATTGCATCTTTAGGACAGGACACAAATGTAAATCTCCACAGCATGACACTGGCAGCAAACATAGGTTGACTGGTCTGATTTTTAACTCTTCCATGTTCAAAACTAGTTCAAGATCAGTTTTGGCTTATGTTTGGCACCCAGACTTCATAGATCTCGCTGGCCCCCGGTGGCTTCTGGTTCTGAAATGGCTGTCTGACAGCCAGGATCTAGCAATTATGGCTCCTTGGCTTCTGCCTCTTCCACAGTTTTGAACCCAGTGATTCTGTGTTTACACCAGGAGTGAAATGTCTTATAAAATACATTAGATCACTTCCTGTCAGTACTGAAGGCTTTAGCAGAGCTGTCCAGCATCTACTTGCAGCAATAGATCACTGCTATAGTGATCTATTGCTGGGTGCTTGCTGCCAGTATAATATATTAAGCTATTCTACAAATGCTAAATGGTATAATGTAAAAAAGGTGTCCACTGCCCCCATCTATAACTGGCCATTGCAGCAAGCAGCATTGTAATTCTAGTAGGATTGGTTGATTCGGTTGTCGGCGAGCTGGTCGGTGAGTAAGCTTGGCTTTTTTTTCCTTTTTGATTTATCCATCAGAATGCATGTGCTTCCATTGTGGAGTCACTCATAAGCTAGTGATAGGACCACATATATCAGGGAGCCTTGACGGGGCTCTGTGGCTTGCGCATGTATTTGCAGATGTGTGCAGACTAAACCCATGTTTTAACGCATACTGTTAGATAGGTTGATGTAGTTGTCATCGGGCTAGTCAGTGAGTAAGCTTGGCTTCTTCCTTGGATTTATTCTTGGGCCCCTTTCACATGGGGCGGATCAGTAATGATCCGCCCCCGTGAACCTCCGCTTGCTCAGCGGGGATCGTTCCGTTGATCCCTGCTGAGCCGGGGGATGACAGGGCGGTCCCCGCACACTGTGCAGGGACTGCCTTGTCTTTTCTCCACTCTCCCCTATGGGGGGATCGGATGAACCCATTCAGGTCCGCAAAGAAAACTGGCAGGCGGACCTGAACGGGCCGCCCGTGTGAAAGAGCCCTTGGTCTTATTTATATTAAATGGTATAATGTGCAGAGCTAAAACACAAAAAAAAAGCACTGACACTCAAGGGGATTTAGGGAGCAGAAGTTGTAGTCTAAGGAATGGTTAAAACCAGTAATGCATGCATTTACCAAATAGAGAACATTGTTGTGTTGAGAAGAGAAATTGAACAGCCAACAATGTCTCAACCAGCTTCCCAGAAATTGGGTTGTGACATTGTAACAATGTGCTTATACTAATCTATACTTGCGAGTTACAGTATTTTCTAATCAATGACTAGATAAAAAATTTCAGGGCAGGTCTTATCTGGTTCCCTGCTGATGGTAAGCAGCTCTAGTTCATAGCAAAAAATGTTGATGTAGAAAATGTCTGCCTGTCCATCTATTCATCCTCTGTGAAAACCAATTTCAATTACAGTTAAACCTTGGTTTGCGAGCATAATTCGTTCCAGAAACATGCTTGTAATCCAAAGCACTTGTATATCAAAGCATTTTTTTTACAGGGTATAAAAGAGAAGAGAGGCGCCTCCTAAGTGTAGCAATAAGTTGCTAAATGTTGTACCTTCATTAAATGTAACCATATTGCTACACTTAGAGGCTCCTCCCCCTTTTTTTGTTTTTAATACTCGGTTGTGACATGACACTACTCTTATATCAAGACATTGCTTGTATATCAAGGCAAAATTTATCAAAACATTTTGTTTGTCTTGCAAAGCGCTCTCAAACCAAGGTTTTACTGTACTATGAAATTAGTCGTGTCTCTACTGCTCTTCTAGGAAGGCTGGCAATAATATTGGAATGATTTCATATTATTTAGCCGCAAATGCACTAGTGCGGTTGGGCACCGATGTAGAGACATCAGACATGGCTCATAACTGGCATTCCAACCACAGGTGCTGGATTGGGCGGGAGTGAGGACTGAGGGGAGGCCAGATAGGTTCTTCAGCTACAATTTTGCAATCCATTTCTGTGCAGACCTAATTTCCTGCATTGTGGGTATTATCATGCCAGTATGAAAATGGGCCTTGTACAAAGCTCTTTCCACAAACTAGGAAGTATGGAATTGTCCAAAAAAATATAATTTTATATTTCCTTTTAACTAGTATAAAACCATACCTAAATATTTATTTCTCCTGAGCTAAATATTGCATATGGTAGTATTATATGTTCAAGAAGGTAGTCTTTTACTGACATCTGCCAAACTCAGACTTGGCACCTCCCTGGAGTGCATGCTATGATAGGGTGACCAGACATCCCTGGTTTCAGGGGACAGTCCCCAGATTGAGGACACTGTCCCCAGACCAAGTCTGTCCCCAGTTTTGTCCCCAGATTGTATTTTAACAGGGGCTGGGGCAATTTCAAAGACAGTGAGTGCAGAATAAAAAAAACGTATAATTCTGAATTACCCCCGCTCTGCTGCTCCTACTAGCTTAGGGGGGGTGCATTTTTTTCCATTAACTGTGCCACTTTCTGATGATCATGTGCTGGTTGGAGCAGAAGGAAGATTTCTTCAGTTTCGGGTGCATGCCCATTCAGCTCTGCTCGCATGTTCTTCTGCCTTGGCTCAAGTCCCGGCCTGCTGCCTGCCTGCTTATCTCCTTACCTTCACTGGTGGAGTGATCTTCCTCCACTCCTCACCTAGCAGTAGCCAGGGCCCGGAGAGTAATGCCGCGTACACACGATCATTTTTCGGGATGAAAAAACATTGTTTTTAAAAAATGTCATTTAAAATTATCGTATGTGGGCTTCACATCATTTTTCGGGTTATGAAAAACGACAAAAAAAAATTCGAACATGCTGCATTTTTTAACAACGTTTTAAACAATGTTGTTTTTCGGGTTGTAAAAAATTATTGTGTGTGGGCTAAAACGACATTAAAAACCTGTGCATGCTCAGAAGCAAGTTATGAGACGTGTAACGCTGTAACAGACTGAAAAGCGCAAATCGTCTTTTACTAACACGGAATCAGCTAAAGCAGCCCCAAGGGTGGCGTCATCCGCATTGGAACTTCCCCTTTATAGTGCCGTCGTACGTGTTGTACGTCACCGCGCTTTGCTAGAGCATTTTTTAAAAATGATGGTGTGTGGGCAACGTCGTTTTAATGATGTAGTTGGAAAAACTTCGTTTTTTCTAAATGCCGAAAAACATAGTTTTTTTTCATGCTGAAAAATGATCGTGTGTACGAGCCATTAGACTTGACAGGCTGTGAGGTGGGCGGCTGCAGCGATGGGCAGAGAGTTGCTGATTGCTGCCATTACTAGGAAAAAAAAAAAATATGTCCCCAGATTTCATTTAAAAAATCTGGTCACCTTATGCTATGATCCTATGCATGCTGCCATGTTGGTCACTAAGAACTTCGGTATGATCCATTATACTGCCTGTGGATCATAGTCCTGTGTGCTTTGAATAATCCTGTCATGAGGGAAATATGGTGTACAAGCCAAGTAGCTGAAAGCCGTCTCTCTAAATCTTCTAGTTGTATCAAAAAAAAAAAAAAATGGTGCTTGATTTTTTCTCTTTAGTTAAATACATTTAGCAAGTATATATACTAGTGGTGTGTGTGTGTGTGTGTGCGATTTTTTTCTATTGTTTTTTTTTTCTATACATTTAAATTATCTACAAAATGTATACACACATACAGTAAAGCGATTACAAAACTTCCTGTTGCATCAGTTTCACAACCGATGTTGAATTTACTGTCTGTAAACATAGCTTTGACCTCAAGTTTCCCTGTCTGCATTTCTCCAAAACTTCATTGACATGAGGTAAACCATTGGCTTTGTACAATTTTATTGTATTGTGTGTGTGTGTGTGTGTGTGTGTGTGTGTGTGTGTTTTTTTTTCTTTGTATGAATGTATACCTGTGGTGTGTAAAACGTGTACATTGCCAGTGTTAGCTTCTCCTTCTGGAAAGGAGTGTTTTTAAAGATTATTGAAGCCTTATGTCTAGTACACACGATCGTTTTTCCCAACCGGAAAAATGCCATGTTTGCTTTTGGTCGGGAAAACCGGCCATGTGTATGCTCCATAGCAGTTTTCCCGACCTAATTTTTTTGCTCGCAGTTTTCATAACTTGTTCTCTTTTTTTTTTTTTTTTTTTTTCGTGATTCTCTGCGTTTTTTTTGCTTGCCCGTTTTGCTTGCCCGTTTTCCTATGGGAAACGCTGCAGTGGAGCATACACAAGGCCGGTTTTCCTGACTAAAGCTGTCATGGCAGTTTTCCTGTCGGGGAAAACTGGCCGTGTGTACACAGGGAAAAGCAACCGAGCAGGTTTTCGGTTTTCCCCTCGGTTTTCCTTGGACTTTTGACCGCCGGGAAAACCGATCGTGTGTACAAGGCATGAGACAGCAAGGCAGTTTTAGGCCTCATGCACACTCGACATTTTGCTAGTTATTCCAGACTCCTTTCCTCCTGGAAGCAGCATTTTGAGAGAAATGCCTGATGCTTGTAAATGTGTGCAACACGCGTATCCGTATTAGGCGCTTGGGTGTTAAATCCATTTCATTGGCTAGAATAATAATTTATAAATGTGTTTAGTGTTAACATGCGTTAAGCGCGTCAAGCGTTTTTTTCTGCCCAAACCCCGCTGCTCCTGGATGCACTGGCTGTGGATTTTTTATTTCATTGTGTGCATGGACACATAGGCTTATGCCGCGTACACACCATCACTTTATGTGATGAAAAAATACGTTTTTAAAAACGTCAATTTAAATGACCGTGTGTGGGGGGAAAACGTAATTTTATGTCTTGTGAAAAACGACAAAAAAAGATTGAAGCATGCTTCAATTTTTTGTCGTTTTTCAAAACGTCGTTTTTTGTTTCACAAAAATTGACCGTGTGTAGCAAAAACAACGTTTAAAACAACGTTTTTAAACCCGCGCATGCTCAGAAGCTAGTTATTAAGCGAGCTTCAATGGGAAAAAAGTAGTGAACGTAACAATGGTGTGTAGGCAAGTTTCAAAAACGTTGTTTTTTACTTCACAAAACATGTCGGTTTTTTTCATCACATAAAGTGATGGTGTGTACGCCGCATTACATGCAGGAGCGATTGGAGGCAGAAAAAAAAAAAAAAAACGCTCCTAAGAGCAGCTGAAAAAAATGTCCGCTGTGCAAGAGGCCTTGGTAGAAGTTCTACAGTGATGTTGGGTACAGTATTATTCACTAGCTCTGAACCAATCTAGCATTTCACTGCTTTTAACTTTGAAGCCCTGGGTACCTTGTAGCTAGAAATAGGGGATAATTTCACCTTTTTCTGTGAAATGCTGCTTGGCAGGGCCGGGACAAGGGATGGGCAGGAGGGTCGGCTGCTCTGGTCACTGTGGTATAATGTGAGATGGAGGAGGCGCCACAAGGAAATTTGGGGGGGGGTTTGCTGTATTTGTGTTGGGAGGGGAAATTTGGGAGGCAGCAGGGGGTAAGAATTGGTCTAGGAGGGGAAAATCGATGAGGGGGTGCTAGGAGTGGTGATTTTTGGGGGATTTGTGTTGTGGGGGAAGAGGAGTTGTGCTAGGAGTAGTGATTTGTGCTAAAAGAGTTTAATATGGTAGAGGCAGGTGGGGATTTGTGCTGGGAGGGGGGATTTGGAGGTGATGGGAAATTTTGAGGGGTAGAAGATTTATGCTGGAGAAGTAATTTTTGGGGGTGGGCGGACTTTATGCTCAGAGGGCAAACTTGCAGATTAGGTTGAACCAATTTGGGGGGGTCAGTAACTTTTTCAACTTTTTATATTGTCACCCGCAGTAGTTCGCAGAGAGCAGTGTGAACTGCCTGTGAGTCAGATGCGATAGCCCGCATAGGAATCCATGCGGTTTCCCTGCAAGTAATTCCATAGTTAAGACTTCACTGGGAAGAAAAGGTGACAACTCTGCTTGGCAAAAAAATAGGTTAAGAATTGTTCTGGATGTAATCGAGGAGGAAGACAGAGTGGTCTGACCAAGGAGCCTCAATTAGAATAAAATCACTTTTATAGCTGTCTACACAAAAGTTCATTAATGATCAGAAGCATGCCATATCAATGACTGGATCACATATTTGGTGAATCGGTCTTTCCTGCCCAATCCTAACTTGGCCAGTTCAGAAGGGACGGTCAGATTTGGATCCGTTGCTGTTCATGAGAGGTCAATCTAATGATGAAAGTCTCATAAACAGGACAAGGAGCAGCATGGCACAAACTAGCTGACCGAGAAGGGCAGGAGAGCTCCGGCTGACGGAGGCATGTAAACTGACCACAGTGTCTGGGCTCTGCAGCTATAATAAACCGTGGTCAGTTTGAAGGGGGGAGGGCACAACCAGACAGGATCAGCCAGGTATTTTAGGTTAAACAAGGGGCCAAATTACACAGCACAAGCACTGTGCTGTTATACCTGCTTTAAGGGAGGGGGGTACAAACACTTTACATCTGCTTGGAAGCCCAACAGGCAGGTTGTTCATGTTTTACTCTGTGGTGAACAGATGGCCTATTTCGTTGTTCACTGTAGAAACTCAGGTGGTCCGATCTGTGAAAGAATGGGGTGTCAATTCCCAATCCCATCTACTGTAAGTATTCTGGCTAGTATAACAATCGAAATGACCATTAAAATAATTTAACTATCCTGTCCTATAGAATTTTTTATTTATTTTTGTATCCTTTTTGTGGTACAAACATTGCTTTTTAGGTCTATGAAGTCGATTTTTAATATTTCATTTATTATTTTACCTTTTCCCTTGTTCGCAAAAAGATTCTACAAAACAAAAGCTCAGCCTAGTACACAAATGTAATTGTACATGTATCGTATAGCCCTTGGCTTGTACCTTGGCATCATTTATGGAAACTCACAGCAAGATACTTGAAAGGCTGATATGCTTCAAATCCTGTTTGCGCAGCAAATGCTGTTTCAATCTGCCAGTAGGAACTGGAAGGAGACGAGGGTGCCTTGTCTCTGTTTGCCTTGCCCAGTGCATTTTTGAATATGCCAGGGTAACTATTTGCAATGATAATTTCTAATTTGTCACTGCCCGCCTGTGTATTTAGGTTTCAGAATGCTATCAAATCTAGGTGGGGATAAAGAGTGTTGTATATGCAGTTTGCTTAGACACACCTAGAGATTAAACTTCATGGGAATTGGGTTACAATGAACAAGCTTACTTCAGTGATGGTCAATAGAATTCTTTTAACCCCTCTCTGTCATAAATGTATCTGCTGGATAATTCGAGCAGACTTAAATTCCAGAAATGTAGTATCAAATACCTAAATATATTGTACTAGACCCAAGTTATAGTTCTGAAAATGTAGGCTTCTGGAGCGGACATGAAAAGGTGTGTGTGTGTGTGTGTGTGTGTGTGTGTGTGTGTGTGTGTGTGTTTTTTTTTTTCTTTCTTTTTGCAGAGAATACATTAAGGTAAAATAAACCTTTAATCATTTTACAACTTTAATTTTTTTTTGGTGTCGTCTGCTTCAGTTTTGATTTCTAAAATCATTTGGAAATCCAGCAGGGATAGTAAGATACATAGAGGTTGCTATTTTTGACTTGTTCTACCAATTCTATTTGTCTGGCTCTCATCCACACCCTTTTGAGTCACCGACCCTGCACATGTATGTTGATGAGGTCTTTGACATTACTCTGACTTTCCTGATATGCATACATTTCATGGGTCAGATAATTCGTAACCATTGCAACCAGAAGGTGAGCATACTATCCAGGCAACTGGCATTTCCAGAAGGAGATCTGCAAAAGTAGCCTCTGTATCTCCCTTAAAGCAGAATTCATGCCACAAATAAAAACATACAGGTGAATAGTCTGCTATAAGATAAAACCACCAAACTAGTTTTTGCTGTAATATTCACTTTCGGTCTGGAGACACCCCCCACCCCAGTATTTTATTTTCCTGTATTTTTATTTTTTATTTTTTTTCCTTGCCTCTGGATGTTATTTAGTCTGATGGCCAGCATTATTCATCCCACTTACTCTTAACCCAAGTCGTCCTGGACCAACCCTTTCTTTCAACTAAACAGTGAAAGGTGAAGCAGCACAATGATGAGCTCATCTATCTGTCACTTTTTTCTTTCTCTGCATGCTTCTTTTCAGCACATAAACCAATTTGGCTCCTTATACTGCTTCTTCCTTTCATATTCTGGGACAGTAATCAAGCAACTGATTAGAACGGCTAAAGTCTGAACCATTCAGTGGCTAGTAGTGAGAAATGTGCTCGTCTACAAGATTGCCCAAGTTGTGTTCTTTTATTCATGCTCATTACTGATCATCACTTAGACCCCTTTCACACTGGGGCAGTTTGCAGGCGCTATTGCGCTAAAAATAGCACCTGTAAACCGACCTGAAACAGCGGCTGCTGTTTCTCCAGTGTGAAAGCCCTGAGGCGCTTTGCCGCCATCGCACTTCCCGCCCCAGTGTGAAAGGGGCCTTACACTGTCTGCTCATGGTGCATTTGGTTGGTTAGCTACAAGGGAAGATGTTGGGAGAGCAGAATGAATTGTAGATGAAGGCATTATGTTCATAAAGGTAATAAATGATAATTGGGATTTCTGGAATGATTTTAAGGTATTTATGGGGACTAAATGTACACAGCATTTTAAAGAAACAGGATGAATCAATTGATACAAAAAGTGTATATATGCATTTTTTTGTTTTTAATTTTAGTTATGCTTTAAAGCAGGGGTGTCCAAACTTTTTTTCAAAGAGGTCCAGATTTGATGAAGTGAACATGTGTGAGGGCTGACCATTTTGCCTGACATTCTTTGAACCATTAAAATTCGAGCTCGGACGTATTTGGATATACCGTATTTATTGGCGTATAACACAGGCCTTCACTTTAAGAGCGAAGTTTCAGGATTTAAAAAAAAAATTATGTAATAAAGAACTGTGAAGCAAAATAAGGGTCAGTGCCCATCTGCAGACCCACCATTGCCATGAATGTAGCCTCACTATTGCATTGAATGTAGCCTCACCATTGCCAGGAATGCACTCCCAATTGCCAGGAATGCACTCCCAATTGCCAGGAATGCACTCCTCATTGCCAGGAATGCAGCACCATATTTTCCAGGAATGCACTCACGAGCGCCAAAAATGTATTACAGGAGAATCTCCTGTTTACAATGCAGCCTCTTTAATAGAAAGTCCTGTCTCCTTTTGATGGACAGAACAGTCGTCCAATGGCAGCGCGGGACTTCCTATTACAGAGACTGCCTGTAAACAGGAAATACTCCTGTGTGTGTATACTGCGGCGGTGCTCGTCCTGCATCCTCCCTGTCCTGTTGCAAGGCATATACATCTTTTGTGCCCCCGGCGCTGGGAGATCGTCAGGGTCCACAAAAGATATACATGTCTAAATAACCCGGCGGGCCGTTCAAAACCGAAATGCGGGACAGACTTTGGACATGCCTGCTTTAGAGACCACTGTCATCTTGCTTATGTAGGTCAAGACATTTCTTGACACTCCCTGTTCTCTGCAGCCAACTCTGAGATTGGCTGTGTCGATGACAGGGGGGGGGGGGGGGGGGCGGTAGTGTTGACTGGCTGCTATGCCCAGGCACTATCAGAGGGGAGCTGGACACATGCTTCCCAATACAGTACTGAATATCACTGGTGGGAGCAAGGCATTTCGAGGGCGCAAAGGTAAAGAGAGTATAAGGGGTTGGGGGATGTCTAATCATGACTGTTATCAGTGATCACAAACTGATGTACTGAATGCGCTCCGTGTTGGTTATGCCCTGTGTTTTGGACAAGTGTATTGTTGAACTGACAGTTGTGGCTGCCATGTTGTTGTTGTTTGTTTATTTTTTCAATAGGAAGTGAGAGCATATTTTCACAATGTAAGGGGAAAGAACTAATTTTTTAGACCATTTTTCATGGGAACAAGTATTCCCAAAATGATTGATATATCCTCACTTTCACTCTCCGAACAGTCAAGTATGAATTGTCCTAATGGGGGACACAACCAGCAATAATAACAAGACAGTAATTCTGAATCTAGCCCCTGACCACACTATCTAAATAAAAATAAAAAAAGTGTCCACAAGCACTTGGGTAACCGATATCCTTATCAAACCATAATGCTGTTTTGACACCTATCAGCTCTTCAATCAGTGGTTGTTCATGTCTGTACATGTCACATGTGTAGCGGGTAAAATAAGTGTTAAAGACATCACCATTTTTCTAGGTAAATATATTTCTAAGGCTTCATTCACACTTGGCGGACTCCGTCGCTACGGAGTCCGCCTGCTCCCGTCGGCTCAGCGGGAGATCAGTCCGCAGATCTCCGCTGAGCCGACGATGACAAGCTCCTCTCTGCTCACTGAGCGGGGAGGGGCTTGTCGGGCACCGCTGTGTCCCTATGGAGCGATCTGATGAAAACGGACAGCATGTCCGTTTTCATCAGATCTTACCCGATCTGATCCGCATGGACGGATGGGGACGTGGCCCCCATACGTCTGTTTTTAGCGGGTCGGATGTCAGCGGACATGTCTCCGCGGACATGTCTCCGCCGACAGACGGACCCGAACGGCCAAGTGTGAATGAGGCCTAAAGGTGCCATTGACATTGACATAAAAATTTCACCATGTGTCGGGTAACAACCCATGCAATCCTCACATACAAAGAAACCAAAACAAACAAGTTCACAAATGAATTTATGTGTAATAAAATGGAATGACACAAGGAAAAAGTGTTGAACACATTAACTGAAGTTTATTTAATACTTTGTACAAAATACTTAGTTGGTAATGACCACTTTAAAACACCTCCTGTATGGAGAAACTAGTCGCATGCATTTCTCAGGTGTGATTTTGGACCATTCTTCCACACCGTCTTCAAATCTTGAAGGTTCCGTTGGCCTCTTCTTTAAAGTCAGATTTTTAGTTCTTTCCATAGATTTTATATTAAATTTAAGGTAGGTGATTGGCTGGGCCATTCTAGCAGCTTTATTTTTTCTTTGAAGCCAATTGAGTTTCCTTGGCTTTGTGTTTGGGATCATTGTCTTGCTGACATGTCCACCCTCATTTCATCATCCTGGTAGATGGCAACAGATTTTTATCAAGAATGTCTTGGTCTGTTTTTTCCATTCATTCTTTTTTCAATAACATGAATGGTTTGCCAGTACCATTTGCTGAAAAACTACTCCACACCATGATGTTCCCACCTCCAAACTTCACTGTTGGTATGGTGTTCTTGGGGTGATGTGCAGTGCCATTTGACCTCTAAATATGGTGTGTATTATGGCATCCAAAGGGTTAAATATTGGTCTCATTTGACCAGACTAGTATATACTCCCAGTATTTGGCAAGCTTGTCTAACTGTTGTGCAGCAAACTTTAAACAAGCTTCAACTTGATTTTTCTTTAGCAATGGAGTCTTGTGTGGTGAGTGCATACAAGCCATGGCTGAGTGCATTACTTATTGTTTTCTTTGAAACAATTGTACCTGCTAATTCCAGATCTTTCTGAAGCTCTCCTTCTGTAACAATGCCATCATCAGTATATTTTGCAACAATAAGATTGCGAAGGTCTTGAGAGTGCTCTTTGCGTTTACCCATCATGAGATGTTTCTTGTGTGACACCTTGGTAATGAGACACATTTTTATAGGCCATTAGTTGAGACTGAACCAGCTAATATTAATTTGCACTGCCAAGGGGCAGGATTGCTTTCTAATTGATAGATTTCAGTTGGTGTCTTGGCTTTCCATGTTTTTGCACCTCCCTTTCTTCATGTGTTGAATACTTTTTTTTCCCTGTATCTCTCCATTTTATTACACATAACTTAATTTCTGAACTTGTTTTGGTTTCTTTGTGTGAATGGATTGCATGGGTTGTTACCGACATGTGGTACAAATTTCACGTCAATCATACCTTTTAGAAATCTATTTTCCTAGAAAAATAGTGACATGTTCAATACTTATTTTACCCACTGTATAAAACCCCTAAAGGTTCAATACCAAAATGCTCTTGTGGAAGACGTGCTGGGACTTTGTTCAAGGAAATTAAAATTACTTCTATGTGGAAAAGGACGCTTTGGTTCCCAGAATACCATTTGTATTTGAGTACACAAAAGGTTAACTATAGCCTTTCAATGCCTACATATTGTTACTGTGCCAGATCCTAGGGATAATGCATTGTGGAAACTCACTGAGGCGATATTTGACTGTCACAAGAAAAGATGAACTAGTTTGGCATATTTGAATTTGCTAGCTGCCAAATAGGTTGGATGCAGCCATTTCCAGACACAGTTCAAGTAATTTAATGAGTTCCGAATGGTTTTCTAAAAAGTGGCAAGGTTCGAGAGCTCCTCAACCAGGCATGTCTTGCCAGATGGGCTGCAGTTTTGCACAAGGGAAATGTTCTTTGAGGGCCACTTTTGGTGATTTATAGTGTCACCTGCACATGTTTGCCGCTGACAATAAACCACATGATGTGCAACTGACATTTTCAGTATTAGTTCATTAGATATTCTATCTATTCCCAAACTATAAATAAAATCTTTTTGCAAGGTGGTACATATTCCTCTGCACCTATAGTAAGCTTTTCAGCTGTAAAGAAGTAAAACGCTAATGAGTAATTGTTGGTAGAGGCCTAGGGAATCGAGCTTTAAGTAGTAGTGTGTGTTTGTGTGCGCGCACTTGACAGCGTTTACATTTAGGGGTAGATCCACGTACAACGGTGCATTATTGCGCCGGGCGTAGCGTATCTAAGATGCACTACGCCGCTGTAACTTACTTTTTTTTGGTTCGAATCCTCAACGAATACGCGCCGTAAGTTACGGCGGCGTAGTGTATCTTTTGCAGCGTAAGGGCGCGGAATTCAAATGGAAGTGATGGGGGCGTGTTTTATGTAAATACGTCGTGACCCGACGTAAACGTGTTTTTTTAACTGCGCATGCGCCGTCCGTGGGGGTATCCCAGTACGCATGCTCGAAATTAACCCGGAACAAGCCAATGCTTACGACGGTGACGTCATTCTACGCAAATCCCTATTCACGAACGACTTGCGCAAACGACGTAAAAATTTCAAATTTCTAGGCGGGAAGGACGGCCATACTTAAAGCTGCTGTTCTGAGGCGTACTCCATGTTAACTATACGCCGGAAGAAGCCAAACGCAAACGACGTAAAAAAATGCGCTGGGCCGACGTACGTTCGTGGATCGCCGTAACTTGCTAATTTGCATACTCAACGCGGATTTCGACGGGAACGCCACCTAGCGGCCGCCGAAAAATTGCAGCTTAGATCCGACGGCGTACTAAGACGTATGCCTGTCGGATCGATCCCAGATGCCGTTGTATCTGGTTTTGTGGATACAAAACAAAGATACGACGCAGGAAATTTAAAATTACGCCGGCGTATCAGTAGATACGCCGGCATAATCCTTTTGTGGATCTGCCCCTTAGTCTTTTAGAGTAACCCTGTGATGTACTGCCATTGCAGGCTTTCTTTTTAGATGATAGTTGTCTGCCTGTTGTGCTAAGTCTCTATCCTTGAACAAATATGCAATTTTTAAAAGTAAATTTCAGCTGAAGATATGGCAAACCATTTTAGACAGGGTACATTCCGCATCTTTATCTTCCACACAACGCCTGTCTCAGTTGTTCATAATACATAGGGCAAATAGGAGCCAGACTAAACTATTTAGGTGGGGGTAGGCGGGATACCCTAGAGTGCCCGTGTGGTCCACAATCTCATGCAGACATACATCATACATGTTGTGGAAGTGCCCCAAACTGGTTGGATACTGGCGCTTATCATACTCTTATTGACCTAGATCCCAAGATATGCTTATTAACCACTTCAATACCAGGCACTTTTACCCCCTTCCAGCCCAGGCCAATTTTCAGTTTTTGTGCTGTCACACTTTGAATGACAATTGCACAGTCATGCAACATTGTACCCAAACTAAATTTTTTTAATTTTGTTAAAAAAAAAAAGCTTTCTTTTAGTGGTATTTAATCACCACTGGGTTTTAAATTTTAAATTTTTTTTTGCCAAATGCGAAAACTAAAAAAAACAATTTTCTGTTTTATAAAATTTTGCCAATACATAATCTTCATGACTTTAGACCAAAATGTATTCTGCTATATTTCTTTGGTGAAAATAACCAAAACCTGTGTATATGATTTAGTCTGTAGGAAAGTTGGAGTGTGTGTGTATATGTATATGTATGTGTGTGTGTGTGTGTGTGTGTGTGTGTGTGTGTGTGTGTACACTGTCAAGTTTTTCTTCAGTCGCATTTGTTTGCCAAGTGTATATGCGTCTTAACAAAAACTTCCCCCAAAAAAATATATATTCCTCTATTCCGCCTCAGCCAGTGCACAGCCATATTGTCTAGAGCAGACATACGCTGACCATGTTGACCATTTTTTTATATATTTAAACAAGTTATTGATCACCTCATTACAAAAAAAGTTGTATTACTCAGATAGGTATATTATCTATATAGTACTTTTTTTTTTTAATGATTATTAGTATAAAAATAAGAGGGCAGCCTTAAACTAGTGCAATTTATTTATTTATTTTTATGTATTTTTTTTTTTTTTGATAAACAAACTCATCACTATCTGGTTCGATGGATGTAGAATGAATTCTCAAGATGCCTATTCGATAATCTGGTTCTATCCTAAGGCATAATTGTGAAGGGTGGGATATTTTACTTTGGGAAGATAAAATGTATAAAAGTCCAGCAAAGAGACACTGTCAAGTTTTTCTTCAGTCGCATTTGTTTGCTAAGTGTATATGCGTCTTAACAAAAACTTCCCCCCAAAAAATGTTTTTTTTATGTTTTACAATTTTGTGTTGGGCCTCATTAATAACCATTTTGGGCCTCATGCGGCTTGTGGGCCACAGGTTCTACACACCTGTGGTTTAATTCCTCTAATGAAGGAATTCTCTTGTCATGTTGCAAAGTAAGGCCTCTTTCACATTGGCATTTGATGAAAAGAGGTCCTGGACTGCCGCACTCCTTAAAACGATATCTTTATTCAGCAAGTGAAATCCAAAAAACAACCAACAATGTTGCAGTCAAAAAAAGTGAACAAAAACAATGGGAAACCGTGGCAATACCACCCGCAATGCACCTCTGCAGATGCTTGCTACAAGTAAGCATCACACAATGTGAAACATGTCAGCCATCTTTTTCCTTTTGTTCACTTCTTTTTGACTGCAACATTGTTGGTTGTTTTTTGGATTTCACTTGCTGAATAAAGATATCGTTTTAAGGAGTGCGGCAGTCCAGGACCTCTTTTCATCCAATGCACTTGTGCATAGCCGGCACCCTTTTGGCTTGGTGGGACGGAAGCAAAGCCAGGGGATCAGCAGTTTTTTGAGTGGTATTATTTCTTCCTTTCACATTGGAGCGGGAGCCGCGGTGGCGGTATAGCGCCGCTAAAAATAGCGGCACTATGCCACGGGAATCGGCTGCTAGCGGTGCGGTATTAACCCCCGATAGCGGCCGATAAAGGGTTAATACCGCCCGCAATGCGCCTCTGCGGGCGATATTGCCGCGGTTTCCCATTGTTTTAAATGGGAAGGAGTGGTATACATGCCGCTCCAAAGATGCTGCTGACAGGAGATTTTTTTCTCTCCCGCCAGCGCATCGCCTCAGTGTAAAAGCTCTCAGGCTTTCACATTGAGTATGCAGTGAAGGAGTTTTTCAGGCGGTATAGCAGCACTATTTTTAGCACTGTACCGCCTGAAAAACTCCTCAGTGTGAAAGGGGTCTTAGGGAGATGTGACCACTTTTTTTTTTTTTTTTTTTTTTTTTTTTTTTTCGGTTCAGTTACAGAAAATAATCCTAAACTAAAGTGAGGCACTTCTAAAGCAAAACCTGACTGGACTGATAATAGTCCAAAGTGTGTTTTCTATAATAGAATGTTCATGCAAACAAAAAAATCCACTGTTAATTAAAAATGAAATCTTCATATGGTGTAAAAAACAAACAAAAACAACTCCTCCAAGTGAAAAGAACACATTCCATGCTCCCACACCAGTGCCCAAATCAAAGGCTTACTGGAACGCTATATCCCTCACTATGACAATTTCATATAGTGCTTGAAAGCACTAGGTAAAAGCAAATGCTACATTAATCATCTGCCCTTACTCAAAATAGCCACAGCCGGAAATGTTAGGGGATGATTTTTATTTCTCAACAAAATAGAGAATGTAGGGAATCGTGAAAGGATGGGTGAGTTTGCTTTGAATGTAAAAAAAAAAATTGGTGTTTTCATCTTGTGGTGTTCATATGCAATTTAATTTTCACTTTAATACCATAGTGTTTCATATGACTGGTCTCTGGTGTCATTAAGTGACGGTTCATACAGGGGCGGCTTCAAAGTTGCCCAACTCTTGTCCGACTGTGAAGCCGCCCCGTACAGCGCGACTTCAGCGTGGCTTGCAAAACGACTTTTGTATAGAAGTCAATGCAAGCCGATCCAAAGTCATCCCAATGTAGTACTGGAACGTTTTTCTAAGTCTGAGCGACTTGATTCCATTGCAATGCATAGAGCGCGATCCCTTACAGTAATCCTAACTTGTGTATTTAGAAATGCAAGGCATTAATTTTTCCGAAACTGAATTTGTACTGTGTGCTTGCTGCCAATACTCCTAAAAATACTTTGGTTTGTTTTGTTTGTTTTTTGTAACTGTTTTTTTTTTAGTAGATGCGTTAAAGTGGTTGTAAACACTGTTACACCACATTTACCTACAGGTAAGGCTTTCCTGTAGGAACCGTGAATATCTCCATGCACTGAATTAACGGCCCTCTCGTGACCCTTTTTCAGTGGCTGTGCTGTGTTCGGGGGCTTCCGCACACATGCCAATGCCAATCACAACACCGGAGCCTGTGAACCCGGAAATTACTCCGGGAGACATGTTGCCAGTTACAGCAGTGTGCGGGGACCACTGCAACAGAATCGATCTCTGGTAAGTGTTTCATAATGAGCTAGTATTCCATGAATAGTAGCTCATTATGCCTTTTGTCTTGCTGGTGTTTTTTTTTTACTGAGTTTACAACCACTTTTAACAACATACCATTTACTTTCTTCTTATGGCTCGCATATAAAAATGTATTTTGGTGGTTCTGTGCTTTCAGGTTCCTATGTACGAACAGAATTTTCAAGGAACCAGCTATGTGTTGGACATTTTTCTAATAACTGCTTTTGCTTAGATTCAGAAATGATGTTTCTTACTACTTTTTTTTACATTCTTGCAAAGAAATAAAGCCACACTTGATCACCTCACCCAATTCTATTAAAGAGGAGGTCCAGCCCCCCCCCCCCCTCCACGGCACACCAGCCAATGTTTCCATCGGCTCTCAGGTGCTTCCGCCGCCATTGCCTGTAAGGGAATCCAGCCTTGCGGCTTCACAGCCAGTTCCCTGCTGCGCAAAGTGTGCTGCGCTTTTCTGAATGGCTTAGTGGCGCGGGAAGGAGGAGGGGCCTCCCCGAAAGGTGCCAAATGTGGCACCGGAGAGGGAGAGTAAGCATATAAGTGGAGCTTCCCCTTTTGGGTGGAGCTGCGCTTTAATCAGGGAACACTAGTGCTCAGCTTTGGCCTTTGCGACATCCAGGTAAGGATCCTTGGTATCCTTTTAGTACATAAAATGGCAAAAAAAAAAGATTGATGGGTATGCCAATGCATTTCAGATGCTCTGGGCTTTACTCCTAGCTTTGAGGGTCTGAAATGTGTCAGTGTATGTGTCGAGCTGTTTTTTGGCTATTTGATGTAATACAGGATACCAAGGATCTTTACTAGGTGCTGGCTTGTGTTTTTAAATGGTTTTTATAAGGTTAAAGTTCTGTCATGTGACCATGCATCTCTTTTTTTTCTGATAGTGTGGGTGGGATTACAGGACACTGTGCAGACACTATTTCATAGTCTGATCAGCCTAAGGGCCCTTTCACACCATCGGACCGTATGTCCGTTTTTTTTTAATTTTTTTTATCCATCTGTTTACAGATGAAAAACAGACATACATGTATCCCTATGGGATAGCGGGTGTCAGCAGATGACTATCTGCTGACACCCGATCTCATCGGTGTCTGCAATGCTCCGATTCTGCAGACGGAGGAAAATCCTTTTTTTTCCATCCAATATCGGATCGGGTGAACACGGACAGACGGTCCGTGTTCAATCCGACATCCCCCCCCCCTCCCATAGGGGAGAGCGGAGATCTGACAGGGCGGTCCCTGCACAGTGTGCAGGGCGGACCGCCCTGTCATCTGCCGGCTCAGCGGGGATCAACGGAGCGATTTCTGCTGAGCAAGCAGGTAAAGGTACAGATCCTCACGGGATCCGTACGTCTGAAAGGGGCCTAAGGCTAAATGTAGGCTGTGCTTGAGCAGGGGGAGTGAGGCTGTGATTGGGAGGGGGTGTATTCCAGAGGCAGGCTTTGATTCGTTGGAGAGCGTGATTGCAGAACAAACTACATGAAAGTGATAGAGGATGAGTTATAAAATACAGTACATGTATGTGACTACACATAGAGAAATAAATATTTGGGGTAACATACACTTTAAACAACATTTGTTTTAATTTGTTTATTTAAATTTTTTTGATCAAGCCGTCAGCATCTCAGATCCTAGTGATCCAAAGGGCTGTACCGATTTATGGAGGTTATTCTATAAAAATATTTTAAAACTCAAAAAATCTATTGTTTATTTTGTTGTCGGTGTGTTTACACTGTAATGATGTCTGCAAATATAACAAGTTGCTTTATGTGCTTCCCACAGGTACCAAGTGAAAACAGACAATGCCTTAGTGGTTTCTGTTGTGCACTGGCTTCCCTAGAATAACTATACACAAAGCATGATAAAACAAACACATAATAAAGCACATAAAAGATTTTAATGATATAGTCAATACTGGATTAGTAAGAGGAAATTATTGCAAATGAGTGTAATAACATTTGTAGACCCAAAAACCTATTTTTGGATTTCAGCATAAATCGCTTGTAAATTGAGATCTGCTCTTCATCTTCTTTATTTTTTATTTTTTTTTAAATAAATCAATATATTACATTTCTATGTCTTAACTACATTTTTTTTTTTTTTTTAACAGATGGGGTAATTGATTTAAAATTGTTTACATAAGCTTATATTTGATGCTCAAATCAGTCTGTATATGCAGTAAAGCATGCTTGTTATACACGCTGTGAAACCTAAGGGGTTAATCCTCTGCATTGTGTAAAAATTCTGTTTGACCCTGTCTACGCAGATCCTCCTTCTTCCAGTGTTCCCAATCCATCTCCGGATAGTACAGAGGCTAGGGGACTAGCTGCACGCACCCAGTTTGGTGTGTATTGCTAGAGATTATTATTATTATTTATTTATTTATTTATTTTATTTATTTTTCTTGGGAGAGTGGCCCTGTGCTGATCACATGCAATCGGCACTGTCCAGACAGAGGGTCAGGGGTTCTGCAGCCTCATAGGACAGTCAGAGGAGAATGAAAACTCCTCCTACAAGCTTTAACCGGACACTGATAGAAGTCACAAGACTTCTAAATACTGCGGATGAGAAAGGTATTTAGCAGTTAGTTTACTAAAATAATTGCATTTGCATGTACTATGGGAGATCAGATATAGTGATTGCAGGGTCCTTGGTTTAGTAACACATTAATTGTCAGGACCACTAACCAATACTTGGGCTGTGCAGCTGTTAAGACATTTTGAATTATTCTTGTATATAAAACTTTTTAGGTGTGTGTTTTTTTGGGGTATCTTGCACAAATGGTCTGCTTTAGACCCCTTTCACACTGAGGGCATATTGCAGGCGCTATAGTGTTAAAAATAGTGCCTGCAATCTGCCCTCAAACAGCTGCTCCATTGTCTCCAGTGTGAAAGCCCGAGGGCTTTCACACTGGAGCATTGAGCTAGCAGGACAGTAAAAAAAGTCCTGCTAGCCACATCTTTGGAGCGGTGTGTTTACCGTTCCTCCATCGCTGCTGCCAATTGAAATCAATGGGACAGCGTAACTATACCGCCCGCAATGCGCTACTTCAGCGCATTGCGGGTGGTTTTGCCCTTTTCTCGGCCGTTAGCAGGGGGTAAAAACCCCTGCTAGAGGCCGAAATGCGCAGCAAATCCGCCCATAGCGTTGGCGGCTCAGTGTGAAAGGGGATCTTAGATCAAACTACAGTAACTTCAGTGGGCTTGCAATCAGAACCTTGACTTGGCCAGTCTAACGGACAGGCTTTATTCTGTTCGGCTGCTTTTTTGATTCTCTTTTGTACTTTTGTATCATTGTGATGCTGCATAAGCCACCTTCTTTCAAGTTTGTATTTCAGACTTCTGATAATCAGCAAGTAAATGTTCGAAGACAACTTGTTCTAAGGCAGCAGAGTAGCCCTCCACTAGTCAAGATGCGTTTTTTTGCAGTTTATATGCAGTAACATTTCTGGACAATATTGGTTTTCTTTTGACATTTTAAAGCTGGCCATAGACTGATCAAAATTTTGATCCATCTATGGGCAGACTGGTTGTACTCAAGTCAATCTATCGATCAATACAACCAGCCTGCTGTTTTTTTTCATACGATCAATGCTGCTGGCTATAGCCAGCAGCAGTGATCATTGTATTCTGGCGTTGGGGAAATCTCCTACTGTCAGAATACAGTAGCGTAGCTGACTGGTTGTTGATGGAATGGAGCCATTTTTTCTTTATTTTTTCTTCACGCAGTGATTTAAAGGAAAGAATATTACACAATGTATGGCCAGCCTAAGGCTCTTTGAGATCTGTGTGCAGATTGTATGGCATCTTCTTATATTGATATTTGCAGAATGCCTACTTCTGAGGACATGAGAAAATAACATTTGCATAAATTCTTCCCGATTGTGAAGCCCTAGGTCTTTATAAATGATAACTATGTTATTGAAGAAAACATTTACAATATACATGTATTTAGATATGCATTAGTGTGTAATAGCTTTTAGGCTGGGTTCACACTATCTTCGCATGCAGCTCACAACAGGGGTCACATGCGTCCCCGTTCACTGTTTTTCATGTCCGATTTCAGGCCGAATTTTGGTCTGAATTCAGACCTGAAATAGACCAAAAGACGCACAGGGCTCCTATGCAAATTTGCATCGGAGCTGCAGTGGAAATATGTGAACTGACTTCTTAGAGAGCCAGTCAATATCTCCTGCTATTGCAAATTGGATGATCTGATCCCGCATCCAATTTGCAATAGTGTAAACCCAGCCTCAGAGTGAGTGAGTTTTTTTTTTTTTTTTTAAATGGCATTGGGACTGCAAATAGAAAATGCAAAGATGAGAACAAAGCCATAGGGCTAGATTCAGAGAGAGTTACGCCGGCGTATCTACTGATACGCCGTCGTAACTCTGAATCTACGCTGTCGTAAATTTAAGCGTATTCTGGAAACCAGATACGCTTAAATTAGGCTAAGATACGAGCGGCGCAAGTCTCCTACGCCGTCGTATATTAGGGTGCATATTTACGCTGGCCGCTAGGTGGCGCTTCTGTCGTTTTCAGCGTAGAATATGCAAATGACTAGATACGCCGATTCAGAAACGTACGTACACCCGGCGCTATTTTTTTACGTAGTTTATGTTGGGCTTTTTCGGCGTAAGGTTGCTCCTGCTATTATGAGGCACAGCCAATGTTAAGTATGGACATCGTTACCGCTTAGAATTTTTGAAATTTTTACGTCGTTTGCGTAAGTCGTTTGCGAATAGGGCTGGACGTAATTTACGTTCACGTCGAAAGCAATGACGATTTGCGGCGGAATTTTGAGCATGCGCACTGGGATTCTTTCACGAACGGCGTATGTGCCGTTCGTAAAAAACTTAAAATACGCGGAGGTCACCATTAATTTGAATAAAACACGCCCCCTCATTTGAATTAGGCGCGCTTACGCCGGCCCCATTTACGCTACGCCGCCGTAAGTTAAGAGGCAAGTGCTTTTGTGAATACAGCACTTGCCTCTCTAACTTACGGCGGCGCAGCGTAAATACGATATGCTGCGCCGCCGTAACAATGCGCGAGGCTACGTGAATCTAGCCCGACGTGTACATTTTGAATACAGTACATGCATTAAACTGCACTAAAAGCCACAATGGGGGTGTGAATGGGGCCTAAGACAAATGATAACGGTTTTAAGATTTTTATTTTGTTTATCTACTTTTAAACTGTTGTGTGATGGCTAGATATCTGTTTGACACACAAACCTTTACTTTGCCCAGGGCCGCCATCAGGGGATATATATAATATATATTTTTATATTTGTTTTTTTTAAAGGGGGGTTGCCATCTGGGGACCTCTGGGCCCTTTAAAAAAATATATATATATATTTTTATTAAAGGGCCCAGAGGTCCCCATGGCCCCGGATGGCTACCCCCCTTTTTTAATATATATTTTTCTTTATTTCTTTTTTTTTGTAAAGGGGGCCCCCCCGCTTCTCAATTTGCGGCAGCCACCCCCCCCCTCGCTTCTCAATTTCAGGCGGCAGCACCCCCCCCCCCCCCGGTTCTCTGCTCCAGGAGGGCCCATGCCTGAAGCTGTGTAAGGGGCCCCATAATTCCTAATGGCGGCCCTGATGGCAAAAAGCTAAAAAGACCACACCATGAGTAAAGCCTGCATTGAGGTTTCCTTTGAGTAACACTTATGCCCTGTACACACGATTGGATATCTGATGGAATCTAATCCGATGCATTTTTTCGTTGGCTATTCGATTAAGCTGACTTTCATCAGTCTTGCCCTACACACCATCAGTCAAAAATCGGGCCGTGTCCAACGCGGTGACATAAAACACTACAACGTGCTGAGAAAAAGTTCAATGCCTCCGAGCATGCGTTGACTTAATTCTGAGCATGCATGGATTTTTCTCCGATGAGTTCCACACAGACGATCCTTTTTTTATCCATAGGAAAATTTTAAAACCTGTTCTATTATTTTTTTCACCAATGGAAAACAAATCGATTGGGGCCCACACACGATTGGTTTGTCCGATTGAAAACGGTCCATCGGTCTATTTAGGGGCTAAGCTGTTTGATAAGAGATAAGACACTACTGTGATCATGCATTGAAGTAAATGGTCTTCTGTCAGAACAGCTGATGGCAACACTGTGAAAAAAAGCCTAGAGCTCCAACTGCTGGCCAGATAGAAGGCAAGAATTGTCGACCAAAAAAAAATTGTAGTCCTGATAATAAAATATGCAAAAAGTCAGCATCATTTCCCTTTTAAGCACTGTTTGTATTTTAAATGGGAGAATATTGTCACAGCACAGTTACCATGCCTGACAGGCTTTTGCTGTCAACATACAGTACATTAGGCCAGAACAGTACTGTCTACAGTTTGGTGCTGTGGCTTAGGTATATTTAAAGTCAAAACTTGTTTTATTTTATTTTGCATAGAGTAGAGACTCATTAAAACCTTTAATTTTTTTTTTCTTTTTTTTTTTTCTGCCTGTGTTCCTTTTGTGGAAATCTTTTGCTTATTTGCTGTTTGGAGACATAACCAGAAAGAGTTGGAAGATAAATCATCTCTAAGATATATATACAGTTGTGCCCAAGAATTTAAATCATAATGACAACAGAAACTACCCAAATGACCCTGACCAAAAGTTGACGTCCATGATGCACACATTTAGCCCTTTGATTGCCCTAGATCAGTGGTTCTCAACCTGGGGTCGGGACCCCCTCCGGGGTCAAATGATGATTTACCAGGGGGTCACCAAATCCTGGGCTGTTCCTGAAGCCCGTATCACTCTCCCAGCATTTTTGGAGCCACCCAGCAGGGCTATCCCTGGAGCATGTGGCCACCCATCTGGGCTGTTCCTGGAGCCCGCAGCTGCCCACTCAGCCTCTTCGCAGGTGCCCATTCGGTTTACGGCATGGCTGGGGGTCTAGAGGTCAGCTGACTGGTGAGGAATGTGAAGTGGGAGGGGCTGGAGGAGACCCTGTCTCCTGATTTCGGCAGAGGTGTCACTGCTACGAGACACCACAGAGCTGGAGACGCAGTGAAGCCGGAGACATTGAGTGACACTACCTGCGATTATAGTTGCCATTACAAGGACTCAGGGAGCGCTCAATGTCTGTGGGTTGGGGGCGTAAATTACTTGTCTTGCCTTGGGTGCTGACAACCTGCGCTACAAAAATAACTTTACTGTTAGGGGTCCCCACAACTTGTGAAATTTTATCAAGGGGTCACGGCCCTAGAAGGGTGAGAACCACTGCCCTAGATGTTATCCCTTTCCCAACCAGTGTAATTAGTACAGTGACCGTGCATATGTTTAGCACTGATCACTGTATTAGTGTCACTTGGTGTCCGATTTGTCCACCGCAATATTGCAGTCTTGCCGCTATTACTAGTAAAAAAAAAAAAAAAAAAAAAATATATATATAAATATATATATATCCACTTAAGGACCACCCACTGTATATATACGTCCTCTTTTTAAACATGGATATCTCAGTAACGGCAGCAGCTGCTGCCACAACTGAGATATCCATGTTTTCAGTGGGCAGTCCGGTAAACGATAACGGCGGTCTCCGCGGCGGATTCGCCGCGAGATCGCCGTTATCGGTGGCGGGAGAGGGGGCCCCCCCCCTCCCGCCGCTTTTCCGCGCCCTCCGCCGCTTACCGGAGCCGTCGGTAGCGGCGGAGGAGATCCGATGCTGCCGCCTTGTGTGTGAGGACTTGAGTGAGGGCAAGATGGCCCCCACCCGTCCTCATAGCTCTGCTGGGCGGAAGTGACGTCAAAACGTCAGTCCCGCCCAGCCTCTTAAAGAGACAATTTTTTTTCTGTCATTTTTTTAAATGACAAATTTTCCTTTTTTTTTTTTTTTTTTTGCATTTAAGCCTAAATATGAGATCTGAGGTCTTTTTGACCCCAGATCTCATATTTAAGAGGACCTGTCATGCTTTTTTCTATTACAAGGGATGTTTACATTCCTTGTAATAGGAATAAAAGTGATCATTTTTTTTTTTTTTTATATTTTAGTGTAAAAAATAATAAAATCAATAAAATTAAATGAGAAAACAAAAAAAAAAATTTTTTAAAGCGCCCCGTCCTGACGAGCTCGCGCGCAGAAGCGAACGCATACGCAAGTAGCGCCCGCATATGAAAACGGTGTTCAAATCATACAAGTGAGGTATCGCCGCGATCGTTAGAGCGAGAGCAATAATTATAGCCCTAGAGCTACTCTGTAGCTCAAAAAATGCAACTTATAGAATTTTTTAAACGTCGCCTATCTAGATTTTTAAGGGTAAAAGTTTGACGCCATGCCACGAGCGGGCGCAATTTTAAAGCGTGACATGTTGGGTATCATTTTACTCGGCGTAACATTATCTTTCACAATATATAAAAAAATTGGGCCAAATTTATTGTTGTCTTATTTTTTAATTCAAAAAAGTGAATTTTTTCCAAAAAAAGTGCGCTTGTAAGACTGCTGCGCAAATACGGTGTGACAAAAAGTATTGCAATGACCGCCATTTTATTCTCTAGGGTGTTAGAAAAAAAAAAATATATAATGTTTGGGGGTTTTAAGTAATTTTCTAGCAGAAAAAAATGTTTTAGTCTTGCAAACACCAAATCTGAAAAACACCTGTGGTCTTTAAGTGGTTATATATATATATATATATTTATTTATTTATTTATATATATATATATATATATATATATATATATATATATTTATTTATTTATTTATATATATATATATATATATATATATATATATATATATATATATATATATATATTTATTTATTTATATATATTTATATTTATATATATATATTTATATATATTTTTTTATATATATTTATTTATTTATATATATTTATTTATATATATATATTTATTTTTATATATATATATTTATTTTTATATATATATATTTATTTTTATATATATATATTTATTTTTATATATATATATATTTATTTTTATATATATATATTTATTTTTATATATATATATTTATTTTTATATATATATATATATTTATTTTTATATATATATATATATTTATTTTTATATATATATATATATATATTTATTTTTATATATATATATTTATTTTTATATATATATATTTATTTTTATATATATATATATTTATTTTTATATATATATATATTTATTTATATATATATATATATATTTATTTATTTATATATATATATTTATTTATATATATATATATATATATATATATATTTATATTTATATTATTAGAGAGAGATATAGATGGAGAGAGATCCCGGATTTAATTTTCAAAAATCTGGTCACCTTACCCTTGCAGCCATGTTTCAGGGCAACAAGAACTCCAAATGCTGGCATGTTCATGCATACTATCTTGTCTAGTCTATATACAGTAGCTGACATGCACTAGTTTCTGTCTTCACTGATAACATTCTGGCCATTGAACCTGGCTTGTGAACTCTTCACCTGTGTGCTTCTGAATCTCTTAGATGCTAAATACAGGAGGCTGTGCCATGGCCTTTTCATATGTTCAAAGTACTAATTAAATTTACTTGTCCAGTAGAAGCCGAGCCAAGAATGTTTGTTTGCCAAAACTGCAAGTCTATATGAATTGCTCATTGTTTTGGTAGCAATTTACAACAGAAAATGTTTTGCACTCCTGTTTTTTTTTTTTTATAAGCTTTTTGCTTGCAAAGCTTTTAAATTATAAAAACTATACTTTCATAAATTGATATCCTGCTACAGATTACGCTAGAGAGAAAAAAGAAAAATGTTTTACCTGTAATTACTGGCTAGGATTTGTTTTGATTGTGTTTCTTATCAGCCAGCTAACCATTCCGATTGTGCATAAATGTCACATTTAATTTATCCTACCATAAATAAATATTTGGCCATTTCAACAGGGTCAGTCCAATGTAAAATGATTTTGTTTAAGCATTGGTGGGTGAATTTACCTGTTTGTTTCTTTTATCACTTGGAAGAATAGGTGACGAGATTTGTATATTAGGTTTCACTGTTCTATTCTTGCCTACCTATCATAGTTTCACATGTCTAGTTGCAAAACTACTGTATTTAATTCACTTTTTTACCCTGAAACTTCTACGCCAATAAATACGGTAGTTATTTTACTCCACTTATTGAATGATTGTTAACGGATTATGAATATACTGTGTGCGTATGTGTATATGTGTGTATATATATATGTGTGTGTGTGTGTGTGTGTGTGTGTGTGTATATATTATCTCTATCACATACATACATACATACATACATACATACATACATACATACATTACAGACCAAAAGTTTGGACACACCTTCTCATTCAAAGAGTTTTTTCTTTATTTTCATGACTATGAAAATTGTAGATTCACACTGAAGGCATCAAAACTAAATATACAAATAAATAAAATATATTTCATATTCTAGGTTCTTCAAAGTAGCCACCTTTTGCTTTCATTACTGCTTGGCACACTCTTGGCATTCTCTTGATGAGCTTCAAGAGGTAGTCGCCTGGCGCAGCAACCCATCACTCTCCTCCTTGGTCAAATAGCCCTTACACAGCCTGGAGGTGTGTTTTGGGTCATTGTCCTGTTGAAAAATAAATGATGGTCCAACTAAACGCAAACCAAATGGAATAGCATGCCGCTGCAAGATGCTGTGGTAGCCATGCTGGTTCAGTATGCCTTCAATTTTGAATAAATCCCCAACAGTGTCACCAGCAAAGCACCCCCACACCATCACACCTCCTCCTCCATGCTTCACGGTGGGAACCAGGCATGTAGAGTCCATCCGTTCACCTTTTCTGCGTCGCACAAAGACACGGGGGTTGGAACCAAAGATCTCAAGTTTGGACTCATCAGACCAAAGCACAGATTTCCACTGGTCTAATGTCCATTCCTTGTGTTCTTTAGCCCAAACAAGTCTCTTCTGCTTGTTGCCTTTCTTTAGCAGTGGTTTCCTAGCAGATATTCTACCATGAAGGCCTGATTCACACAGTCTCCTCTTAACAGTTCTAGAGATGTGTCTGCTGCAAAAGGTGGCTACTTTGAAGAACCTAGAATATGAAATATATTTTCAGTTGTTTCACACTTTTTTGTTATGTATAATTCCACATGTGTTAATTCATAGTTTTGATGCCTTCAGTGTGAATCTACAATTTTCATAGTCCTGAAAATAAAGAAAACTCTTTGAGAAGGTGTGTCCAAACTTTTGGTCTGTACTGTACATACATACTGTACGTACATACATACATACATACATGCATACACAAACATGTTATACTTGCCTCCACTGTGCAGCTCGTTTTGCACAGAGTGTCCCCCGAACCCTGTCTTCTGGGGTCCCTCGGCGGCTCCTCCTCACAAGAGCTTTCCACCTTCATGCGAGCATGGTGGAAAGCTTTTGCGGGTGCGCTCCTGCGATACAGCGGCGGGCATAGCCGCCGACTGTATCACTCGGCCCCGGCGCGCCACGTCATCGGATGTGATTGACAGCAGCGCCAGCCAATGGCTGCGCTGCTATCAATCCGTCCAGCCTAGCCAATCAAGGGCCAGGCTGGGAACCGAAGAGGATCACTGGGACGCGCGCGGGACTTTCGAGGGGTGAGGTAAGTAAAATGGGGGTTTGTGGGGCGGTACCATCGGATGTTTTTTCATTTTAATGCATAGGATGCATTAAGGTGAAAAAACATTTACCTTTACAACCCATTTAAGAGCTGCCTTGCTGCAGTACATATACGCGGGGTGGTCCTTAAGCGGTTAAATATTGATAAATACACATAATAAGCAACTACAAGACAGTGCAAGGATTTAAAATTTTGAATAAGTTTCAACTACAAAAAGAAAATTGAAAATGACAATTTTGTATTATTTTTTCACTAATGACTGAATACAGTTTGTTTTTAAATGTTTATATCCCTTCAACTGCTTTACCAAGTTTAATTCATAGGGATTTTTTTTTCTGTTTTTCAGTTCAGCTTTTCTAAGCTCCTTCAATCCCATTCCTGCCATGGCCTAAAACAATGGCTCATATTGTTAAGGTTAATATGCTTGAGGAAGAAAATGCAATAGATTGGCATAAGGCTAGTATCTGCAGTTTAATCAGAAATGGCAAAACAAACAACTTAATTGCAGGGAATGAATGAACATACTGAACTAATATTTACCCTATCAAAGTTTTTTTGGAGTGGCTGTGTAGGTAAAGTTCCCATTTTATTAAATATGTATTTTAGTATGTACGGTTTAATGACGGCTGAATTGTTTGGCTGAATTTGTAGACCCTCCTAGAGGTGGTCTGTATATCGCCACAATCAATCCTTCCTGTCAAGTTGTTCCAGAAAAAAAAAAATCCATCACATCAATTCTGTGTGTGGGTTTTTGTTTGTTTTTTTTTTTACCTTTTTTAGACCTGACAAATTTTACTTTAGCGGCAGGTAGTGAACAACCAAGGTGTCTGCAAATGCCCAAGGTTCAGAACCATCCAGAACCTATGACTAAAGGTGGCTAAATACACTATGTCATCCAAATAGTGTCCCCTGTCTCCTCCCTCTGCCGTGACATTAAACAAGCACAACTGCAACATCATCACTGTGTGCTGTGCTTTGTGAATGGCTCAGCAGAGGGAAGGGGGGGTTGGATGTACATCACCAGATTTTGTGATAGATATAAACACCAGTCCGATGCAGCAGGGGTGAATCAGAAGTGTAGCTTCCACCATACATAGCAGCACTCAGTGAAGATTAGATAGTTCTTGAAATAATTAGAAAATGACAGGGTTAATGTGAGAATTGTGGATTTAAAAAATAAAAATAAAAAAAGTGCATGGATTTGGAATTTAAAGTGCATTAGCCCAGTAACAAACATATAAAATATATTGCAGCTTACAAGTCTGTGTGTGTGGTTGTTGTTGTTTTTTTATTTATTTGCACATAATGATTCTGCCAGTAATTCATGTCCTGTCTCACACACTTAGGCCCCATACACACGAGAGGATTTATCCGCGGATACGGTCCAGCGGACCGTATCCGCGGATAAATCCTCTCGAGGATTTGGGCGGATTTCCATGCGATGGAGTGTACTCACCATCGAATCGAAATCCGCGCCGAAATCCTCTGGCGATGACATGTCGCGCCATCGCCGCGATTATGACGTGCGCGACGCTGTCATATAAGGAATTCCACGCATGCGTCGAATCATTACGACGCATGCGGGGGATCCCTTCGGACGGATGGATCCGGTGAGTCTGTACAGACCAGCGCATCCATCCGTTGGGATGGATTCCAGCGGATAGATTTGATAGCATGTCATCAAATATTTATCCGCTGGAAATCCATCCCAGGGGATAAATATCCGCGGAAACAGATCCGCTGGAGTGTACACACCATAGGATCTATCCGCTGAAACCCATTCGCTGGGATTTTTCAGCGGATGGATTCTATCGTGTGTATGGGGCCTTACACTCATACTATTGTAAATATGGAGTGGCTGCATTGTCACTCTAGGACAGGACTACAGAACACCTCCCCCTTTCTGGCATCTGTAGTCCAGACATGAACTCTGCAGGGCTAATAGCAACGCTTGAGGTAGGACTACACAAGACAGCACTGGCTTTGCCAGAATCAACAGGTATTTTATGAAATTGATCTAAGAATACGCTTTCAGTAGTGATGGCAAAGGCTCTTTACTATTTAAAAAAAATAAAAAAAACATGTTATGCGTGCCTGCTATGTGCAGTGGTTTTCCACAGAGCAGCCCAGATCCACCTCTTCTTGGGTCCCTTGCTGACACTCCTCCCTCCTACTGAGTGCCCCCACAGCAAGCAGTTTGCTATGGGGGAACCTGAGCCAATCTGCTGCTCTGATTGTCCATTCAGACACCGAGCCGCGGCTCGGCCTTAATCTCTCTCTCTCTCTCCCCTCCCCTGTCAGTCAGTGAGCCAATGAGGAGGTAGCGTTCCGGACAGCAGAGACTCTCGTACAACATCGCTGAGTTGAGATGGGGCTCAGGCAAGTATGAGGGGGGCTGCTGCACACAGTTTTTTTTTTTTTTTTTATCTCAATGCACGAATTCAGTGGTGTCTGGATTTTAGCTGATATTTCAATGAGCTCTCGGGTGCTGCCACAGCCATCTGCGGTAAGGAAAACCGGTTACCTACTGCGCATGCACTGAGCGCTCTGTGAAGGGCCTGGCGGCAGGGGAAGGAAGAGGGGGGCCAAACTTCCAGATTAGTTTTTCCCAGCAAAGTCAGCCGGAAGTGGGAACTGGTACCTGTAAAAACCGGGTACCTGCTCCCCTCCCGCCGAAAGGTGCCAAATGTGGCAACGAAGGGGGGAGCAAATAAGTGGAGCTTCCCCCTTGGAGCTCCTCTTTTAAGGTCTAGATGCACTTGAAATAGGCCTGTGATTTAGTTGCCTAAAGTGTGTCATGAGTGGGGTCATTTCAGATTGCATGTGTATAACCAATGGAATAGCTGTGCTTTATTTCTAGCCAAAAATGCAATTTGTGCACATTTTAATAGTTTTTAAAAGCGGTGCAAAGTATGCCAATAGCAGCTACTTCAATTTACAGTGGTTAGATCAATGAAAGGATTGTGGTTGGTACTTGCCCTCTGCATTTTCCCATAATCGGATTTATTCAGTAAAACAATGCAAAGTATGCATATTATTACTAATAAAAATATAACTTTTTTTTTCTTGATAAACCTGACTGTTCAAAGTAAGGCTACGACAAAACTTTTCTGTTTTTTAATTGTAATTCCTCTACCAGCAGAGCAGATTATTCAATCATGTGTCACGGAGGATTATGATCTTTTCAGTGGTTCTGTAACAATCCAAGCTTCTCTACGTTTGTAGCCAGCTGCCTGTACAAATGCTGATTGTGTGTTCATAATGCCAACTAGTAGTTGTGTGCTTTTCTGAACTTCCCTGGCCTAATCCATCACATGAATTGCATGTCTCACAGTGCCTCTGATTATTGGAGTAATCATTTACGTGCATTTCAGATTTTCTAAATCGTACAATGTAGTTGATTCAAAGGTAGTTATTAATTAACTGGCATCGGTGGTCATAAGGTCAGAATCCCATGGAAAGGGCTCCCATTCTGAAGATCACCTGATCATGTCAATAATATGAATGACTCTCTGCTGTGAAATGTAATAACCTGCATCTCATTCAATTTTCTGGAAACGCAGTCATTGTATCCCAATTTAATTTTACAGAAAAACACATTGGCTAGAATTCAAAATGACTTCAAAAAGAATGAGCATATAAAGCAGAACATTGGTCTAAAATTTAAAGTACAGAAATTATTTGTATGTGCATTTTTCTCCTGGCCCCCCAAACTGCCACAAAAACCTGTTGAGCCTTCGTTGAAGTCCCATCTAATTCAGCTTCCTGTAATGGCGTGGCAACAATACTGCACTGCTCCTGAATTCATAGTAGTTGTCACTTTCATGTAGGATCTTCATGCTTGTACTACATTGGAATGAGAAAATATTGCAGGTGGTATGACTATTGTCAATCAGCTTCTGGCCACGTATACTGTAGCCTGCCCTCTCCTTAATGGATTTGACAACACTTTTGCTGTTGCTGAAACCCTCCCACTGTGAACTGCAGTGATTGGGAGGGAGAGAGCATGCAAGACCTAAATGAAGAGGGATCTAGCTATTCCCTTGGGCATCACATAGGAGGGAGGGAGCTGTACTAAGGATTTGACTCTCCTGGAGTGGTCACATTTTCTAATCGATTCGGAGACATATTGGGAGTGCATACAAGTCATCGAGATGTAAAAAGCATTTAAAATACCTGATTTTCCTGTTTTTACCTGCATTTTTGGTGACCGGGTCTCTTTCCACTTGCCGACCGCCTAACTGGTAAAATACATCATTAGTTGGATGTTAAATAGCAGGGTTATGGCTGCAGCTAAATGCCATAACCCCAGTATAATTTTTTTCCTCGGGCGCCGTTCTTTTAGATAAGAGTGGTCCAGGCAGCACACAGAGATGGGCGAAGGAAAGATAGCCTCCATTTGTCTCTATGGCCTAGGAGGACTGTTGATGTCATGGAGCCACTTCTGGTTCCAGTCCCATGTAAACAAAGCCTTTTTTATTTGAGGTTTTGCTTTTTAAAGGGTAGAGGAGAGTTTTGGGGTCTTTTGACCCCAGATCTCTCCATATAGAGGACCTGTCATGCTTTATTTTTGCAAAGGATGACAGCGCGTATGTCGGCGCAAGAGTATAAAATTCTAGCACTAGGCCACCTCTAACTCTAAACTGGTAACCTGTAGAAATTATTAAAGCCTATTGAGTTTTTTATGTACCATAGCCCGTAAGCCTGGCATTCCATGAGCACGCACAATTTTAAAGTGTGGCATGTGGATATCTATTTACTCAGCATAACATAATATTTTACAAACACATTTGGGGTATACAGTGCCTTGAAAAATTCATACCCCTTTAAAATGTTCCTAATTTTGTCATGTTAGAACTAAAAACCTAATATATTTTATTGGGATTTTATGTGATAGACCAACACAAAGTGGCACATAATTGTGAATGATAAATGATTCTCCAATTTTTTTACAAATGTGTGAAAAGCGTGGCGTGCATTTGTATTCAGCCCCTATAAATCAATACTTTTATAGAACCACCTTTCACTGCAATTACAGCTGTAAGTCTTTTTGCCTGCTGGAAGATGAACCTCTGCCCCAGTCTCGGGTCCTTTGCAGACTAACAGGTTTTCCTCTAAGATTGCCCTGTATTTGGCTTCATCCATCTCCCCATCGACTCTGTTTCACTTACCTGTCCCAGCTGAAGGGTGAAGTGCAGTGTTTGGTCTCATCTGACCAGAGCACCTTCTTTTGACTTTCTTTCAACAATGGCTTTCTTCTTGCCACTCTTCCATAAAGGCCAAATTTGTGGAGTGCACAACTAATAGTTGTCCTGTGGACAGATTTTCACACCTGAGGTGTGGCTATCTTCAGATTCTCCATAGTTACCATGGGGCCTCTAGGCTGTTTCTCTGATTTAATACTCTCCTTGCCCGGCCTGTCGGTTTGGGTGGATGGTCATGTCTTGGTAGGTTTGCAGTTGTGCCACTCTTTCAGTTTTTGGATGATGACTTGGACAGTGCTCTGTGAGATGTTCAAAGCTTGGGATATTGTTTTATGACCTAACCCTGCTTTAAACTTCTCCACAACTTTATCCCTGGCCTGTCTGGTGTGTATTGTCCCCTTATGACACTCTTTGTTCACTAAGGGCTCTTTCACACGGGCGGCCCGTTCAGGTCCGCCTGCCAGTTTTTTAGGCGGACCTGAACGGGCGCTCCGTGCTCCTCTATGGAGCCGCGGATGTCAGTGGTGACATGCCCGCTGACATCATTACTGATCCACCCCGTGTGAATGGGGCCTAAGGTTCTTCGACAAACCTCTGAAGACTTTACATAATAGCTGTATTTATACTGAGATTAAATTACACCTACTAATTAGGTGACTTCTGAAGGCAATTGGTTACACTAGATTTTAGTTAGGGGTAAAATTGGAAAACCATTAATAATAATTTTCTTCCACTTCACAATTATGTGCCACTTTTGTGTTGGTCTATCACATAAAATCCCAATAAAATACATTTACATGTTTGGTTGTAACATGACAAAATGTGGAAAATTTCAAGTGGTATGAATAGTTTTTAAAGGCACTGTGTGTGTGTGTGTGTGTGTGTGTGTGTGTGTGTGTGTGTGTGTGTGTGTGTTTGTTTGTTTGTTTGTTTATTTTTCATGGAATAATTTTTCACTAAAAATTGTGTTTGAAAATTCGTGAAAACGCATGAAGCCACACAGATGTCTTTCAAATAGCACCTGAAATTGCGCTGACCCGCTACTTTGAAATCAAGCTAATTTATTTATAGCAGCACGATTTCAAAGTAGCATCAATGTGAACCAAGGATTATTTGTGGCACACATGTTCTCAGGTTTAAAATGTGAGGTCTCCCTGCTGTTTTGAAATTATCATTTTATTTTCTTGAGTAGGGCATTGGGTGAACCATACTTATGATCAATTTCTGGGGCTCGCTCATCAGTTGCAAAATATTTACTATACATATGAGCACCTAAATGTAATACAAGAACAGCATTTATTCTGACCAGGCCACTAGGCAGGTGTAAAAAAAAAAAAGTATGCAGTTTTATATTTCTTAGAAAATTTGAAATGCAAATGGTGTATTTACCCAAAAGCATCTAGATATCCGCCCTCCTTTTAACAACCATTTCAACCGCTTGGGAAATGTAGTTCCAATGCAAGTGGACTACAAGACTGACAAGGGAATATATCAAAGCAATGTCCTCATAAGTTTGCTGGAGTGTGCTTTGACCCAGTGTTGAAGACTAAGCTGTGCTGATGCTGGGACATGGCTGTGCTATCTGGCAGGGGTGCCTAGATTATAAAGCTAGCTGCACAAAACAAACCATTTGGCAAGAAAACCTTTGCAATGTATGTATTTCAACTGCATTTTGATCTAAATTCCAGCTCTAACTTTTTACTTTCTGTGGAACCAGTAAATCCTTCCCTAAAAAATAAATAAAAAAAAGGTCCTGTAGTCTCTTCGCTTTTTCTGTTCAATTATTTCTTTATCAAAGGCACTGACAGGAAGAATGCTTCTGGCTATATATCTGATATTGCCATTTTACCATGAACAATTTCACAACTTGGTATAATTAAATTAAAAAGAAAAAATAGTGACTATACAGCGGGAATATAAAAAAAAAACGTAATTGAGGCATGCTTTGACAATTCTAAAAGTGGCCTTCCCATTCTATTTCGATCTGTAAAATGTCATAATACACTGTATGAATGATGTTCAAAGTACAGTAAAAATAAACCAGTTCTTTGCTTATGTCGGGTTCGTATATGAGATTTTCATTGCTGTATGTTTTTTGTTTGTAAGTTTTATACTAGACAGTCAGAGCCGGTTCACGCTGGGGCGACTCGTCGGGCGACTCGGCTGCCTGACAAGTCGCGTCTCATTCTATTCACCAGAACCGTTCTAATAGGAGCGACGCAAGTAGCTCCGACTTAGAAAAAGGTTCTTGTACGACTTCGGGGGCTAAAGCATGACAGGTCCTCTATATGGAGAGATCTGGGGTCAAAAGACCCCAAATCTCTCCTCTACCCTTTAAAAGCAAAACTTCAAATAAAAAAGGCTTTGTTTACATGGGACTGGAACCAGAAGTGGCTCCATGATATCAACAGTCCTCCTAGGCCATAGAGACAAATGGAGGCTGTCTTTCCTTTGCCCATCTCTGTGTGCTGCCTGGACCACTCTTATCTAAAAGAACGGCGCCCGAGGAAAAAATTATACTGAGGTTATGGCATTTAGCTGCAGCCATAACCCTGCCATTTAACATCCAACTAATGACGTATTTTACCAGTTAGGCGGTCAGCAAGTGGAAAGAGACCCGGTCACCAAAAATGCAGGTAAAAACAGGACAGCTGTGAAATGACCGCTTTATTTATTTGTTCTAGTAATATTTGTATAGTACATTTTCCCCTGGAGAGTACCTAAGTTCTGTTATCCCAATTACAGCAGTGATGTCACTGTCTTCTTGCAACTAGCATAGTAGTATAAATATAAGTACTTTCCCACAGCCTCTGGAGAAATGCCACCCACTAGAAGAAATGAAAAGAAACGTATTTATTTCATATCTGATTTTATTCACGTGCTTCAGCTTGGAGGCCAAAGATTTTGTGATAGCGTACCTGTGGTCATAGTTGTGTTTTCTGCGTTTACTCGAGCTCTTCAAAGCATGACTCCAGATAATGTCTTGCGGTTCCTTAATTTCTTTGTTCCTCCATTTCAAACTGGTCACCAGATTGACCAGATTGTACAGATTGTTGTCAAGGACAAAAATTCTCTAGCTCCAAGTGAGCCTCTCCCCCTCTTTTACTGGGTCTAAGGATGAAGGCTCACCATGGGCAGATTTCACGTTGCTTAAACAGAGGAGGAGAGTGGCAGCCCATTACAAGACCAGTGAAAATTGTCCCTCACAGTCCGATAACAATAATGGTTCTTGGATAAGTGAAAATCTTAACAAAAAAGTGTTGCTACCCATACATCGCATACAAAGCAAGGTTCCCAGGTGCTTGATCCACAGTCACTGGCTGGGTAGAGTAATGAAAAAAAGATGATCCGCACTCCGGTCGTTGCTCTTAAAAATCAGTAGTGTTTATTAACAAGCCACAGTGGAAAAACGCAAATGGGAATGGTTGATGCGTTTCAGCCTATAAGGCCTTAGTCATAATAAGTGAAAATCTCCCTTTGCTATAATGGAAAAGGTGAACAAATTTTCCAAATGAAATCCAGTCTCTTCTCTTTTCTCTTTTCTCTTTTCTCTTTTCTCTTTTCTCTTTTCTCTTTTCTCTTTTTTCTCTTTTCTCTTTTTTCTCTTTTCTCTTTTCTCTTTTTTCTCTTTTCTCTTTTCTCTTTTCTCTTTTTTCTCTTTTCTCTTTTCTCTTTTTTCTCTTTTCTCTTTTCTCTTTTCTCTTTTCTCTTTTCTCTTTTCTCTTTTTTCTCTTTTTTCTCTTTTCTCTTTTCTCTTTTCTCTTTTCTCTTTTCTCTTTTCTCTTTTCTCTTTTCTCTTTTCTCTTTTCTCTTTTCTCTTTTCTCTTTTCTCTTTTCTCTTTTCTCTTTTCTCTTTTCTCTTTTCTCTTTTCTCTTTTCTCTTTTCTCTTTTCTCTTTTCTCTTTTCTCTTTTCTCTTTTCTCTTCTCTCTTTTCTCTTTTCTCTTCTCTCTTCTCTCTCTACATGAAACGCATGTGAGGTATCATCATGAACATCAGTGATGGCAATAATTCTACCACCAGACCTTCTGTGTAATCTGAAAAGGCTTATAAAGCATCACAAATGGACATTTTATAGGTACAATGGTTTGTTGCCATTCCATAGGTGTATGCAGTTTTAGTTTTAATTTTTTTTTATTAAACAATATGCTTGAACCTCCAATGGAAATACACGCATTAACAGCGCTCTAAAAAAGTAAAATACTAAAAGAAGGTCCTATGAAGTGTCTTTTAAATCAGGATATTCATACCCAATGTCCTTGAAATATACGTGCACACCCTAAAAAAGGTGAAATGCTATATTCAATTGCAAATCACAAAGAAGGAACTGATGATTTTTAATGATCCATGGAACCCAGTCGCCACACCACGTCGAACACTGCTCCATTTGTATATTTTAAACTCACCAGAAATCGTGTGAAAATGCGCCTTCAACTAGATAACTTGTTAACCGCAACACTTCTACTGTCGGCGGACCATGGCGTAAACTACCCCTTTAGCTTCAGGCATTAAATCACTGATAGCGGATTCGTAGCTCAACAGCGATAGTACCATAAGAAATAAATGGTCCCTTAGCATGATTCCATTAAAAATCTGTTTTATTATCCAAACCTCTGTTTACATATTGCCCTTAAAAGTTTTAAAAACAAGCAAAGCATGTAACAAACACTTGTCTGATACTGTGCATCACTCTCGCTGCTCCTCTAGATTAAAAATTCAGGGGGATACCCGGGTTGAGTTTTTCACAAAGGTAGATGAGTAGGATGTGCATATATTTGTATGAATATTCTGTTTTAAAGAGCGCTGTTAATGCGTGTGTTTCTGTTGGAGGTTCAAGCCTATTGTTTAATATTTTGATTCTTGATGGCAGCTGCGAAAGGGTCTTTGGCCTTTTTTTTTTATTCAATTGATTTATGAGTGCTGGGGGAAAGTGGATGTGTGCAACTTTTGTGGCGGTTTACTGTCATTATTTGCTAGTAACATATTTTACCGATATTTCCCATCCATATAGTACCACAAGATCTGGGAAAGCCTGCAGATTTTTGCTGACCGGGATGTGTAGTGCATCATAGCAAGGTTGAATTTGGGTAAAATTATAATACGTAATTTAGTGTATAGCTACCCTTTAGTGATCGCTACAAATTGCAAAACCCATTTTTGATGTCCAAGAAAAATCTTGGACATCAAATTCAAAACAGTTATGCACAGAAGGCTCACTGATGACAGGTTCTCTTTCCAACCTCCTTTCCTGAAAATTATGTCATTTGGATATAATGGAACTAGGGAAGCACATTCCAAGTATGCAACAGGACAGTTTTCCGCCTGGTACCCCCTGCCAGCACTAGCTATGTAAACCCCTTTTTCTATTTCCTATCCAATTTCACATTGGTCCAGCAGTAAATCATTTCCTGTCCCATTGGTCCAGCAGTAAACCATTTCCTCCCCAAACAGGAAATTAAGATAGAAAAGAAGGTTCCAGGAGAGTAAAGTTCCTCTGGAGTCAGAAGTGGTTGCCGTGGCAACTCCAAAGCAGACACAGCTGTGTACTCAGGCAGTGCTGATCTCTTCACACTATACAGCAGGAATATTCAATTAGCGGACCTCCAGCTGTTGCAGAACTACAAGTCCCATGAGGCATAGCAAGACTCTGACAGCCACAAGCATGACACCTAGAGGCAGAGGCATGATGGGACTTGTAGTTTTGCAACATCTGGAGGTCCGCTAATTGCATATCACTGCTATACAGGGACACTTTTTTGATGTAGGACATCATTTTAAAAGCAGGGACTGTTCGAAGAAAAAGGGAATGGCTGGTCACCCCATATAATATAGTAACTGCGTCACACTTCTCAAAAAGCAAGTCAATCAATATCCATCACTTGGAGGGACAGAAGAAAAAGGGAATGGCTGGTCACCCCATATAACGAGCTCTTACTGCGTTTTTAGGCTAAGTTTGCACTTGCAAAAAATGTTGTCACTTATGCGAACCAACACACTTATAGCATAATGCATGATGCATTTTCTGACCCTCCAAGTGATATATGGATATATAGAGAGAGTGTGTGTGTGTGTGTGTGTGTGTGTGTGTGTGTGTGTGTGTGTGTGTATCTCTCAAAATGAATATAATTATGGGTAATTACCCATACCTAATCAACTGGGACTTGTTCAGAGTGAGGCCTAGTCTAGTTCTGATGGTGTGACAGGATTACTAGACTGGGACAGTAAAGTAGTGTGCTGGAGGAAGACGTGTTCTGAGGTAAGACTGTCAAGTTAGGTTCAGCCATCTTGCTTTTTGAGAAGTGTGACACAGTTACTATATTCTTCAAAGTACTAATTTATCTTCTGGGCATCCCATGTCCCTTTCCCCAACCAAGTTAATCCCCTAATAAAACAACAAAAACAAGCAAGAGACTGCTCATTGACTAAAGAAGTGTGTCTAATTGATGTCTGACAGCAGAGTGGAATGTGTGGATGCTGTAACTCGTAGCAACCCACCGCTATCCGTGTGAACCTAGGCTCAGACATGGGTGCTCAACCTGTGGCCTGCCAGCTGTTTCCTCTTCCTTCAATGCTTGTAACAGTCAGCTTTGCAATACTTCATGGAATTTGTTCGCTCATAACACTGGCACAGTGCTTGTAGGGATTGTCCCTTGAAAAATATCAAGATGATAAAATGTGTCAGAATGCCTTCTGTTTTTTTTTTGCTTTTTATATAGTTGTGCATGGTGTCTAAGACCACTCGATAAGAGTACTTTCACACTGAGGCAGTTTTCAGGTGCTTTAATGCTAGAAATGGGCCTCTGCAAAGCGCCTGAACACAGCCTCCCATTCATTCCAGTGTGTCTTTTCACACTGGGGCGGTGAGCTTGCGTTCAGACAAGTCCTACAAGCAGCATCTTTGGGGTGGGTTTTAGCGCTCCCTAAATGCCCTAACCATTGCAATGAATGAGCAGTGCTTCCAAAGCACCTTTTAAAAGCATTTTAAAAGCTCTGCAATGCTGGACTTTTTACCCTCTATTTTAGGTAAAAAGCTCCTCGCTACGGCCAAAAAATGGCGCTTAACTGCTTGCCGACCAGCTGCCGCAGTTATACGGCGGCAGGTCGGCTCCCCTGCGCCAGAGCCCGTAGCTATATGTCGGCTCTCGCGCAGGCCCCCCCCCTCGCGTGCCCGGCGGGCGCGATCGCCGCCGGGCACACGCGATCGCTCGTTACAGAGCGAGGACCGGGAGCTGTGTGTGTAAACACACAGCTCCCGGTCCTGTCAGGGAGAGAAATGCTAATCTTCTGTTCATACAATGTACGAACAGAAGATCAGTCCTTTCCCCATGTCAGTCCACCCCCCCTACAGTTAAAACACACCCAGGGAACATACTTAACCCCTTCCCCGCCCCCTAGTGTTAACCCCTTCACTGCCAGTGGCATTTTTATAGTAATCCAATGCATTTTTATAGCATTGATCGCTATAAAAATGCCAATGGTCCCAAAAATGTGTCAGAAGTGTCCGCCATAATGTCGCAGTACCGAAAAAAAATCGCTGATTATCCCCATTACTAGTAATAAAAAAAATATTAATAAAAATGCCATAAAAATACCCCCTATTTTGTAAATGCTATTACCTTTATGCAAACCAATCAATAAACGCTGCGTGACTCCGAAATTTCGCCTTTTTTTGTAACTGTGATCATCGATTAAAGTTTGAGATCCTGGTATGCTGGTGACATTTTCTCTCTGACTGTTTGCAGTTCCACCCAATTGAAAATACAGCCAATTTTGCAGGAACGCGTGCATTGGGAATATTGCATTGGAGGTTCTATATGAGTCATTCATGCAGACAGAGGCTATGTGCGTGCAGCCAAACCATGTCCCCCATGTGCGAAAGTATTAATAAACTTGTATTAGAGCTGTTAGACTGATTGTTTGTTTTATTTCCTGCTGAGTAACATTAGATGATTATTAGAAGAACTGACGTTGTGGATATGGGGGCTGAGAGCGTGCAGGTGTGAGGAGGGGTCTGAGAGCGTGCAGGTGTGAGGAGGGGGCTGAGAGCATACAGGTGTGAGGAGGGGGCTGAGAGCATACAGGTGTGAGGAGGGGGCTGAGAGCATACAGGTGTGAGGAGGGGTCTGAGAGCGTACAGGTGTGAGGAGGGGTCTGAGAGCATACAGGTGTGAGGAGGGGTCTGAGAGCGTGCAGGTGTGAGGAGGGGTCTGAGAGCGTGCAGGTGTGAGGAGGGGTCTGAGAGCGTACAGGTGTGAGGAGGGGTCTGAGAGCATACAGGTGTGAGGAGGGGTCTGAGAGCGTACAGGTGTGAGGAGGGGTCTGAGAGCGTACAGGTGTGAGGAGGGGTCTGAGAGCATACAGCTGAGGTACACTAGAGGTTACAACTGTGGCGGAGATTCATTACAGGTTTGGAATGGACAAAACTTTTATACAGAACTGAACCATGTGGCCAGTTTTCTACTTATAACCTACAGTCTTTGTTCCTTATAACATTTTGGGGATTTTGTTTTTACTTGAGTTTATAGATTGATAGTATAACTAGTCTTGTGCAAAGAGAAGTTTTGGACAACTTGCTTATAACTCTTTCAATAGAACGTTGCCATATTTGTGTTTTTTTTTTATCATGATACTTGTATTGCTGTTTATCAGTTTGTTTGAGATACATAATCATGCACGTTTTCAAAAGTGAGTTTTCATTTATAAGATGAAATATATGTCCTTTTAAAACAGTCTAAATCCCTTCGAAATGTGACAAAAACATTACATAATAGCAAGGTGTTCATGGTTCTTTTACCATTTACAAGACACATGCTAAAGAGCATGTTTAAAGCTTTCCTACTATGCTTTCTGATTTGCAAACCGTAGTTTTTAAAATAATGTTAAGCTCTACTGGGAGCCGATACTATTTTAAAAGTTAAAAAAACGTAAAAGTACTGATAGTGAAGTATGTACATATTCTTTCATTTAGTTCGATTTGTCTATTACGCAAGAGTAACCCTTAAAGTAGTGAAATCAGGTTTATAATGCTTGAACCTACCTGTCACTTGACATTAAAAAATTGTGCTTTGTTGCTTATTGCATGTGACAGTTAGTCAGCCCAAGATTTTGTAGAAGATTGCTTTAGTGTTTTTGTGTGGCAGAATGAGGACACTTTTACATATTTAGTTAGATGACTTTTGATGCATCTCTCTATAGCTACTGTATGATATATTTTAGTTTGCAGTTTTTATTTTAGGTGACATAAAAGATGGGATGTGAAAAAATGAATTTGCAGTAGAAAGTTCCTGGATGCTATAGAAGACAGTATACTGTAGTAGACCTTTTATTCTGTCTGAGTGCAAATAATGATAGCAGTTAACCATATTTTAGCATTTAAAAGTTTATCCGAATTTTGGATTTGGTAGGTTGCTTTCTGGCTTGGCTTTCATACATACATTTTGTGGGGCCCTTCTGTTGGCTTTGCTTTCATATGTATAGACATTTAAAATTGTTTTGGGGCTATAACCTGGGGAAAAAAGACTAATTATGGATTTTTGGTACAAATTCTTTTGCAGCCCAGGCAGTAAATGGCGACTAATCTTATAACTCAGAAGGGGTACCAAACAACACTTTAATTCACCTTAGAAATTAGTATGAGTGAGCAGGCAGAGATTCCATTAAATCAGCCACTTGAATTATTCACAGGATAGCTTGTTCTACTGTTGGGTTTGAGCTGTGTTTTGGGATTTGTACACCCATGGACTGGTGACTGAGAAGTTGCTAATCTGTGATTCACCTATAGCATGTCCAGGATTTTTTTTATTACAACATTTCAATTATTTCAAATGGATGAGTTGTGTGCCTAAAGGTATTGCAGAGTATAGGATCATATCTAAAACTGTAATAACCTGGTTTCATAACTTTATCACTCTGTGAAATAAAGTCTTTTGGATGGACCAGTGACACATTGTTTGTTTTTCTATTCCAGGGC